>NC_090437.1:971563853-971866884 GCF_031143425.1 Pleurodeles waltl
GGCGGGTGGGAGGTCCTTCTCCTACCTGGCGGCCAAGACATGGAATTCCCTCCCCACCAACCTCAGGACCACCCAGGACCACTCCGCATTCCGGAGGCAAATCAAGACCTGGCTCTTCAAGCAGCAGTGACCCCATCCCCTAGCGCCTTGAGACCCGCACGGGTGAGTAGCGCGCTTTATAAATGTTTATGATTTGATTGGATTTGATTCTGTTTATTTTATCTATCACAACATGTAAATATAATCAGAACAATTGCATTTATACATGCTTCACTATTGAAATATTGAGGAAAATATAAAAATAAAATAAATATAAAAAATAAAAAAAATATATAAGAATACACAAATGAATTAGCTTTACAGACAGCTCCACCTACAATTCTGAATTTCTAACTATGTATCCATACATGCACATATGAAAATGTATACAATGCTAATTTATATCTTTTTATTTTCCTTATACATGTATGCCCTTTCTATGTAGTTAAGTATGTATATATCTTTTACTTTACTCCTACTGTAGAAAGAAAGAAAAATGTTTAAAAAAAACTTAAACTCCCTTCAATGCACTAGTCTATGTCATCCTCTATTTCTCTCAATATATCCTCGACCTCCACTCTCTAACAAATCCCTAACCTCATTCCACTACTATGCTCAGCCTAAGACTCTTTCTTGGCCCTCCCTTCTCGATCCCTTCTTATCTCACCCCAAACCTCATCCCACTACCATGATCTCCCATAATGCCCTTTCTAGACTCTTCCTCTATCCCTCCTTGACTCACCTCAAACCTCAAACCTCACTTTACCACTATGATCTCCAAAATAACACTTCCTAGACTTTTCCCTCCTGTATCCTTCTTTTGACTCATCTCAAACCTCATTTTACTATACTAATGTGATCTCCTTAATAACCCTTTCTAGACTCTTCCTTCCCCTATCCCTTCTTTGGCTCATCCCAAGCCTTATCTTACTAATATGATCTCCCAAATAACACTATATAGACTCTTCCCTCCTCTATACTTCCTTTATCCCATCCAAGCATGCTAACAGACTCACACATCAATCGCTCAAATTAACAATTTATATTTCCCTATACTAATCCACCTCTAATCCTTTGGGTTGCCGAGTAGCATGCTACTCAGCAAAAAGCATTTCAGCCTCACCAGGGATAGTAAGCACTATATAATTACAGTGACAATCCTCAATGGCAGATGGTGAAACTTATTCTCAATGCCCCTCTCGTAGTTTCTCTCCTGTAACGTTTTTGTCAGTGTTTTCCATAATAGTGCGTTCTTATCTGTATATCTTTTGGATTTCAATACTTTGCTGGAAGAACTTCCTGCATCTGATGACTCTCGGAACTGTGTAACTTTTTCCAAACACTTGAAAGTGATTGCACAAACTAACTTGAATACTATAAGAATAAAAATGTGTTTGTGTGTAATTTGAGTGAAGAAGAGCGTGAGCTTATTAAGGACTAGAAAGAAAAAAGGATGACAAGTTTGAAAAATTTGGAGGATGCGAGTGAGTCTAAGATGCAAATTGAAGCTGAAGAGCAATTCAGGAATACAAGTGGCATCCAAGATTGAGAATGGAAAATGAAATTTTAGGAGTGTTGTGTACGGTATTAGCTCAATAGAATTTGTGTGAGCCACTGAGTTTAAAAGGAATTATGTAGTTGATGATGAGTTTTTAATTCTGTGAGGAGCCAATATTTAGAGGAATTTATTATGTTTGTGGTAAGACTACCTATTTTAACCTGCCTCTTAATTTGATGGGTATTTGCTATGTTGATTTGGTATACCCACTGGCCTACCCTGTGAATGAGATGAGTGATGCTGTTGGTCTGAAAAGAGTGAGGCGTGTATTTGGATGAATTGTGCTAAATGTGCTTAGTGCTATGATTCCACTGATTGATGTGGCTTTGAATGATGTGAAAATTAGGAGACTGCTGACGCTTGTTGATTGCTACTAACACTGCTGGAGTATTAACTAGAATTAATAGCCATGCATGCCATGGTTTTGCAAGACTGTCTTACATTAGGTATTTCTTCTGTGAAGGAGGATGTATTCTGCCTTGTGTTGAAGGTACAACTGTGCTGCACCTTCATTCTAGATGACAGTAAGCATAGTAATGCTTATATATCACATGTCTCATATCTCGTGAAGCAAAATCTTTTGGATTGTGGAAATTGATTAGTTCCTGGTTTGGTGAGATTGGAAAGGAATTTGGTAAAGTTGATTAGAAAGGAGTATAATGTGTGGTGTCCTAACCCCGATATTTATTGTGTTGATTTGTGCAGCTGGTTTTATTCTTCTACTTAAACATGAGTATAAGAAGTTTTTAGCAATGTGGTCAAATAAGAGATATTTATGAAGTAGAAGATGTCAAGCCATGAGTCTAAATGACATCAAAATGTTAGAAGAATTGAGACGCAAAAGGCAGAAAGTAATGCAGACTGTATTATGAAACGAAATCATAGGATGTTGCTGATGATTGATTTATGGTTTACAGTTTAGGAATTTATAAAGCACACAGTGGCCCGTGAGTATCATGGCTTTGATGCTCAAAGGAGAAAAGGACACATACCCCGAGAACTATGCATCAGAGCCAAAAGCCTGCTAAATACCCAAGTTTTCAATGAAAGCCTAAATGTATCCAAAGACAATGAACAAATGTGCAAAGGAAGAGAGTTCCATACTCTGGGAGCCAAGACCAAGAAACTGCATCCACCCATCCTGGATTTAGAGAACCTGAGGAACAGCCAAACAGGAAGACCTCAGAGCAGTGCAAAGTCTTCATAGGAGTGTATCTGTGTAAATGTTTGGCAAGATAATCTGTTGGCAAGCCATGGCTTGACTTGAAAATTAGGCAGTACATTTTAAATTGGATACATTGGGCAACTGGGAGCCAATGAAGTTTCCTTAATAGTGGACAAGCGTATGTCCTTAAGGGAACTTTACACATCATCCTAGGATCATAATCATCAGAAGGGGGATTTTGTTATTTCTGATTAGAATTATATGTTCTAATTGATATGAGCCATTTGTAATTGAATCAAAACTGTTGTGATGTATAGAACTATATTATTTGGCCTATGCTAACTAGGCCTCTATTAGGACTTGACTCAATTTGAACTAATATGTCTGGGTTTCATCATATTCATTGTGTCTTTGTATTTCTCATCGACACCACACATAGCAAAACGTGCCGCGTTCCTTATGAAATGATACGTTGCTCTCGAAGCACTCAGGAGAAAGCCTATAGACTTTCAGTGCTCATACAATGTATTGCATTCACTTATGAATATTTCATTGTTCATGTAACTACTTTTTTCCGATTACATTAGGTTAGACGGGGCAAATTTGTATTCCTAAAGTGGGATAGTACAAAAAATTGTAGAATTATATGATGTTTCAAAATGTTGAATTGAGATTTATTGTACTATTGGTACATTTGCTCTCACCATGCTGATAGTGCATTTTGTATTACTTTGTATGGTGACATTTTCTATAAAAATGCTCACATTGGAGATTGAGAGGTCTTTATTAGGGATGCTGTCTGATTCTCCATCGATTTGCTGCACACGTTGAATTTGGTCTGTTTACCAGATTCTACTCATTGCTACATCTATCTGAAAAGAAAAAAACACTATGGCAAATTGATTCCTAAGCCTTATGACTGGTTTTTTTACCCTGATTATATTTTTGTCTTTCTGTATTTGTACTTTAATATTGTAATAAACCTTAATTAACCTTGATGGTTTTCAAATTTTCTGATCTCAGACTCCCTTTTTGAGTCAGTCTTCATTATTGACTGTATTCTGAAATGCTGTTTTGAAATTTACCTCTAGAGACATATTGTCTCACCGATTGTTGAGAACAACACCATCCCCGATCCTGAGCTGGGTGCTATTATTATCATCAAGGTTTCTATTTTTCTTTGTTTTCCTTATTTTACCGTTAAATACAGACACAAAACAACATGTTTCATGTCTGTATTTATTTTTAAAAGCAGAAAAATGCTGACAATTGGGCTTCTTGTGAGTGACTGCCTATGTAGATTTTCATGAATTCCGGGCCAACAGCTGGCCAGATAGACAGCATGGGGAGCTAAAAACAACAAAATGTGATTTAGTTAAATATAGGCAAATGTCAAAATATAGTTGTAGCATAATTCTAATATATACCTGTGGGTGTAAGGTTTTATTATATTTGGCTTCTTAATTTGCTAAAACATCACAGGCATCAAAGTATGAGTGCATGTTTATCAGTTAAATAAATGTGGAAATCAAAAATTTTACAACTTCATTTATTCTCTGAACATAAAATATGTATTGATAAATAATAATAACAGGGCCAAAAAATAAATATAGATAAATACAGAATGAATTGTTTAAAAAAATGTAATATCATAAAACTGAGAGCCCTAATTATCATGCAGAGAATCCAAGAGATGCCACCCACGTTTCAACAATGTTACCTACTTGTCCATATCCTCTTTAGTATGTTTATTTGTGATGTAATTAAGAGCAATGATGAGGGTTGTTCATTTCTCCCTAGGGTGGATAGATCTGAACCCTTCCCTACTACAACCATGACGGTTTTATTAGACCAGGCGCATGGGGCACTTTAACAGTTTCATTTTCCAACTGCTAAGACCTAAATACGTTCCAAAAAACAACTGTCAACGAATCCATAATGAAAATGATAGCAATGCGACCTACAAATTGTACTTCGAACTGAAACTGGTTGAGAGGGCCGATTCCTTAAAGTACATTGAGTGTCACCATTAATGAGGTGCGCCTCCAATGCATAACTTTTATGTACAAATGGCTCATCTATGAAGAAGTATTTCACCTATCATGACTATTTATATGGAGGTCACTCATTTAGACCCCTGCTGGAAGATTGTTAGGGTAAGGAGAGCCCTCAGATTGTACTTGGAGCTTAAATCTGGGATGATAGTTAACACAGGCTACATGTAAACTGAGGACCATATGTGAAGATGGCTGTTGTGACTGCCCTTAAAGGAATACATGTTTTTGATAATCGGACTTTAATCCAGAGCAAAATACATAAAAGCAAAAAAGAAAGAAGGAAGACTAGAAAGAGAATACAGAGATGAAAAGCAACCTGCCAGAGTAAAATGAAGACATAGTAGTGTGGTGGAGGAAAGAGGCTCGAGGTGTTATAAAGACTCACCGGCATTGGTTTTCCGTAACCATCACAACCTGCACCACAGGCAGTGGACTTTTAATAAAATCCTCGGCACTTACTTTTTTAGAAATGATGCACTGTGTCTCATTCCGTGATGTCCCCAGTCTTGTGTAAGGAATGTTTGAAAGTAATGAAGAGGTCATGTGGGGCTTCACAGAGATGAAGTTAGCGCAGTTGTCATGAATGACTTATTATTTTTATGGGGAAGTAGAAGGTCCCATTAGATTGCCTACTCTAGGACCACAGTAAAATGATCCCCGATAGTAAGGCAGGGTATGTTCAAAACTCTTTTCTTTACCATTCCTGCCTGGGAATTCATGATAGGCTTTGCCTTTGTGCTATATCAGTGCTGCCGGCCTCCCAGCCTCTTTCACCAGTCCTAACGGGAACCCCATCACACCTGTCTTCTCAAGGCTTGGTCATAGCTTGAAGTTCTGCCTCTAGGAGTAGCTATGATTCTTTATTGAGCGCCACTGTGGAGTGACATGGGAACCAGATTAAAATTAGATTATTTCAAACAATGGCAGAAAGAGACACAAGCTGGGTGTGAACGCTTTGACCTGGAAGTAATTAACATGGATAGAATTGGCCTCCTTATTTACCTACAAAGAATTCATCTCTATATCTATTTGATATTAAGTGAATGTAAACAAGTAAAGGTTTTCTTGAATGAAACAAATAATAATCTGCAAATCCTCTTGTGTTTTACGCAAATAATGCAGGCACTACAAATATGTCCAAATATAAAGTGGCCTGGCAGAGTGCCAGTACTTAGAGCGTCACTGACAAACACTGGCTGCTATTGCAGTGCATCCCATCATCCCCTGTATTTTCTGCCAGGGACATTTAGAGTGCTTTGGGCCAAATGTATTTTGGGGGGCCCTGTTTGGAACAGCTTTAATTTATGATCCAGTTTCAGCTCTTTCATACCCTCTTTGGCCTGGACACTGACAGTGCATTGGCACAGTTGTCAGAATTCTTAATGTGTTTACGTCTAATATTCTGGGATAGTGACATGTTTTCAATATTGTAACAGCAGTGGCTCGCCAATAATACTGCAAATAACCTCTGTGACACCCTCCCATTTCTTCTATGTGACCTTTTTAGGGTCGAGCCTGCGAGTGTATGCGTCTCGCTTGCGAGTCTCTGTTGTGTTCAGTACAAGGCTTGGAGCCCGCCAGTCGCTCACCATTTGTTGGTTTGCGTGACACTTGTAATACGTCAAGGCACGCCTGGCATCACTTCCGTTTCTCTGTGTCGAGCAGGGATCAAGCACTAATTGATGCAACTTAACTAGTGCCCGTCCGCTGCTCCCGACGTCATTGAGGTGCTATTTGTTGTTTTTAACTTTGAGTGCCTCACAAACAGAAGGCTTGTGATGGCAAAACGAGCCCAGCAGGCACAAAATTGCTAAGTTTTATTTTTTAAAGCTAAATTTATTTTATTTTGCCAAATCGTCTTTTCTCAGTTTTTTCTCATGTTTTCTTTTGTTTTTGCTCCTGGGCGCTGTTGTCAAAAGATGACATTTAACTTGTTCGAAATATGCGAGACCTACTGCATTGAAAATGCTTGTTTATAGATGTTGCATGAAACGAACACACTTTTTGCGAATTGTCTGTAATTAATTCTCACATATCACCCACATTAAAAACAAATTAAAGGAAAACGTTATTTAAAACATCCTGTTTAATAATGATTCATGGTCATCAGGGCAAGACGCTCTGCAGAACAGAGCTGGGCCCTTGAAAGGGTGGAGCCCTGGGCCAGAACCTACTCTGCCCATCCCTTAAAACGCCTCTGTTTTCTGCACCTGTCCCAGGGGCGTGCGTGTGGCATGGACACTGCACCTGCAACCACCGCATCACGCAGCTGAGGAAAGAAAGCAATCCGTGTTGACTTTCATCCTATTGGTGCCCCAGGCCACCCAGATATAACATACACAGTACTGATGCCCCTTTATTTACAATATAAACACAGCACAAAACGTCTCTTACACAGGAACCCGTGCGCATATAATATAAACACAATGTTGTCAAGCCACAATGTAGGCACAGACTCTAAGACAAATCTCCACCATTTCAGCTACAAGTCTAATAAAAACAAAGCCGTCTCTGGCCCTCCCTCTCTCCTATTACTCCACTATCGAGCCAGGCAAACCAGTCTCTCCAAGCCAGCTGCACAGGACATTGTCAGTCCTTGCAGTTCCTTTTAAAAATTATTGTTTTCAGATGTTTAGTCCAGCTGGTTCAATTGAAGCTAAAGACGACAACAACTCAAGTAAAGCACTTGTTATTAAATGGGAGCCCAGAAATGGAATAGTGCTGCTCTAATGGTATGGATCTGACTATTGTAAACAGCACAATTTGTGCAGTGTTGTCAAGTACAGCAACCTGAACTGGAGTAGAGTGCATTGGCATAAAGTGTTGCAGAGTATAGTGGCGGAGAGTGCAGTAGCATTTGAGTGCTGTGGCACTGAATTTAGAGGCATACACTACAGCGTTGTAGAATGCAGTGGCATCGATTAGAGTGGTGTGTAGTTGAGTGTAGTGGCATTACATGGAGTGGTGCAGAGTGGAGTGGCACCAAGTAGATTGGCGCAGAGTAGGGTGGCACCAAGTAGAGTGGCGCAGGATAGAGTGACGCAAAGTAGAGTGGCGCAGAATAGGATGGTGAAAATTAGAGTAGAGTACCATAGAGTGTGGTGGTGTAGAGTGCATTTGCATATAGTGCAGTGATGTAGAGTGGAGTAGCATTTAAATGGAGCAGTATATAGTAAAGTGGCATAGAGTTCAGTGGTGGAGAATGCAGTGTTGGAGATTAGAGTGCCACAGTGCAGTGGAGAAGAATGGCGTAGAGTGCAATGACAGAGTGCAGTTGTGGAGAGTGCAATGCTATAGAGTGCAGTGGTTAAGAGTAGAGTGGTGTAGAGTTCAGTGGCATAGAGTGGAGTGGTGGAGAGTGGAATAGATTGGCATAGATTGCAGTGGCATAGACTAGATTGTTTCAGAGTAGAGTGAAGTGCCATTGAGTGGAGTGGTGCAGGGTATATCTTAGTTGGGCAGAGTAGCTTAGAGTGTAATGCGCAGAGTAAAGTGGTGTAGAGTGCAGCAGCAAAGAGTGCTGTGGTGCATAGTAGATTAGAGTGACATACAGTGGAATGACGTAGAATGCAGGGCCATAGAGTTGTGTTACAGAGTAAAGTGCGCTGGCGTAGAGTGTATTGGCATAGAGTGCAGTGGCATAGAGAGCAGAGTAGATTGGTGTGGCCTAGACTGGAGTGGGGTAGAAAGCAGTGGCGAAAAGTACAGTGCAGCAGAGTAGAGTGGCAAAGAGTGCATTGGCGTAGAGTAGAGTGCTACAGGATAGAGAAAAGAGGCATAGCATGAAGTTGCGTAGAGTGCAGTGGCGTAAAGTGGAGTGGTGCAGAGTAAATTAACGTGCAGTGGTGTAAAATGGAGTGGTGCCGAGTAGAGTGTAGTGGTGAGCAGTGGTGTGGAGTGGTGTGGAGTGGTGCAGAGTAGAGAGGAGTGGCTTAGAGTGGAGTATTCAATTATTTCAATCCCGTGTGGAGCTATATGAATGGATGAGGTTCCCATGAAAGATCTGGGAAGAAGTGGAGATGTTGCAATCTGGAGTCGTGTGACTGATTGCTATTGGATGATCTCCCTTCAACATAATATGGACTGTCTTTTAGAGCTTTTCAGATTTTCGTATGAACTTTAATATGTCTTTGGCCAGTTGGACTTTAGTCAGTTCATGACATCTTCAAATTCCTACTCTGAATCCAGACAGATGCCTTGCTGATTGTTAGAAATGGCATTCTGGTTGGCTAAGGGATGCACCTAAACCAGGCAAAACCCACAGTCTAGTCAGGGGAAGTCAGATACACAATTACATTTACCTGTGCTCACTCTCTGGTAGCTTGGCGCAAGGAAGTCAGGCTTAACTTAGGATGCAATGTGTAAAGTATTTGTGCAAAATGCAGGCAATAACTACATTGAGACACCACGAAAAAAAAGAAAGCTCCACACAGGATTATAGAAAAAATAGACACATTTTATAATTACAATCAAATTAGCAAAAATCCACTTAGTGAATCACTCAAGGCTATTCTCAAATACTGTTAGGAAAAAGCAGTGCTCTAATTGTTACAAGTTCAGTTTAGGTAAAAAATGAACGCAATGTCCCTCTTTGGAAGGCTTGACCTGGCAAAGAGCCTTGTTACACCCACAGACCACGTAGTTTGCAGAATCGATTCAGTGCAGGCTGGGAGATAACAGCAGACCGACAGTGAGGACCCTAAGGGCCCCTACCACACTCAGTAGCTCCAGTGTCCTGAGGCCCGATTCCAAGACTCTACAGTACGGTGGTGGATCCAGTGGTTGCTGGGGGCTCCATGTTGCTTAAGTGGGGGGCCACGCTGGGGATTCCTGAATAGTGGGGGTCATTCAGTCCTGCCGGTTCAGCTGGAGAGGCCGCACTAGGAGATTCCTTAAGGGTGACTGTTGTTGGATTCTGCCTGTTCAGCTGGAGGAGCCGCACTGGGGTATTCCTGATGGCCGAGGTCATTGGATCCTGCCTACTTGGCAGAAGAGGCCACTCTGTGGGATCACCTCAATGCGGTGGCAGCGAGGTGCCTTCGCTCTGCACTCAGGCTGGATGGTTGGTTGTCCCTGGGGGCAAGGCGGTTTACTAACAAGCAAAGAGCCCGCTACGCCGAATTTTCTAGGAAACCGTTCACAGCGCACCGAGTCTGACAGGAGGCTCCTGATTCTCTCAGAGTGGAGTGCCAGAGTTATTTTAGGCTGTCGTTTAGCAAGGACGAAATAGTTGGGACAGGAAGTGAGGTCTTTTGATGGGCTTGAGTCCATGAAGAAAACAGGGGGCAAGCCAGCAAGCCCGTTGGAGTCATGAGGTCTGCAGGCAGCAGGGTGGCACAGCAAAGCATGGTAAGAAGTTCCTGGGAACAGTTAGGCACAACAGAGTGGCAATCCTTCTAGTGTCACGGTCTGTACTCTAGCAGAGTTTCGTATAGGTCATATAGGTCAAGTAGTGTACTATCTGAGTGGGTCAAGAGATTCAGTACTTATACTGACAAGTGTCTTTGATGTGGGGGATAACTAAAAAAGAGTTTCTGTGAAGTGCACAGGTCCCCTTTCAGATCAGCATCAGTTCCAGACTGCCAGTGGGAGGTAATGAGCCCCTTTATGTGGACTCTACTCACTACCCTTTGAAATGTAAGTATGAGCCCTTCCCACCATCCTCCCCAGGAAGACAGATCAGTATTCCGATGAACGCAGATGCAGCTGAGTATCCTGTGTTGTGGGTATCTGGAGGGAATGCACAAGTGTAGCTGTCACCTAGCCCAAGCCAGATGTGCACTGCAGATAGGCTGTAGGTCCCAAGGGCAGAGAGGTCAGAGAAATGGCCACTTTCTAAAAGAGACATTTCTAAAATAGTAATAATAAATCCGACTTTACCAGTAAAGAGGATTTATTATTACCATTCTGATGGCACTAAACCTGATGCAACTACTCTTCTCAGATCAGGAATTACAGCTTACATTTTTATAAGGAATTCCCAATGCTGGCCTATGATAGGGGCAGGCCTCAAAGTAATGAAAAATGACTTTTGGAGTTTTTCATTACTAGGACATGAAAAACCTAAAGGTACATGTCCCGCCTTTTACTTACATGGCACCCTGCTCTATGGGCTACATAGGGGCTCCCTTAGGGGTTACTTATATGTAAGAAAAGGGGAGTTCTGGGCTTGGCAAGAGGTTTTAGGTGCCAAGTCAGAGTGGCAGGTCTGAAACATGTTTACAGAGTTACTTAAGTGGGTGGCACTATCAGTGCTGCAGGCCCACTAGTTGTGTTTAATTTGCAGGCTCTGGGTATATGGGATGTTATTCTACAAGGGGCTTACAGGTGATTTAAATATGGCAATTGTGGATACACCAATGTTACCATGTTTTAGGGGAGAAGCACATGCACTTTAGCACTGATTAGCAGTGGTAAAGTGCTCAGAGTCCTAAGGCCAACAGAAAGGTACAGCAAGAAAACAAGAGGTAAAGGCATAAAGTCTGGGGTCAGACCCACCTAAGCATTCTTCATCAGTGTTAGAAGAAACCTGAATGCTGAGCCCCTTGGAGATGTATCTTCCTCTCTGCTTGGCCTTTGAGATAACCCACTGAGAATTAGAGATTTTCTCCCTAACCCCTGCAGAAAACTCTTGATCAAGCTTCTGAGATGCTGACGCTTTCCCTTTTTACCTACCTTTTGCCCACCTAAGTTAGTACCTTGTGGCCTGAGATTCCCTTTTTCCAAATTATTTTTGTTCTTTTAAGGTTTCGCTTGCCCAACATTTGTGCTGTGCTTTTGAAATCTATTTTATTTAATATAAATCTTAAAAGAGGCTTACATCCTGCCCCCATGCTTTCCATTGGTTCACTTGCTTGTCACTTGGCTGAGCACTAGTTCCTGCATTTACCAATGCTTTTTCCTCGTGTGTTTGCTTTTATCAGTGTCCCAAGGTACAAGTACTGTGTTCATCCACTTGGTTTCAGAACGTCTTTTCTTAATTGATTTCCTCTTTTACACATAGCGCGATCCCCAGAGAAGGTATCGGAGCGCTTCACAGACACAGCGAGATTAAATGATTTGCACAGAAACACTGGATGTTGTGCCTAACACCTAGACTCGAACCATGACCGCAATGGCACTCACCAGTCCCTTCCCGGGGCAATGTGCACTCACCAGTCCCAACGGGGCCAAAGCAGGCACTCACTCTAGATCTCCCTTTTGTTGGGAGGCCGGAGCAAGTTTAAAGATGTACGGCAGCATTGGCTGCTGTAGAACATGGCTTAAAGTAAACAAAAAGCGCTATGACATGGCCAGGGCTGGTGGTGCCATAGTGCTTTGTTGTTATTTATTTTGAGTCATGTTGCACAGCAGCTTGTGCTACTCTGCAACACCTTTAAAAACACTGAAAATGCCAATAGGTCAAACCTATTGGCACGTTGGACGCCACAGCTAATGAGCACTTCGGGATTGGCTAGGGTGTCCCAAATGATCCAATCATAGTCAATTTACACAACAGCACTTCTGCTCACTCCCAGACGATACCCAAAATAGGTTCAGCCATGGGATTTGATGTTATGTGCCCAAGAAGTAGAAAAATTACGGACAACTGACATCCATTAAAAGATTTGTCACAGGCGGCAGAAATTAGGCTCAGTTCACGGACGGGTTGAATAAATAGCTTTGAGGCTTCGATTTCACCATAAAACTGAATTTTGAGCTAACAAGGGTACCAGTTTCTGAAACCTGCACCAAACTACTTACTGCTGTCTTTCATCAGAAATCTAGGGGCAAGACTTCAGATAATGCAAAGAATGTGGTTACTTGGCAACTCTGAGATTTCCCATCCAACAGCATGCTGTACATCACCCATATAATTGCTAGTTATTGTGATGCATTTTAGTGGTGGGTAGTTTTTTTATTGTGACTGTAGAGTCTTTGTAGTCAGGATGCGTCATTAATCAACCTCAGCTGATAAGTTGACTTAAATGCTCAACCTCAGAACCAGATGACCACCACAGCGACTGGCTTCATCTTAACTTCTGGTCATGAGAGCAACTAGCTAGCTGTCATTGCTTCAGCAAACAGGGAAAGCAGGCCTCTCTGTTCCCACCCCTTCCTACTTCCTCCCCACTTGCACTGACAGTCCTCCCTTCCCTGCTCCCCCCGATCATTTGTCGACTGATTGGCAAAGGGCCCCTAGGGTGGAGGCTGCTCGCGTTCCAGAACGTGCAGGCATTTCTCTCTAAATCTTAAGATTTCTGAAACAATCTTCCTCCACAGAACTTTGCTTAAATGTGGTGTGCTGATAAAACATCTTTCCCCTGTCCTCCCTCACTACCTCTTAACTTAATCCCATATGCGAAACCCAACACATTTACCAATGCTTGTTGTCCTTTTTGTTTTTGCCCGCAAGTGTTCCACCCTACACATACAATTCCTTAATTTGGCCAATAGTAAGGATTCCCTGTGCTCAGCTAAATTATAACTCTGCTGGTATGAAATTGACTGATACTTGTCAAACCTAAGCAGCTCGTGATTTCTGTATCTCAAATCATTTTAGTAATGCTCTGTACTCTTTTTATTGAATGCTTAGTTTTATTATTGTTAGTTCACCTGATTTATTTAATCTCCTTAGGCAACCCTTGGTGATTCTGTATCTTAAACATTTTGTCTTGAGAGTTGTCAACATAACTTTGAGCTTGTGTTTGTAATAAACCCCTTAACTTTATTCTTGACTGGAGTTTTCTTTAAATGTCCAAATTGATCATGCTGTTAGACTTAATTGGTTTGTATTGAAAATTAAGTTACATGGTTCTACTACATCCTGTCCAAAGATCCGTTGACTTGAAGTTGAGCATTGATTGCTGTGAAGGATGAAAATGCTCCAGCAGATCTGGTAGCAGAGGGATGGTTTGTCCCACAAAGAAGGAGAACCATTCCAGCATAGTGTTAGGGAGGTAGGATTGGCCCCATGTGATTGCCCAGTACAAAGTTTACCCACCCCAAATTTTGTCTCATGGTCTGTTCTGAAGACTGATGAGGTTCCAGGGTCGTACCTACATGAGACAGATGTGCGAGGATTAATGGGGTTTTGCACTTGCATTGCTTTTGGCCTGAAGATTGCAGTAAAGTGTGATGTTGTTAAGAGTTTTGCAAAGTCATCATACTCATTTGATTGTGGCGCTCACTGCCTAGGGTCCCTGAATAACGCACAAGTGTAGAAGACACTTGGGCCCATATTTATACTTTTTTGAGCCACATATGCGTCATTTTCTGATGTAAAAGTAGCACAAACTTACAAAATAAAATTAGCTTTTGTAAGTTTGCACCGCTTTTGCGTCAGCAAATGACCCAAATGAAGCGCAAAAAAAGCTTAAATATGGGCCTTGGTTAATTTATTATCTGCAGTGTGGTACTTGTCATGGGACGTCATTGACAATGCCAATGTTTTTTTTTGAGTGAGTGTGTGTTGTGGTTGGTATGAAGTGAATCCTGAGTGCACATGGAGGATATGTATCTACCGGAGTGAGAATTGCTGGTCAAATTTCACTTGTTGTGTAACTGTAAAAGCTACAGCCAGAAAGTATATCTTCGTACAGCTTTGAAGTGTCTGAGGTCCTACCCTGTAGTGCACAGACAGGTTGTTGGTTTTTGCGTGCAACATTTTGCATTAGAGGTGTGTGTGAGCTATTGTGTGAGAGACAATTGAGTGAGTGTGATGTCATTGTGCGCAGCGCTGGTATATGTCAGTTGGTGTGAAGCCATGCTGGTATTGGTGGAGAGTGCTGCATTGCTATTAGGTTGGGAACATCATCAGAAAAGGATTGTGGGATAAAAATGACTTCCTGGTGCAATCAAACATTATTGTGATTCATTGGATTTTATTAAAAATAATTTCTTTAAAGTTTTAAGTGTGTTAAGAGATGTGTTTAATCCAGTCAGAGAGATTATAGAAACCTCGCCCGAAGGAACCCCAGGTTGTTATGTGTAATCTATATGTCTGTGGATTGAACAGTGGAGTAAAAGTACTGAAAAAGAAGGTGCTTTAGCATTTCCCCATTATGGAACCTTTGATATGAGAATTTTAGCCAATTTGAGGCAGATACTGTATGAAATGAAACACCTCCAAGACCCGCGCAGTTTGAAGCCCTTAGCATTTGGGAACGCATACCATGAGACAAAATGGCAAATAAATATGAGAACAGAATGCAGAAAGCAATTAAGACATTTGCAAAGTCTAGATGGATTGCAGAGCAGAAAATGTAGAGATCAGACATATTTGAGGGAGTCAGAATGTATCCAGCTATTTCAAATGAAGAAGGTGAAAGCACTAAACCTAAGTCTAGGAGCAAGACAGGAAAGGCATAACTGACAACAGAGGCTGAGGATAAAAAGATGGAGACATATGATAGTGAATCAGATGATGCGTTTACAAATCAGATTCTGATTAATTGTCTGCCCTCTTATCATTCAGTTGAGACTGGAACAACAAGTGAAGCAGCATAACATGTAACCCCAAATGTGCCAACTGCCCCAGTTGCACAGACCTCGAATCAAATAATGCCAAGTACACCAGCAAATTCAGTGATACAAATTCCTAATGTGAACCAACCAGTTCAGAGTGTTAATACAGTTCAGCACATACCAAGTCCAGCGGTGAACCAGGTAGTGCCACATTCTAATGTGAAACAGATGGTGCAGTCACCTTATGTGAATCAACCTGTACAAAATTGTACTCCGAATCAACCAGTGCCACTGTTTGGTTCAGTCCAATGTTCTATGCCAATGTTTAGTTCAGTCAATGCCAAACATTATCCTGAGTCAAACAGGATAAAGTTTCAGTACTGTCCTAAAAGGACAGAGTGTAGGAATGACAATTCATCAGAATCAGACAAATCATATAACTCCAGATGCATTAACAGTTCCTGTGACTATAGGTCCCATTGTTCCTTTGTATGCTTCAGGTACGCCTGGAAGCAGTGCCCAGTCACTAAATGTTCTGACAGTTTCTGATACACCAGTTATATCAGCTGGAATATCACCGATTGGTGTGCAGAGATCAGTATGTTCTAACAATTCAGAGATGGAGAGGTCTGCTTCTCTTGTTAGACGGTTAACCCCTACACTAATTGCAGATTTAACCCAATGATAAGTCAGACAGGATTTATTCCTGATGCAAGGTTTCCTCAGGGAACCGGACCTTGTTTTATGACCTGAGCTGATTAGATTCTGAATGCACATTGCATTACTCCATAAGGAGGAGTACCATATAGCCCACCAGAGAACATGTCAAACTTTAATACTCTGAGTCAGTAAAATATAGGACTGTTAAGAGCAGAAGTACTCCCAGAATAATAATATCAGTTTGCGAGGTTTCACTGCAGAAAAGCTTGGTTAAATAATTTGAGCCCTCAAGGTGCAACCGGTATTACAAATTGCAAAGCAAAAACAAAAGAGACATCAAGAGAAATAGAAAAATGAATGTGTCCAGATTAAAATTAGAATGCAATGAAATGATTTTAGGAACGTTAGACACATCCCCTTCGGAAACTTACACAGAAGGCGAACTGCGATTCTTGTGCAAAGATATTACTCAACATGCAAAACAGGCTTATGAGAGACTGGCTGAAGCAGCAGAGAGATATGATGTGAATTTGAAGAAACCAACACACCTAAAAAGAAGTTACAGATCGGAGTTTAGCACAAAGGACATAGTTAACATGAGATCTCCTGGAATGAAAATGCACATTAAAGAATTGATTACATACATTCAGAAATGGGGAGCTATAGATAAGTGGGAAGGCAGATTGGCGAAGTAATGAGATCAGAAGAAGGAAAGCCAAATGTGGCACTAGCAGGAGCAAATCAAGCTGAGGACAACGTAAAAATGTTATCCATAAAACAAAGACCCGGTGGAGGGTATGTTCACGTATCCTGGAGTATGAGTGATATTTTGTCATTCACAAATGATTATCCAAGATTGAGAAAGAAACCAGTGGCGTGGTATAAGCAGACATAGGGATTTGTGAAACTTTCAAAATGCCTGTGAGAAGACTTGAACACGGTGTTTGACATTGTGGTGCCGACTGATTTGGTTACTGAATGCAAAGTGAATGTTGATTGGCCTGACTGTGAACCCCAAAGAGATGCAGTAATGGATGCACCATCTGCAGGGGTGATAAAAAGTATTACAAGGTGATTGTATTTCTGAAAAAAGTGCCCCTTAAGATATTGATTGGCAGAAAATTGACAGAAAAGCTCAGGAGTCACATGAGTCAATACTTACTACAAAAGATTACTGCAATCTTTCAAACAGCGCAGTGGTACAGAAACCATAGAAGCTAAAGATATTGGTCATTTTGCGTTCAGGTTTGTGCAAGGGTTGATGCCAGACATTGGTGAGAATATTCAGCAGCACCTAATTTGTTGGCAGAATAAACTGACTGATGAGATCCTGTGATACGTCAAATATTGCAGTGATGAATTGGAATTGAAGCAGAAACAGTAAAGGAGAAGGTGATAGCAATGCAATTGAAGGCTGCACAGAAAGTTAGTCAGAGCCTGCAGACAATGGTGAACACTGGTGGAATGTAAAGAGTGCCACAGCAAGTGACAAATGTTGTTCAGCCTAGAGGTAGAGGATGTGGTGTTCATGTAAGTCAAAGTGGAGGTGTGGTTGATGTTCAGACTTTGGAGACAACAAATCTGTGTCATGCTTGTGGACATTTTGGACATTGGCGGAGAGAGTGTTCCTTAATAACGTGAAAAACCAAGTATAGAATACTGGAGTTGCTCTTGCACCAGGGAGTACTCAGGTTCAAATCCAAAGAATTCAAAGCCCCAAGTACAAAATGTGAATGTTTCTCCAGGATGCAGGTACAGCAAGCCTCGATGACTCAACAGCAAATGGTTGCTCCCCAATAGAATCGGAAACAAATTGCAAATGCAAAAGTGAATCAGAGAGCATCACACTTTCCCCTGATGGACCTGTGTAATAAAGAATTTTCAGAAATTCTTCAAGCAGACAGCGAAGATGATAAGGATTGCATGTTAGTTAGCTGCATCCTTAGAGGTAGATCAGCATGGTCCCTATGTAAATGCAGTTATGGGTCATGATGCGTCATTCTTGGTTGACTACACATTCCACTGTCAAAATAGCATAAGTGCCAAAGTTGCCCCTTCCAGGAAAAAAATTCAAGTTGTAGGAGTTGCAAATAAGCAGTTAACCAACCCTCTAACAGAATATGTCCTTGTAAAAATAGGTTAAATTGAGGATGAACACCAGTTTGTGGTCTGCAATTCAAGTCCTGTGAGTTTACCTGGACACAACCTCTTGACAGTTTAAGCTAAATTGTCCTATTAGCTGTACTCCCAGAGGAATTGAAATCCAGACAAATTAAAAAAAGTGCCCTGTAAAATTATGAATGTGTACCTGAGTGTCACAATATACATGTAGTGATTTGCCCGAAGATTTAAGAGTGTGAGGTTTGAGACTTTTCAGGAAAAGAAATACGACTAATCAAAGTAGTTGAGCCTATTAAAATTGCAGTGAAGTCAAATGCAGTATGTCCAAAAACACTCCTATATAATATGACACCCAAGACAATTGCTGGAATCACTCCCCTGTTTAGTAGTTAGTTGGACAAGGTATATTGAAAGAGATTTTGGGAAGTCCATGTAACTTCCCCATTATAGGATTGTGGAAGCCCACTAGGAAGTACCACATAGTTCAAGACGTGAGAAAAGTGAAAAAGATTGTTGTTCCATGTTGTCCTGGGGTACAGAATCCTGCAGTGATTTTATTCCAAATCCCATGTGAAGCCGAATGGTTTACAGTAATTGATTTAAATCAGGTGTTCTTTTCCATATCCCTGCATAAGGAAAGTGAATTCCTCTTCACGTTCAAATTTGGCAGTCGTGTTTTGGCATGGTGCCAAACTCCTCAAGGGTATGCAGATTACCATCTATTTTCAACAAGCTCTTGAAAAAGAACCTGGAGTACCTTAAGAAGCCCTATCACTTAGTCTTAGTTCAGTACATAGATCACATCTTTGTTTCATAAAACTCCCAAGAAACATGCAGGAAAGACACAATAGGTCTCTTGAATCATTTGGGAGAAAACAGACACAAGGTTTCCTCAGCAAAGCTACAGTATTGCAAGAAAGAAACCCTATATTTGGGTCACCACATTTTGAAAGTTGTGTGGAAGGTGTTGCAAGAAAGAATCTCAGCAATAATGCAATTTCTGTTACACAGAAAGAAGTTTGAATGTTTTTGGGAATGGTTGGCTACTGTCGCCAGTGGATTCCAAACTTTTCCCTTTTGGCCAAGCCTTTACAGAGGCTGACAAACAAGGATATGTTTGATCCAGTACTATTGGATGATAACTGCATGAGTGCCTTCCAGTGCTTAATTTGTAAATAAAAATGTGCCGGTGCCCAAAGCCCCCTCTTTAACACGTGGCTGCTGCAATTAAATGTCCGAGCATGAAATACTGAGGCAGTGTGATCCTGAAGCCATCTCTGGCATCTTCAATCCACTTAAAGCCACTCGCTGCCCCTTCAGCTTACTCTTGCAGCTTTCTCCTTTCTCCCTTTGTGATGCTTTTTAATTTTCTCTTCCTCTGTCTTTCCTATATGTGTCTTTTGCTTGCAGTAAATGCTTTAGGCAGAAAAATAAGTGCCGGCCCTCAAAAATAAGTGCTCGTGCTTCGCACCGGAAACAACAAGCACAAATTAAGCACTGGTGCCTTCACAGAGCTTAGAGAATGCCTATGCCGAGCCCCAGCTCTGGGAATGCCTGATTAGAACAAGTCTTTTTCTTTGTTTTATTTTGAGAGGGGTGGGTGTGCTCTCCCAGTTTTGACATAGCGCATGGAAATGTGTCGTAGCCTGTGGCTTATTTTTCTGCCACCCTTGATCCTGTGGCCTCAGCGCTGCCAGGTTGTTTATAGGTAGTCACTGCCCTGAGCATCAGCAGGGAACAGTGTGAAAGTGAAGTGAACATTTGTATTTCCCACAAATGTTGTTACCCCATATAAAGATCCAATACTTAACCAATGCACGTAGGACCCATTACGAGCAAGTGATCCTTGTGCCTCCAAACATTAATCTCAAACATGGTACCATTTTGAATCCTGCTGCATTGTTGCCAAATCCTGCTAAAAAATGTTGATGATCACGAGGATGAGGTTGAGCATGACTGTCTCAATGTGATTGAATTGTGCACCAAACCAAGTAGCCAAGGAGTCTTTTCTGCACAAGTAGCCAAATTGTTCACTCTTACCAGAGCATGCTGTGTTTCTGATCAGCTTAAAGTGACCATCTTCACTAATAGTCCGTATGGTTTGGTGTTCATGATTTTGTATAGTTGTGGTCCCAGAGAGGGTTTATGACCGCCTCTGGATCCCCTATCCAGAACGGTGATAAGTTATACTGTTTGTTGAATGTTTTACAGCTGCCTGCAAAAACTGCCATTGTCAAGTGTGCAGCGCATAGAAAATCTACTGACTAAGTAGCCTTAGGCTATACATATGCTCATGAAGTGCTGAGATTTTGCACCCTTAGTTGCATCTCCTTTAACGGAGAATGGAGCAATGAAACAAATGATGAAACACGTCACATTTTCCTGTTAACTGCTATTGATACTTGGGAAGAGGTTAAGAAATTGTGGGAAGAAGTCATAGAGGAAGAGCAGCAGAGTTGGGCTAGAGCAGGATGTGACAAAAAGAAATGAGGATGATGTTTGGGTTATACGTGATAGAAGAGCAGTGTTGCCAAATAGCTTGTTGTCCCCTATAGCTAGATATTATCATGGGCAGGCACACATAGGTAGGCATGCAGGGATCAGGACCTTCAGACAAACATGTTTTAACCCCAGAGTAAGAGTGCTTTAAGAGGTTGTATGCCACAGATGTGTCACATGCCAACAGAAGAATGTAGGGAAATGTACAGTTGTCACACTGAGCTATATAGGTAGATCAGAAGGACCTTTCAGCAGAATGTAGCTGGATTCCATTGAGCTGCCTGTGAGCAATGGACTGAGATACGTCTTAGTCATTGTTTACATTTTTTCACATTGGGGTGAAGCTTACCCGACCAGGAGAAATTATAGTCTCACAGTAGCAAAGCGAGTACTTAAACAGTTGACACCGCAATTCAGTTTTCCGACTTTTCTAGAGTCAGATGGAGGAACTCTTCTCAACAGTGAGGTCCTTAAACTGTTGTGTGGTGGGATTACAAATTGAGCAAAGGTTGCATTTCAGCTACAGACCTGAGGCTTCAGGACTTGTAGAACAGATTAATGGAACCCTGAAGTCCAGACTGGCGAAAGTATTTGCATCCACCACCATAAAATGGCCAGATGCATTGCCTCTTGTCTTGATGAGTATGCGCAGTACACCCGACAGAAAGACTGGGTAGACCACTCATGAGATTATCATGGGAAAAGCCATGAGATTGCCCGCAGTGCCTGCCAATGTGCTTGTGAACATTACAGATGACTTGGTGCTGGATTATTGCAAAGAAATGGATGACATGATCCATTCTTCATCTCATCAGGTTGGAGAAGCTATAACACAGCTGCAGCAGGAGCTTTACTATGAAATACCAGCAACTGCGTCATGGTGAAAGAGCATGTGAGGAACATGTGCTTGGAACCTTGTTGGAAAGGTCCTCACCAGGTGGTTTTAGTAATACTCCCAAAGTTCCAGGTCTCCTTGGTGATACAGCACCTGTTCCAGAAGGGTCGGTTACAGTGAGTGAGAGGGATCAGGTTAGCCAAGCTGTTATGACTGGTCAAGCAGCTGTTTCATCACAAGCTCAGTCTAATGGAATTCTGAGTGAGTTGACAGCAATGGATGGTACAGAAAGGTCGAGACAGAAACAGTTGACTCATGCTAGCTCAAATGCTGATGAAGGACCAGTTGCTGTTGATAAGAGAGCAATATCAGGAGACAACTGGCCTAAAAAGCACTCCGTGCCAGCTATACATGTACCTTCAACTATTGCTAAGGAGACTAAAGAGCTAAGTCAAAGTGACAGTGATGCTGATAGTCGAGTGAATAGAAGATTAAAGAGAAAGAGAAAGAGAATACCAAATCGAGTATACTCAGTACCTGAATGGACATATTTTGTTGCCAATGACTGGGAGAAGAAATTTGCAATCTTATGCTTTAACAATTGGAATCCAGTTCAACATTCTTGAGTTTGAAATTTCAGTGAAGCTGAACTTTGAAATCACACTGCCACAGGATGAACAAAGACATTACGTTTTGAAAATGATTATTAGTGATTACATGCTGTGCTTTTATCATTTGAACTTTAGTAGAATTATTTTTGAACATTTGCAAGTAGAGAAAATACTTGATGAACTGTCGAGAAAATCAAGGCATTTTGTTAATAATTTGCATTTTTAAAGATACTGGGGGTCATTCTGACCTCGGCGGCCAGGGTCGGCGGGAGCACCGCCGACAGACCGGCGGTGCCCCGCAGGGCATTCTGACCGCGGCGGTTCGGCCGCGGTCAGATGCGGGAAACCGGCGGTCTCCCGCCGGTTTCCCGCTGCCCTGCAGAATCCTCCATGGCGGCGGAGCGCGCTCCGCCGCCATGGGGATTCTGACACCCCCTACCGCCATCCTGTTCCTGGCGGGTCTCCCGCCAGGAACAGGATGGCGGTAGGGGGTGCCGCGGGGCCCCTGGGGGCCCCTGCAGTGCCCATGCCCATGGCATGGGCACTGCAGGGGCCCCCGTAAGAGGGCCCCACAAAGTATTTCAGTGTCTGCTATGCAGACACTGAAATACGCGACGGGTGCCACTGCACCCGTCGCACCTTCCCACTACGCCGGCTCAATTCTGAGCCGGCGTCCTCGTGGGAAGGTTGATTTGCCCTGGGCTGGCGGGCGGCCTTTTGGCGGCCGCCCGCCAGCCCAGGGCAAATCCCAAAATACCCTCAGCGGTCTTTCGACCGCGGAGCAGTATTTTTGTGGGGGAACTTTGGCGGGCGGCCTCCGCCGCCCGCCGAAGTTAGAATCACCCCCACTGTTTTTTAATATCGCTTTGCTCACAAATAAAAAAAGGACTGAAAAGAGACAGGGATACATTAAAGCCGCTTTACATTTTTTATTTGTTTTTACTTTTTATTTTTTAATTCAGACTTTTTTGGTTTGAAATCAGCGAACTCGTGGAGTCGAATCGCAATAGAGGTAGCAAAAGCAAATACATATGTATAGATTTAGTAGTAGTGATACTAATCATGATTATATTAAAGCTCATTGAATTTAGTTTGCCCACAGTAAGTGATTCAAAAAAGGTTACATCCACAAGTGCCCCAAACTTAGTAAATTCCATTGCAAATTAGGGTCCCCTGAATAAAGATGAGATTTTTACACACTGATGGTTTTAGAGATGATTTATCTGCAAATGTATATTGTAAACTGCTTCATGAGTACGTTGACACCATGGAAGCTAGAGACTGTTATGTTTTCAAGCAGCTGCCTTCATCAGTAAGTAAAGGAATAACACATCATAGTTTGCCCCAACCTATGGAATTTCCTGTAGTCTGTTAGTAACACTGTTGTATCAGCAGGAGTATTATCAATACTTATATTCAATTTATGACCTAGTGTTCTCAATTGTCCCCATCATGGAATACTTGAGTAACATTGCAAAGACGAAAAACATTGAGATAGTGGGAGGTTTCTTTCAGCCTACATTGACGTTTGGTACAGTCTATGCCCACAAGAACAATTTAACATGCATTTTTAGCCCAGTATAAAAGAGTTCATTGGACAAGATGAGGAGATGAGAAGAGCTATGAAGGCTAAAATAGAAAAGGGAATAGTTTTACAAAACCGGGGAAAAGATGAAGCTCACACAGTTGCTGGAAATCAAGGATTCCTGGCCTTAGATTGGTAACGTAAGGAAATTATGTGCATATAGACCTAGATCAAAGACTGACACACTTTTTGTAGAGACTGGTACAATGAAGACACATGGTTTTATTTAAAAGTATTTGGACTTTCATGCTGAATGGACAAGACCCCACCATATCAGGTGTTTATTTCTTATGTGGAAAGAATGCCTATTACAAGTTGCCAAAAGGCTGCTATGTTACCTGTTACTAGGGAGTAGTTTTTCCAAAGATATATCATGTGGACCATTTTAATTATCCAGTCTGGGATGAGAAATCAAACCCCACAGTTAAGAGAGGAACTAATGCTTCAGATTTAGTAGGGGATATTTTTGGTGCCATAATTTCATCAGTAGGTGCGATCTTTAATGATATCAAGATTAGAAAGTTGTCAGCAATAGTAGATAAGTTATCTACGGACCATATTGTTAATGGACATGTAAATGGTTGCTCTGAGATGAATGATTTTGCAAAATCGCCTTGTGTTAGACATAATCCTCTCAAAAAAACACAGAGTATGCAAAATGTTAAATGCTCAACAATGTTGCACTTAAATACCTGACAATAGTAAAGAGATAAGAAAATACATCGCAAACATGTCTGACTTGAAACAGGATTTGAAAGAGTTAACAGCCATAGGTGCATGAGAAGCAATAGGAAGGTGTTTTTCAGCTATTAGAGGGTGGTTTGGAAACCTAGGAAGAGGAATAGTGGGAACCATACTGAGACCCCTATAGATAGCTGTTTTGTGCACCCTAGTTGCAGTAGATCTTTACAAAGTGCTCAAAAAGCTAAAGAAGAAGAGAGCAAAGAATAGACAGAGAAAGGAGGAGACTGAAATGGAGGCTAGAAGAAGTATATGCTATAATAATCTTAAGCGACTACTGAAGACCTTGCCTGAATAAGCCTCTGAAATTTTGAGCTGTCTCATAAAAATGAGAGTTGGAGTATGTTGTGGTGTCTTGATTCGCCATCAAAAGTGGGTTTGATGTAGTTGAAAGTTAGTGCTGTCCCTCATGTCATCTATATGTGACAATATATGCATTATGTTAGCCAAAGACCTGTTTGTAGAAAGATGCACTGAAAAGCCATTTTAAATGTGCATTAGTTTAGAGTAATGTTAGAAACCCTGGTGGTACTGGTGCTAAATTAAATGTTTGAAATATTTAATTGATAGTATGTTATAATTTAGACCTTAGGTGAATAGGATGTATTGAATCAATATTGAATTTCTAATGTTTAATGTTTTAAATATGTATGCAAAAATAGAGAAATGCATTTCTGTGCTATATTGATTGAAATGTATTAACAGAGTCCTTTTGTTTACAGTGACTGTAATATGAATATTAATGAAGAATTATTAATGTAAAATGTATACATTTGCATATTAAAATGCGTTTATTAGAATGTGTTAATCAATTGTATTGCTTTAACTCACTTGCATTAGCCTAAGTGAGGCCTGCTAGGCCTGTATTTCATGGCTGTGCTGGAAATGCTGATTCATTTTCATAATGTGAACTTTCTTTCAGACTTCATTCCTATGAGAATATTAGCTTTGGTAATAAACCCCTATTGTTTTAGACATAGAGCGAAGTGAAACAGTATCCTTGAATGTAGACCATCCTGAACCATGGACTAGTATTATATACAATTGTTTCAATCACATGTAGAGCTACATAGATGGATGAGGTTCTCATGACAGACATGGGAAGATGTGATAATGTTGCAACCTGGAGTCATGTGGTCAATTGCCATTGGATGATGCCCCTTCAACGTAATGTGGACTGTCTCACAAAACAAATCAGAATTTTGTATGAACTTTAATATGTCTTTGACCAGTTTGACTTTAGTCAGTTCGTTAGATCTTAAGATTCCCGTTCCAATCCAGATAGATACCTTGCTCATGAAAAACCCTGAATGCTGAGCCCCTTAGGGAGGAATCTTCCTCTCCGTTTTGCCCTTTGAGATGCCCCTCTGAGACTTTAAGATTGTCTCCCTAACCCTGCAGAAGACTCTTGATCAAGCTTCTGACATGCTGATGTTTTCCCTTTTTACCTATCTTTTGCCTACCTTAGTTAGTACCTTGTGGCCCAAGACTACCTTTCCTTTTTCCAAATTCTTTTTGTCCTTTTTATCTTTTGCCCCATTCCTCCCACACATGTCATTCCTTAGTTTGGTCAATAGTAGGGATTCCCTGTGCTCAGCTAAATTATACTTCTGCTGATTTGAAATTGACTGATGCTTGTCACTCAAACCTTAGCAATGCTCGATTTCTGTGTCCCAGATCATTTTATTAATGTTCTGTACTCTTTTTATTGAATGCTTAGTTTTTTTAATGTTAGGTCACCTGAATTTATTTTGCCACCTTTAGCAACCCTTGGTGATTCTGTATCTTTATAATTTGGTTTTGAGAGTTGTCTACATGACTTTGAGTTTGCAATAAAGCCCTTTACTTTATTACTGATTGGAGTTTTCCTTCTATGACCAAATTGGTCATGCTGTTTGACTTAATTGGTTTGTACTGAAAACTGAGTTATATGGTTCTACCACATCCTGTTGCAGGGTCCAAAGATGCGTTGACCTGAAGTTGAGCATTGATTCCTTCAAAGGATAAAAATTATCCAGCAACGGTATGTTATGGGGTGGTAAATTACGGCCTATCATTGTATGATATGTCATAGTATTGTATGGTATTGCCTGTCATGGCAGGGTATGGTATGGCATGGGATGGCCTGTCATAGTATAGTATGATATACAATGATATGGTACAGTATGGCCTATCATTATATGGCATGGTATCATAAGGTATGGTATGGCCTGTAATTGTATACTTTGCTATAGTCTGTCATGATATGGTATGGTACAGTACGGTACGGTATGGTTTTGCTTGACCTTTCATTGTGTACTATGGCAAATAAGCTGGTGGAACTTTTTAGTGAGATCTATGCAAATTCCACTTCTGTATCTTCTACTGGGTATCACTTCTCTTGCCCAATGCAATTGAGAGGAACCACTTAACATTTGACCTTTCAGAGATACTCCATGCGACTGACATGAGTAGAGGGCTTAAAGCCCTTGGTACCAATGGGGTTCCTATGAATTTACTTAAGTCAAGAACTGATATCTGGGCACCCTTGTTGACAAATATTCTAAATACAGTTATTAACTGTGAATTACCTGGTTTGTCGTCGAAGTCGATAATTTTTCCCAATTTTTAAAAAAAGGCACCAAAGAAGAACAGTGATGTTTTCAGCCAATATCGCTCC
The DNA here is from genome assembly GCF_031143425.1 of Pleurodeles waltl. Lineage (NCBI taxonomy): Eukaryota > Metazoa > Chordata > Amphibia > Caudata > Salamandridae > Pleurodeles > Pleurodeles waltl. The sequence continues at coordinate 971,590,830 of NC_090437.1, forward strand.
TTAACCCTTTAGTCAGGGTAAAGGGACGTGTACTTCTTGCCAGGTTACTTATTTGGGTGGAGGAGAATTTTGTCTTAACTGATATTCAGTATGGTTTCAGGTAGGGGCTGGGGACGGTGGACCTGTGCTTGAACTTAAATGTATTAATTGGTAAATACACCCTGGCAAAACAGGGATTCCTTTACACAACGTTTATGGATCTCTCCTGTGCTTTTGACTGTGTACCATGCTAAATTATGGTTGAATATGTTGAACATGGGTAGATCAAGAACTTATCCAATTTCTGTCCTAAATGCATACTGATGTCACTATCAAAGCGTCCTTCATACCACAAGGAGAGTGCACTTAATCTACTGGGATAGGTGGGGTGTAAGGAAGGGTTGAATGTTAGCACCCTTTTAGATTGAGGTTTACAATAATGGGCTGGAATCCTCCCTAGCAATCACAGGGCAGAATCTGACCCACGTTGGTGGACGTCACATTCCAGTCCTGCTTTATGCAGATCGTGGTGGTTTTATTAACACGAATATTCAATGGTCTTCAAAAAATGTTAGGGGCATTTACATCATTTATGCACCTGTTAAGTTGGTCCTGAATTCAAATTTGAGTAAGACTTATATGATGGTATGTGGTCCTCAGGCTGTTAAGACTCACACTCATTGGGCTCAGACACCGACGTTGGTGGGTAAGCCACTTTCTCTTTCCTGGGTATAGAACTAAATGAGGCTGGAAGTTGGGGCCCACTTATGAAATAAACGTAGACATAATTTGAGAGAAACATTGAGGGCACATTTAGATTTGCTTCTAAATTAGTACAGAAGCCCGTTAAGGAATTGTGTATGATCTATAAAGTGAAATGCGTCTCCGTAGCAAGTTATGGGGCAGGTTTGTGGGGTTTCACAGACTGTGGGGCTTTGCACATTGTAAAAAATGCTTTTTGAAGGGGCTACTCGCCATTACTCCAAGCGGATCAGCTTTGTATGTCAAAAGGAATTGAGTATGAGTTATCTGAAGGAAATGATTAGGGTCCAACCCTTTTTTATGGCACTCAGGTTCCCATTACGAGTCTGGCGGTCCATGGACCGGTAGACTTGCGATGCCGGTCAGACCACCACCAAAGCAGCAATCCGGCCTCCATATTATGACCGTGGCGGAGCCGCCACAGTTTGACCGCCGGCACCACCAGGTTGCCGCCAGTCGACAGCCTGGTGGTGCCGGCGGTCTTAATGTGCCAGGGCAGCCTTGCAAGCAGCGCTGCCCTGGGAATTACGAGTCCCCTCTCCGCCGGCTTATGCAAGGCAGTCCTACCGCCATGCAAATGCCGGCAGAGACTGGGTGCCAGGGGCCCCATGGGGGCTGCACTGCCCATGCACTTTGCTTGGGCAGTGCAAGGGCCCCCATGCAACCCTGTCGCCCTTTTCACTGCCTGATTTACAGGCAGTGAAAAGCATGACAGGTGCTTTCGCCCCTGATGCACCGCAACATTGCTGCGGGCTCGTAATCGAGCCAGCGTCAATGTTGTGGTGAGTTTTCCACTGTGCCAGCAGGCGGAAATGCTGCTTCCGCCTCCTGATCCAGCGGAAAACTCATAATAGGGCGGAAAACCGGAGTGGCGGTTTTCCGACCTAAAGAGTTTGGCAGGCAGCCTCCGCCGCCCATCAAACTCAAAATCAGGCCCTCAATTTGGACTAAATCTGAGAAGTATTTTTAAAAGATGATCCTGTGTGATGTTCAAACATTAGATCGTACACCCTGATTTCGGTACATCAGGAAGGTGTGAATGAATCTAGACAGGTTGAACTTGTTTACTAGCCCACAATCTGTTTGCTCCCTGTCTGAAAGCAACACTAAAACCATGTTCTTAAGTTTTGTGCGGAGTCTAGGGCGGATACTGAGGTATTTGTAACAACTGTGATCGCCTATTTACAAGGGGTTGCCATTTTATTTACAAATGGTGTCCAACAGTCACCACAGATTTCTGCTGACAGGTTTTCATCTTGACATTGTACATTTGCCAGTGGCTTTCCCAAGAACGGGTGCCTGGTTAAAGGACGCTTCATATTGTCAGTGTGATGGCTACTCAGCTCGGTCAACCCCTCCTTTTTTTTTTACTATGTCATTTTTACAAGACGCCTATACCGTATTTAAGACCTTTCCTCAAAAACGCTTATACTTGTCTTGTTATTTTTACAGCAATCACATTCACCCGAAGTTTATTAAGCTGTTGTATCTATTATCTTCCAAGATATAAAAATCATGAAATGTTACATTTTACAAAAATGTTTATGTGTTTACAACATGTTTATAAATATTGACTACTCTTTAAATGATTTGTTGGGATTTTAAAGCTGTCTAAAAATTGATCTTTTATATGTTCAAAGTACATATACAGGGAGTGCAGAATTATTAGGCAAGTTGTATTTTTGAGGATTCATTTTATTATTGAACAACAACCATGTTCTCAATGAACCCAAAAAACTCATTAATATCAAACCTGAATATTTTTGGAAGTAGTTTTTAGTTTGTTTTTAGTTTTAGCTATGTTAGGGGGATATCTGTGTGTGCAGGTGACTATCACTGTGCATAATTATTAGGCAACTTAACAAAAAAAAATATATACCCATTTCAATTATTTATCATTACCAGTGAAACCAATATAACATCTCAACATTCACAAATATACATTTCTGACATTCAAAAACAAAACAAAAACAAATCAGTGACCAATATAGCCACCTTTCTTTGCAAGGACACTCAAAAGCCTGCCATCCATGGATTCTGTCAGTGTTTTGATCTGTTCACCATCAACATTGCGTGCAGCAGCAACCACAGCCTCCCAGACACTGTTCAGAGAGGTGTACTGTTTTCCCTCCTTGTAAATCTCACATTTGATGATGGACCACAGGTTCTCAATGGGGTTCAGATCAGGTGAACAAGGAGGCCATGTCATTAGATTTCCTTCTTTTATACCCTTTCTTGCCAGCCACGCTGTGGAGTACTTGGACGCGTGTGATGGAGCATTGTCCTGCATGAAAATCATGTTTTTCTTGAAGGATGCAGACTTCTTCCTGTACCACTGCTTGAAGAAGGTGTCTTCCAGGAACTGGCAGTAGGACTGGGAGTTGAGCTTGACTCCATCCTCAACCCGAAAAGGCCCCACAAGCTCATCTTTGATGATACCAGCCCAAACCAGTACTCCACCTCCACCTTGCTGGCGTCTGAGTCGGACTGGAGCTCTCTGCCCTTTACCAATCCAGCCACGGGCCCATCCATCTGGCCCATCAAGACTCACTCTCATTTCATCAGTCCATAAAACCTTAGAAAAATCAGTCTTGAGATATTTCTTGGCCCAGTCTTGACGTTTCAGCTTGTGTGTCTTGTTCAGTAGTGGTCGTCTTTCAGCCTTTCTTACCTTGGCCATGTCTCTGAGTATTGCACACCTTGTGCTTTTGGGCACTCCAGTGATGTTGCAGCTCTGAAATATGGCCAAACTGGTGGCAAGTGGCATCGTGGCAGCTGCACGCTTGACTTTTCTCAGTTCATGGGCAGTTATTTTGCGCCTTGGTTTTTCCACACGCTTCTTGCGACCCTGTTGACTATTTTGAATGAAACGCTTGATTGTTCGATGATCACGCTTCAGAAGCTTTGCAATTTTAAGAGTGCTGCATCCCTCTGCAAGATATCTCACTATTTTTGACTTTCCTGAGCCTGTCAAGTCCTTCTTTTGACCCATTTTGCCAAAGGAAAGGAAGTTGCCTAATAATTATGCACACCTGATATAGGGTGTTGATGTCATTAGACCACACCCCTTCTCATTACAGAGATGCACATCACCTAATATGCTTAATTGGTAGTAGGCTTTCGAGTCTATACAGCTTGGAGTAAGACAACATGCATAAAGAGGATGATGTGGTCAAAATACTCATTTGCCTAATAATTCTGCACTCCCTGTATGATTATCTGGACATTTTCCTTTCTATAAAGATGAATTGTTGATTGATATATTGGCCTTAATGGTTTGTCAAACCGAAAAAATATATTTACTGGCTGGAATAGTATTGTATGGTATGTCATGTCATTGTATAGTATAATATGGTATGGTATGGCCTGTCATTGCGTAGTACAGTATGGTCTGCCATTGTATAATATAGTATGGGATGGGATGGGATGGTATGGTGCAATATAGTATGGTATGCTATTGTATGGTATGGTATGGTCTGTCATTGTCGAGTATGATGGGGTATAGTATGGTATGGCCAGTCATTGTTCAATATAGTGTGGTATGGTATGGTATTGTATGATATGGTAATAATGTCATTTTCAAACTAGAATATTCTGCCTGACCCATAATTGTGCAAACATAAACCAATCTAAAAAACACATGGTATTTTTAGCCTAAAACATTTTAATTATGCCAAATATATCCTATAAACCAGGAAACACGAACCACAAAAGCACCTTGTTACAAACTAAATGAGTGATTACAAAATAGCAATAGCGCCATAAATTAATGTATTTGAAAATCATTAAACGTGAGGGTAACAGCCTATGGTATGCTTATGTCTCACACACGCAGCAAGAGCCGTTTGCTGAAAGGCTTGCATTGTGTTTTAACAACCAAGCTGTCGTGCCGCTTTAAATTTGGTGTTTTGACGAAAGCAACGTGCTGCCAAAAAGAGGAGGTAACAAACCTTCACCAGAAGGTTTATTGCAATGTTTTTGTAATGCTGCACCAAAGGGTAGAAGGGGAGAGGATGAAAAGTAAAAGGGAAAAACACGAACACAGAAAACAAGCACGAACACAGAAAACAAGCAGGTGAATCAACAATCTTAAAACAAATTGTCATAAAAATCCTTTTACCAGCAGACTCCCAAGACTGCTCACTGACTGGATGCCCTTTCCATCTTACAAGAACTTGCAAGGAGCCATGAAAACAGTGGGACTGACAAATGGCAGAAACGTTAAAGTCAGGGTGACCATAGACTACAATTGGGAGAGGGGGGATGAATATGATCAGCAACAAAATATTTTACTTGGGAAATATGTAATACAGGATGGGGTCGCCAGGTAAATGGCATCTGCCAGCAAATAGACACAAGACTGATCAATTGTGAGATGACAGAAGGGCCGAGGATTCAACTTAGAATGATGTCCTTAATCCAGTAAATGTGAGAAGCTAACCAAACCTTATCTCCTCTACCAGAAGTAGGTTATCTATGTAAATGGCTCCGACCACTCTTCTTAATTCTATCCTGTGTAATGTGTGAAGAGGACGTGCCCTTACATCCAACTCTTTGGACTTGAAAAGTTGATCTCAGCTTGCAGAACTACAGAGGATGAATATAATACTTCTGGAACTTGCATACTAAAAAGGGAAACCTCGGAAGCAATATGCACACTGTTGTTACAGGCAAATACAACATAAGGCATGAGAGGAGACCCACTAGCTCATTAAAAACACCTCAAGTATTGCTCTAAAGCCTGGCTGATTCTCTCCATCAGCCCTTTGGTCTGGTAGTGACAGGCTGAAGAAAAGACTCTGGGCAATACCTGACGAGTAACAAGGCATACATACTGCTTTCCGGAACTTTGATACAAATCAAAATACAAATCAAGGACTGAACACGTAGTAGGTCTATTGAGTGCACGATGAGTCTGCCCAAGGAAAGGGTGACTTCTCCCATTAGCCCAAACTCTTAGGAAGAGGCTCTGCTAATTCTTGGACTGGGAAGTTCCAATAATTTTTACTGAGCAGCAACCGTCATGGATCAGACACTTTAAATGTCTAAACCCCGCATTTGACTGGGAGCTGGGATTCAAATGCGTAATGTTTGAGCCAGACCGCCTGAAGGGAGTGGGGAGTTTGCATTTCTTTTTCTCCCAACATATCTTTTTCTAGTCTATGGGTTTATCGATTCTCAGAAAATTCCTCTGAGATTTTAAATCTCTGTGAGGAGGTTGCTTCAGAGGCGGCAGTGTATGATATTCTAATTGAACGTTTTTGGGGGACTTTAACTTGCATGTGGACGTATCGAAGGACAGGGATGAGCAATTATTTCTGGCGTCATGCAAGGACTTCAATCTTGATTTCACCGGTTACTTATCAAGTTGGCCATACCTTGGACCTTATCTTGTCTAACCTTTCAATCACGGTTAGTTCTCTCCTGGAATTAAGCTGGTCATATCATTATCTGAGACCTTTCAGCTGGGATTACGGCTGTACTGTTCCTGAGGTTGGCAGGAAATGTAGATTTGAATACCATGCTTGGAATAAAGTCATCCCTTAGGACTTTTTGAAGGCACCAACTGCAGCCCACTCCCTTTGGCAAGAAATATAAATTCGGACACTATGCCTGTAGAATCTTGACTTAGAGGAGTTGCTCATGGCCTGGCTCCCATTAAAGTCCATTCCGCAACTAGCAGAGGATCGTCTGACCTTTGGTTTCCCCCTGAAATTATGTCACAAAAAGAAATGCAAGAAGTTGAAGTGCCTATGGCAAATTAGTTACGATAAAAAGCTAAAGACGTGTATAAAGCTGCACTTAAGCAGTATCATAAAGCTATAAAACAGCCTAGAAGTTGTATGTTGCACATCGAATTAATTCAGCAAATATTTCTCCATGGGATATCTCTAAAATCACTAAATCGTTCCTGAATCTTCAAGCCTCCAACCCTATCATAGCTGCCTCACCAGCATTTTGTAATACGCTTTTGGCTTTTTTTGAGGATAAAATACATTTTACTTTGTCTGTGCCTCTAGACAATACATTTGGCAGTAATGCCTTGCAACCAGTTACTCACTCTAAGCGCAGGCTATCTCAGCCATCTAGCACTACAGCCACTGCAATTGGGTCCATTGCTTCTGGAACTAATCTCCTTCTGTAAATCAGGTTTCCCGGACGATCCACGTCCTCCTGTCATTCTCCAGATGTGGGTGCAGAGGTTGTACCAATGTTTCATGAACTTTTTCATTACTCGGTGTCCTCAGCTTGTGGTCCTTGAGGATGGAAAAGGGGGAAAGTAGACCCTTTTTAAAAAGAAATCTTCCAGTTCAGAGGTTTTGGCTAATTTCCGCTTGATATCCCTTCTCTCGACAGTTTCTAAAATCCTGGGGAAATGAATCAATACCCAGTTGACTGCATGCACATTTGGAAGCCAACTCTTTTTGCACAATAAGCAGTCTGGCTTTCACCAAGGCCACACAACAGAGACAGCTCTTCTTGAGATCAAATAAATCATTAAACTCACACTGTATAAAAGGGGTACTCCTGTTCTCATCCTGCTGGATTTTCTGTGGCATTTGATACAGTCTCTAATGCAACCTTACTATAATTCTCCTCAGAGGTTGGACTATTTTATATGCAGATGATACGCAGCTTCTTCTGACAGTAAATTTATCTTCCCCTTGCCCAGTGGAGGCACTGAAATCTGGCCCACTGTCACCTTCCATTGACTGAGAGAGAACAATGTACTATAAAATGCGGATAAAAGGAAGATTCTCTTGTTTTGCCACATAGAAGAATGGTTGGGTTGCTTAACTGCTGGCCCCAGTTTCTGCCACCCCCTCCAAAGCCTGTTTCTTTAGTGTGAAAGTTAGTGGTAAAAATATATTACAAATTGACATTTATTACACAAATTATTTCTGTGGTTGACTCCTGCTTCTCACTCCTTAGATCACTGCAAAGATGTCTGGATCCCTTGCCCAATAAGTTATGTAAAACTGTGTAGCATGTGCCGATCATGTCAAGATCAGACTATGCCAATGTGTTTTATCTCTGACCTGACAGGCTGATTAACAAACTCCAAAAGGTGCATAACAGCTGACAGCTTAATCCTCGGTATGCCACTGGGAGCCCACATTTCTCATCATTGTCTCCAAGTGAAGAAGAGGATTCTGTTTAAAGCTCTGAATAAACTCTACTAGGCTTTCGGTCAACAAGGTCTGCAATACCTGATTTCTAGATGTAAGCACTATTCGCTTATGAGAGACTTGTGCTCTGCCTCTGCCTTTTGTGACGCCATTCCCAGATTTTGTTGTGGAAGACATGGAGGCCACTCATTCACAATGTTAGCTGGTGGTGCATGGAACTGGCTTCCTCTCTTGATCTGTAGGATACCTCAGAAGCTCTCTTTTCGGCAAGGCTCTTAAGACTCATCTATTTGCAACTTAGTGGTTTGGTGTGGCCTTTTTCTTTACCCTTTAGTCTTCAGCACCAGGACACTCTTTTGAGTAGCTGTGCGCTTTATGAATCTCTATCATCCATCCATTCAACATATGGCTTTCATGATCCTATGAAGAATAAGTCCAAGTCTGATATTCTGCGAGCCATGCAGTTTTCTGCCAGCCCATCACCAGCGCTGTGCTCCATCTGCTAACTATAAGAGACCCCCTAGGGATCCCCATGGGAGTGGAAGCACTGAAGCGGCCCCACTGTCAACATGTGCAGCGTGTAGCAATGTGTGTGAACAATACTGCATAGAAGACTTTTCCCCCTTCCACACTGCATGAACTTGTGCCAACTCTTTTCTTGCATTTAATTTTGGGAATGAACATACCAGCAACATAGTCTGATGTATTATTTATATGAAAAGGAACAGAAAAAAACTATTACTACAAATATTAATTAGGGAAATATCAACTTATCATTACAATATAGCCAACTTAAAATACACTTTCTGATACGGAACAAACTGAATAGCAGAATATGCAGAAATACTATTTCATCCAATAGTATGCTTTGATATATATCCTTCGTTCTTCACTTGATCATGCCTGCAACCATAAAGACAGTGTATCTTATGGTGAACTCTAGAGAATAAAAAGCAACTGCAGTCAGCACAAACAGTACTTGTATGAAGAAATGTGCATTTAAGAGATTTCACAACGGGGGCATCATGACTTCAAGTTAACAATATCAACCCATTTAGCTTATGTGCAATATGAAAATGATTTACACTTCTTTGGTAATTATAACACTGAGAATGGAAAAATATTTGAAATCATGAAGCAACACTAGGGCAAATTTAGATGGATGAAGACTCACTGTAATATACCACAGCTGCTCCTAAAAAGACCTTCAGAAGAACTGAAACCCTGAAGCAAATTATCAGTCTTAATAATTGTAACTGTATTTGTATTTGTAAATTGTGTTTATATAGAGCTTACTGGCCCTGATGAGGCATTGAAGCAATCTGCTGTGAGTAGCATGCTACTCCGGAACCCAAGGTTAGAGATAAATAGGTGGTAGAATGGTAATATGTGATTCTCTTTCCTTGTAGGATTAGTTAAGTTTGTGCTCTTTAGATATTATGCAGTGTTGAATAGGGATAGACTATTTGAAGTTGATTAGTAAAGGGGACAAGTGAGATATTATTGGGAGTGGAGGACTTGTATGCCTGTTAGTGGGATGAACTGGATAGAAAAGAGGGAAGAGTTTGGAAATTGTTTTTGTGAGTCCACAGTAGAATTAAAGGTTTGGGATAAGCCAAAGTGTTGAAAGAAAGGAAGAGGTGGAAGTTTTATTTAAATATATATTTTTAAAAATAAAACAAATATACGTTTATGCGGACATACAAACTTGTGTCTAAATATATATACATATATGTATACACATATAAAGACACACATATAACATTATACTTAGCCATAGCAGTATATAAGGCATAAATCTGCTACTGCTTTGTCAACACCTTATTATCTTAACAGTCCAATAAGTATTTTTTAGACTCTTAGGGCCTTATTTAGAGTCTTGCGGATGGGATACACAATCACAAAAGTGGCGGATGTCCCGTCCGTAATATCACTGGTGCATTAGAGCCTACGGCACTTGTTATACAGCAGATGGAATATCTGCCACGTTTTGGCAAATTAGCCTGTTCACCAAACCCTTGGTCCCCTACTTTTAATTTTAGTTAGATGATTCACCATGCAGCATACAAAAAGATTCCCCTTCAGTGTTTCTGATACATATTGCACTATAGGCAATTGTTCTGATTAGCCACCGTACTTTTTTGCCCAGATCCCGATTAGCTGCAGTGGATATCACATGTAACAAGAGAAGTCCCTACATTTTTTATTTTTCTCAAACCTTTCTGGTGTCTTTGTTTATTACTTTTGGCATGTTGACTTTCCTCATCACGTATAGATGCCACTTTCATCTTGGGTTCTGATCATGGGGTAGAGAACACAGATGTTTCCCTGAATCTTCTTTCTTCCTTCTGTGTGTCCACTGGGGTAATTCCTCCCACCTTTCCTTTTTGCTTGCCTCTTTTTCCCACTTGCTGCACTCATCACCCCTATTACTTTTCCTAATTTATCTTATTCCATTGTCTTTCTTTATCTCTATCATTTAGTCTAAATGCTGAGCAACCTTATTTTTTAATTGGCCCTGATGCCTGATGCTACTAATGTGGACATATGTTCCATGTGGGGTTTTCCAACCTTCTTGTAAAGATAATTGTGGTGACAACGTAATGAAGAAAATCCGACTCCGTAGACGTAATTGCTGCTTTATTAATGATGAAGCATAAAGGTGTAGGGCCCACTGACCAGCATGCTTCTTGGTCCGGTGTCGGCCTCCAATTGCCTGTTTCCAACAGCTCAAAACTGGAAGCACGGTGAAGGAAGAACACAGAACCAAGAACCATGTTTGGAATATGCAGGAGACTAGCAGGCAATACAAAGAATAAGGAACACACAATAAGAACATTACATATGTCATCATAACAATGCGAAGTCTACAAGGACAGGATGTCACAGTAATCTCTCTTGCCAATTTCACTTATCCCTAGCATTTCTCCAACTATTGCCCTTCTGTGATTTTATGTCAAGACTGGACACTAGTATTATGCATAGTCTTTTATTCACCACTTCTCAGCAGCCACCTTAAAAGCTTCCAGAATTAGAATCAACACACACCACACTGTAAAAGAACTCTGAGTCCCTTCAGTACAGCTTGTCCTCCATCTTCTTCCTTTTTTGTTTGCTGCTTCTGGGCAGTTAAGTATTGTAAATTTTTACATTATGTTGTGGGCGGTAGAAGGAATCAGAGTTGAATCGTCACTTAGATCATCAGTTTCATGTCTACATTTAAATTGGCAATGTGCCATTAAGTGGGAACAACCGAATGAAAGTACCAACACTGGGGAAAAAGAACTCAAGAGAACTTAAATATATTTAAGGGATGTTGGAATTAAGTAAGGCACTTTCCCTCCAGAGCTTGAACAAACACCAATTTAAACGCTAAATATAAACACGTACAGCAAAGCTCTCAACAGGTGATCTACAGATTTGGAAAATTTCACCACGGAGTGCCCAAACCATTTACATGATTTATAACAAAACAGCCACGCAGCTTTATATGATGCATAGTAGCCGCTTCATAATCTTTCAAGCATTGAACTACACACAATTGTTGATTATCCGTAAAACTAGGGTAAGTTACCAACCTGCTATTGGTCTTAGTTCTTCTGGTGATGTTAAATGTAACCCCATCTGGAGAATAAATTCTACCTGCCAAATCCAAGGCCTTAACATCTGAAACACATTTACAAGAAATAAGGCAAAGTAACATAGTCAATTTTGCCGACAGCTGTTTCCTAGAGAGATAACGGTTAGAAGGCCAATTCACTAAAAATGTTAACATTACATCAACATCCCAAAGGGAAGAATACTTAGACAGAGGGGGAACTGACAAACAAATCCCTTTCATTACCTTACAAACTAAAGGGTGCTCACCAATCAGTTTACCCTCTATCTGTGAATGACCCGCCGAAATTGCTGATCTGAAATTATTTACTGTACGATAAGCCACACCGAACTGGCTAATTCAGCCACAAAATTCACAATCATGTCAACACTCGTCCCCATGGGATCGAAACTCCGTCCATCACACCAACTGGACCATCTCCGCCAAGCTGAGTAATATCTCTTATGTATACTAGATGACCATAATTGTTTAATGAATTCCGCAGCCTGTTGCAAAATTCCTGGGGCACTCTGTTTCGCACTGAAACCGCCCAAGCTATCAACCATAGCTGGTTCGACAGGACCAAAGGATGTTGAAGGCCCTCCGGACTCATCAGAAGATTCCGACGAGGAGGAATGAGAATAGGAGGAGAGCAAGCCAGTTGCAGTGCTACCGGAAACCATAGTTGAGCCCTCCACAGAGGGGATATTAGTACTATGTTTACTTTCTGTCTCCTCACTTGCGCTAAAACTCTGGGAATCATTACAAATGGCAGGAATGCATATCCCCGAAACGGACTCCAATCCTGAAGAAATGCATCCGTCGCCTGAGCCATCGGGTCTGGATGCCAACTGAAAAATTCTGGAATCTGACAATTGAGGCGAGACGCAAAATGGTCTATGTCGCAAGACCCCAGAATCTGAAGGATCTGCTGAAAAAGATGAGGACTCAATTTCCAGTCACTGGCACCCCTCAAGTATCTGGAGTGCCAATACGCTATGGTGTTCTGTTCTCCCGGTAGATAGACTGCCATGACACTTAAAAGGCGAAGGAGGCAATAATGCCAAAATTCCTTTGCTATCTCTGCCAACATTTTGGACTGAGTGCCACCCAGTTTGTTGATGTATCTCACTGCCGAGACATTGTCCATCCTCAACAAGATACAACAGTCCCCCTTCTGTGGAGAAAGACTCTTGATGGCAAACGAGCCCGCTAACAGTTCTAGACAGTTGATGTGAAGATTCATCTCTGTCTGAGCCCAACGACCTCCCGTCGCAATCGAGCCACAACGAGCTCCTCAGTCCCACTGGCTGGCGTCCGACTCTATTATCACGTCCGGGAGAGAACCGAAAATGGCTCTGCCGTTCCAGGCTTCCATATCAGTTAGCCACCAACGAATTTCTGACCTCACCTCCTCGGTTAGAGGAATCTGTACCGAGTAGGAAAGCCCCTTGCGCAAATGTTGCATTTTTAACCTTTGGAGGGCTCGGTAATAAAGTTGAGCCGGAAAAATTGCCTGAATGGAGGAGGATAGGAGACCTACTATCCTGGCAATGGCTCTCAATGACATGGCCTGTTTGCGTAAGGCTGATCTCAGTTCTTTCTTGATATTGCGAACTTTGGGTGAAGGTAGAATGAGTAGTGCTTGTACTGAATCTACCTGAAAACCCAGAAAGTCTACGATCTGGAAAGGATTCAACAGTGACTTCTGCGCATTGATGATGAATCCCAAATCCTGTAAAAGCTGAATAGTCCACGCTAAATGACTCAGGAGAGCCTGAATGTCTTGAGCCATCAGCAAAATATCATCCAAATAAATTATCAGATGGACACCCTTGGCCCGCAGGACCTCCATTACAGGTCTCAGCAATTTTGTGAAGCACCACGGGCCGAAGACAGTCCGAATGGGAGTGCTTTGAACTCCAGACACTGACCTCTCCACAGGAATTGGAGGAAGCGTCAGTGTGGAGCAAATATCGGAACTGACAGGTAAGCGTCTTTCAGATCCAGACGGACCATCCAGTCGCCTTCCAACAGGATGTCTCTTAGCATATGAATACCCTCCATTTTGAAGTGCCTGTACAAAATCCAGCCATTGAACTCTTTGAGGTTCAAAACAAGACGGTGACCACCGCCCTTCTTGTCCACAAGAAAAATAGGACTGATGAAACCTTCTGGATGAGGAGTGGAAAAGACTACAGCTCCTTTGTCTATAAGCGCTTGTACTTCTTGATCTATAATGGAGAGTTCTTGTTGGGAAAAATAAATTGGATTGGTATGAAGAGACTGTCTCTGGGTACTGTAAAACTCTAGTCTGAAACCTGTCACTGTTTGAAGAATCCAAGGGTCCCTTGAAATCAGTTTCCAATTGTGTAAAAATGAACCGACCCTGCCCCCCAAAGTCACTTGCGAAAAGGGGATAATTCTTACCAGAATATCCTGCGTCCTGAATTGCGGTCTGCTGTCCTCGTCTGGGACCTCTGCGGAATCTTGCCCAACCGCCTCGAGAACAGGTGGGATAGAAGGTGGCATCTGCAGGTTCTCCGTACCAGTTACCCCTACCCCTGAGAAGGATCCTCGGCCGGGCATGCGCCCTCCGTAACGACCGGCCCTGAGAAAAAGGCCGCGTTTGAAGACCTTTTTAAGAGATAATGGGCTTTGTCCAGAGAGGAGAAAGTGGAGCAAACTTTTGACAGTTCTTTCACGAATGGTGCGCCAAACAACAAGCCATCCGCGGCAGGCCCAGCTTCGGAAGAGGACAAATCATTGAGCTTAGAATCAATGCGCATCAAAAAGGTTCGTCTGCGCTCAGTAGAGAGCGCACAGTTAGTGTTGCCCAACTGGCAAATGGCCCTCTGTGTCCAGCCAATTAAAATGTGTGTGTCTACTGCTAAGCCAGATTCTTTAGATTGGAATGCTAACTCCAACATTTTTGTCAGGGGCCTAGATATGTCTAGGAGTTTATCTTGACAAGAGCGCCAAGCTCTGTCAAGACCTTTCTTAGGGTCTTTTGAATTTTTTTTCATAAAGACTACCATAGTAGGATCAACCTCAGGTGTATCTGCTACTTTCCCTTTCTAAGTCAGGTCTAGGGCATTCAGCACGGAGCCGCGCACGTACCTCTTTGTCAAACCCTCTGCGTAAATGAGATTGAACATAATTAGCTACCTCAGGAGGAGGGATCCAATTGGACGCTCTAGGGTGAATTATATCTGTGGGATCAAAATCTAAGACTTTCAGAGGGTGCTTTTGTCCCTTGGGTTTTTTACTGGAACTGCAGAGTCATCTGAGTCAGATGAATCGTCGTTGTTGGAGGATGAAGTTGTATCAGCTGGTTTGTTACTGCTATAATTGTGTTCGCCTGCCCGCTTGCAAAGGCAGCAGCCTGGTCAGGCGGGGTACTGGGATCGCCCTGCTTTCCTGTCTCCATGGGATTTGGGGGTTCACCGGAAGCCGGAAGACCTGGCATCCACCCCTGATTACGAGCGTAATCAATCAAATGACCCGAGAAGGGTCCCAAAGCTTTGACCAGAGCGTCATTAACGGATTGCTGCACCCTTGAGTCAAGGGCTTCCACCAAATTCATTTCCAGTTGGCCAAAATTCTCCTCAGGATAATATCCTGATTCATCGTCATGCCACTGAGCCATGCTCCTGCTTCTTAATGAAGTAAATGCACTTCAATATAAAAAAGGAGTAAAAAGAACTGCAGGAGTGTAGAGGGGGAGTGCAAAAACTACTATCAGGTCAACTGAAATAAGTGTATAAAAAGTGGAGGGAGCAGACCTGGCATAAACGCACTCTATGCAGAGCCTATTCCATTTGTACAACTCCCAAGACTGAGGGCGTCAGGGAGCATAGAAATAGTGGGCACACGCGTGGGGCATACGATCTGAGTCATGTCGCAGCAACGCGCCGGCTTTTCTAAGTAAAATGAAAAGAGAAAGCCGAAAATTTGCGCGCGGCACGACGCGATGGTGGAAATAGAAGTAGGACTACGCTGATCAAGCGTAGTCCGCTCCCGCTCCACAAAGCACAATAAATCTCAGCCAAGCGGCGCGAGTAAAAGGTAAATAATCGAGCGCAGCAAGTAACAAGGCAAATAATCGCACACAGCAAGCGTCAATAAAAAGCAATTACAATCACACTTACTATGGCCTAAAGTTTAAGGAAATTCAAATAGCACTTATCTGCTGCAGAGCAGCAAAGAAAGAGGAAGTGACTATCGAGGTCATGGCTTTTATGGGGATAGGTTACGGGATGTGATTGGCCCATGTGACTACTACTATGTCTCTTGGGTATTGAAGTTTTTTGTTTACTGTTGTTTCATTGACTGCTGTTGGAACAGTAAAGAAAAAGAGAAAGCATAATCAGAGCCTCTGGTCCTGACATAGAATTTGTTAGTGGTGGCTCCTTGACTTTATAATTGATCAGCTTCTCTCCGATTGTGAAAACACTTTCAGTCTCCTTTAGGAAATGATGACGAGACCCACGCTTATACTCAAATACTTCCTACATGACAACAACCTTACAGGCACTGCACCTATTTACACATATTAGGTGTTCCTCTTTTGTCTGATGATTGCCAAGAAAGACCAAATGCAAACTCGAACCTGCTCACATTGGACCACTCAGATCTGCACCAAAATACAACACCTCATACTGAACCAGGGGTTGATATGGTTACCTGCAGCGACAACAGATTCATGGAGTGAAATGTCCCTAAATCCAAGATCTCAGTGAAATGATCACAAGTGCCAAATACTCTAACAGAGCAATATAATAAAGAGATATCTATTTTTATGGACTGGCTCGCTCCTCCACTATTAAACCTAAGGAATCTAAAAAACCATGACCAGGTTTGAAAATACCATGCAGAAGCTTCTAAGGGGCGCCCAGAGGAGATGGAAAAAATCACCCACTCCCATCGACCTCCTCCAACTCAAAGCTAACAGAAAATCTAATAAGCACATCCTCGACCATGCTAGGTCTTCCTTACTCAAAAAGATGGAAGCAGTCAATATGCAGCTACAGGAATCTATTCCATATCCTCCATAACAAAACAACGGAATCCACTCCACTGACCCTCAGTCGAACTAAGGCTATGGACCTGATTCACAAAGGCAAACTTACACTTCTGTATAAGTTTATTATTTCTTTGCTATTCACAAACTGTGGGTTTTATGACTGTGGAGAGTCCTGTCCTATCTGTTTATGTGGAGAGTTCTTTACTCGACTGTGCGCTCTCCACAGTTGTAAAATTACTATTAGTAAAATTAAAATCAGTTTGTGAATGCCACAAAATAGTAAAAACACACAAAACTGCAAGTTTACCTTTGTGAATCAGGCCCAAAGAGCTAGCTCTTTATGTTTCCAATGTGATTAAGGCAATCAAAGAGAAAATAGCTATGTATACGTTCACTGAAACCATACATGTCAGGCTAAAAAAGAAAAGTCGGCATCATGGACTGTTTTCATTTCCATCACCATCAATTAAGACAATAATCTGAAGCACTAAGGCATCATGGGCCAGATGTACAAAGCCCTCTTGCATTTTTTAACGGTCTGAATCCATATGTTCAAAACGGCCTTTTCTGATGTACAAAGACCTTCAGGAAATCGCAAATAAGGATTACCTACTTGTGAGTCCTCTTCTGATGTAGAAAGCATTTCCTAAATGAAATGTAGGCATTTAGGAAATGCAATTACCATCGACTTGAAGTCGATGGTAACCGTGTGCAATTTAAAAAAATGCTTTTTTTCATTGCAATGGAGCACACACATGTCCCTTTGGCTTATGTGTGCTTTGCATGTGCACCACTATTTTTGGGGTGCACAAAGGAAGGCCTTTTGCCCATTGCCATCCTTGGTTTTGCATTTCCCAAATAGAAATGCAAAACTGGCCCATTGACACAAATGTAATGGGATGCCTTATTTGCGATTTCCTAATAGTGATACCTAATTTGTAGGAGTCGCTATTAGGAAATTTGTATCTCTGTATATAGCATATTGCATTTCCTAAATAGCAATTGGGATCTGGTGTAGTTTTTAGGGCAGGGTAGGGTATGTTTTAGAGTTCAGGGTGGGGGTGAGGGGGTCGGGTAGTTTTTAGGACTGGGCGAGGTAGGTTTTAGGGTTCAGGGCGGGGGGAGTCAGGGTAGTTTTCAGGACAGGGTGTGGTAAGTTTTAGGGTACAGGGCAGGGGTCTGGGGTAGTGTTTAGGACAGGGGGTAGTCTTTAGGGTTTAGGACAGGGGGTTGGGTAGTTTTTAGGACAGAGCAGGGTAGGTTTGAGGGTTCAGGGGTGGGGGTTGGGTAGTTTTTAGGACAGGGTGGGGTAGGTTTTAGGGTACAGGGAGGGGGCAGGGTAGTCTTTAGGACAGGGAGGGGTAAGTTTTAGGGTACAAGGCGGCGGTGGGGTTTTCCGGGTTTTATTTAGGACAGGGCGGTGTAGGTTTTAGGATACAGGGTGGAGGCAGGGAGGCGGGGTAGTTTTTAGGACAGAACGGGGTAGGTTTTAAGGTTCAGGGCAGGGGTGGAGTATTTTTTAGGACAGGGCAGGGTAGGTTTAAGGGTTCAGGATGGGGGCAGGGTAGTTTTTAAGACTGGGCGGGAAGGTTTTAGGGTTCAGGTGGGGCTGGGAGGTTGGGGTAGTTTTTAGGACAGGGCAGGCTTACTTTTAGGACTCAGGGCTTGGGGGGGTTAGGTCTCAGGGCAGGGGGTGGAAGAGACAGTTTTAAGGGGTTGGGTGGGATGGAGTATGGTTTCAGGTGTAAGGGGGCGGGGCAGGGGACAATTTACCACGCATGTTCCTTTACCGAACATGCTTTGACAATTAAATTTGTTGTAAAAGCATGCATGGTAAAGGCATGCATGGTAAAGAGACTGTTGTTGTTGAGACTGCGTTGTAAAGGCGTGCGTGATATACCCATGCATTCTTCCATCATACATTCATTGAAGGCTGTCCACTTGGAGGTAGCACATTGATGATTGGCCCTAGGATGGCTTTCAGATGAGTGCTGTTAGTATGGGATCGCATTTTGTTTATCTTCTCTCTGAAGAAGATACGGATGTTGTTGAACTAATCATCTGAACATGTGACAGGTGAGACTAGGAGCACATAGGCGCAATTTGTGACAGTCTTGATGAATAATGAACTTCTGTCAGCCGTTTCCTTGATGTTGCTCTTATAGAAGGTGGCTGTGGCTGTGGCTGCAGTGATGAGGGGTCTAGGTGCCAATCGGAGCTAGTTGAGTAGGGTGATGTCAATGAAGGCCTCTTGGTGCATGGGACACTTGCTCTTTGAGAGTTATTGGATGTACCATGGATCAGATGCTGTGGTTTAGAGGAATGAGTTTTCAGTGGTGTGTTGAGTTCAACATGGTTTCTCAGTGCTATTTTGTATACAGTGCGGAGTATGTTGATATGTGATGTGTGCTGGTTTGAGAGCTTATTGGGTTTCTTCATAGTCCTTAAATGGGAAGTCTAGGGATGAGCAGTATATTTGCTTTTCCGTTTTTGATTGGCATTATTGACCTCATGCATCTTTGTATCATGCAAGATGTAGAATGAAATAATGAAATAGTTTGTCGAGTTAAGTGGCAATTGAAGGTGAGACTGGCATGATGAAACTGATGAGGTTGCCTTTAAGCGAGTGGGTCTGGATTTGTGCTGCTTCATATTCGGAGTGCTGACGAGTGGGTAAAGGGATTCTTTCATTGCTTTAGTGCTTGAGTCACAGGAAGGTGAAGTCTTCGAGGACCTTAAGGTGCATATGCTAAATTACAATTGTGGTGAAGAGGTCTGGGATTCCTTTATGCTTTGTTTGCCCCTCTGTTTTTCGCTCTCGGACCTTTCTGTTTTTTTAAGTCAGTTTGGTGTAAGACATAATACTTTGAAGAAGGTACGTGTCTGTCCAACTATGTAGCCTTGTACAGATGAAAACTGTCAAAGAGCCTCTGGGACATTTTTTTTAATCACCACAGATTGTAGTGGCCTTGTGGACTCACAACCATAGTTATCCATCAAATCCTTTATTGAAGTGCTTTTATGCCCCATTTTGCAGGGGGATAATAACACAGTACTAAGAACTGAATACATAAAATGTAGTCCCAGTTTTTTCTCTGCATTGTTTACTTTGAGCCAGTCTTAGTTTGCTAGTTCTCAGCACATGAACTTATTTGGTAGGGTTGGGACTTCTGTTTTTGTTGCTGGCCAATCAGTTTTTGTGTTGTATACGGCAGCATTTTGTGTTTTTTGTAAGTTATAAGGTCTGGCTAGCCCCAACTGACTGGGATAAGTCATAGCAATGGAGCTGCTTTTCAGCATTAACGCCATGACAGTGATGCCACATGGGACTTCAGGCCTACTGCTCCTCCCGTATCTGGACGCACCCCAAACCAAAAAATCTGTTTGCGTCGGTGCCTCTTGCCTCTGTTGGGCAATTTCCAGTGTGCCCCAGGCAGACTGCTGTGGTGTCACAGATATTGTCCATCAGTCACCATTATCATTGGGCACAACCACGGGTGGGAGAGCCACTACCTCTGTGTCACCTGTTTCTGTCGAGAACTGGGGCAGTTCTGCAGAAATGCCCGCAGGTGGAATACGCCAATTCTGACCATCTCAATTGGGCACTGGCGATAGTACTGCTGGAATGTTCTTGTAAGGAATATTTCAGTGCTGGCATGTCACATTGTCACCTGCCTTCCCTTCTCCAGGCTCATGCATATCAAACAAGAGGGTACTGGATATTTTTTGCAGGCGCCCAGTCTGGCAGACTGACATCGAGTCAGGACCCAGCCAAAACAGGACTTAGTAGTCGCGCAGCAACTGGAAGCCGCAGGCCTACTGTACATGCCAGATACACATCGATGACACAGGCAGGATAAAAATCTCCAGCGGCTTAGGCTGGTTTTCCGTTGAGTGGCGGTACATTTTGTAAATATGTGGAAAGTAGTCACTGTGAGGAGCTATAATTTGTTTACAAGAGGATGGTGAAGGAATCTGTAGCACAGAAAGTGTCCTGCAGCTTCAGAAGCTTTCAGATATTTAGAGATGGTAATAAGTAGAAAATGTGAATATCCATAGAGGAAAGGCCATTCATGAGCAAGGAAGCCACCCAAAGCCCTTGCTGCAGCTCGGCGCATCTAACATGCGCCCCATTGAGAGGTACTGTGAGGCTGCCTGGGTCTTCATGTTGCATATGGTGATGAGCCTGCCTGTGCTGCTTTTTTGCCTTTACTGACCATTATCATGACTTGATAACTAACTACCAGTGTAATGTATTGTACTATGTTGTCGAAGGGCAACAGAGGTAAAGGACAGCAAGACTGTAACGTTCATTCTGAGAAAACACAGGGAAGTCACAGTTGTAAGGGTGCAACTGGCAGTGATCAGTTGTGTTGCTTGCCCTGCTGCACGCATGGTACATGCCCCTGGGCTTCGGGACAATAACAGACAGAAGAGGCAGCATCTGAGTTTGGTTGCCACCTGCCACAGTTTGCCCGCCATCCTTCACAGTAAACCACCCATTCACAATGGTGTTCTGGGAAGACTTCTAGTCCGTCCTATGATCCCCAGGAAATGTCGAGGGGTCCAGTAGCAAACCCAAGCAAATGGTAGGATGGTAGGACATTTGTAACGATCCCTTGCAATTAATTGCCCGAGAAGAGCGTTTAACTTTCTGCAAATCCCACAACACTCACGAGCATATTTAGAGATGCATAGAGCCTATCAACCATTCTCCTACATTCACAGACTAATTAGGAAATTGTTTAAGCGCTTTATGACCTCCTTCAACACCCAGAAGCACTTGTTATGTTGAATGGAAAGTTGTTTACCCTCCTGTAATACAAACAGGGCACATGAAGCAGTGTGATCCCATAAAAGGTGGCATGCTTTCCTGTTTCACCACTTGGCTCAAGAAGTGATGTGCAGAAGGTTTTACTGCAGTGCACGTCAGCACACATGGAGTGATGCCATCCTGTTACAACACATAACATTTACAAAGAATATTCCAAATGGGGAGCTCATTTCAAAAGTAAATTATAATTCAGTCGTATCCATGGTACCTCATCAGAAATATCTTCAAGTAATGGATCAGAAACGTACGAGTCATTTATTCATGTGATGTTGGCCTTCTAATGTATGGCTATTCTATACCTTCTGATAAATACTGAACCCTTTAGACAGTAAAGAAGTTTTGTTTATAAAGCAATGGTGGCACACAATATTGTGAAAAATAGTTCTAGTGGTGTAGTGAATAAACGAATATATGAAAAATAAGCAGTAAAATCCACACAAGAAAAGACACACTTTCTTTAAGCAACAGGTATTTAAGTAATAACAATCTGCCAAATTAAGCTCGAGAATTTTTTTATCCCATAGGTCTAAAATCAGGCGGGTTATTTTCAAGGGAGGGTGGCAGGAGCTGCTTGAGAATGCCACCCCTCAATTTAGCAGGCAAAATTACAAACCCAGGCCATACATCAATTTGGGTCATCACTTAAGTGCGTCAGCAGGTCTATGGATTACACTTCAATGCACACCAAAGTAAATGATGGCACAGTACAGTTTATCTCGTACAACAATCAAAGAAAGTTTCCAAGCTGAACACTCAGGTACACATATTTGTGTTATACGAAATACCAATTAGCTCATTAAATGATAACCACCATGCAATAATGTCTTATGGTATGAAGCCTGCATAAACAATTTTAAAATCATTAGGAAGTGTGAGTCAAGTTTTGAGTCACCCCAGAGAAACTGAAACGGACCACGGGTGAGTGGGAATTACAATCCTCACCATGATTTCACAAAGTCAATACGGTAGAGATGTGTATAGCGTCAACATTGTATTGGTGAGCCAAAGGCATTAGAAAAAAATTGAAGCACCAGGAGAAAATGGGTTCATCTACTTACAAGGAGAAGAAATCATTTTAACAGGTAATGCTGGACTTCTGTCAACACCAAAGTACCTGTAGGGAAAAGATATCAAAATATCTATGAGGCGATCTTGCCACTAGCTCAGCAGTTGTGAATAATGGTTGTGAAATGATTCTGTCTAGAATCAAAATTATTTAACAGATAAAATTGTTTCAGGCATGTCAGGCCACAAGTGAGAGGAGCACGGGGGCTGTCAGGAGCAGGCGGGGCTTATGTCTGGTGGGCGGAGTCTAGCACAGTCCCCACGGATTCAGCCAGTTTAAGCAGACAGTGTGCACTTAAAAGATAACACGAGTCATGAAATATGGTGGCTAGAAAAGTAACAGAAAAATAATAACCGACATGTAAACTAGGCAGGGACTAGAAAATTATGTATGCTGGACCAAAACACTGAGAAAAAAATGACTCCTTAATTATAAAATTAATTAAAAAAATATAGAAATAGAAGCAAAAGTAGGAAAGGTCACATGAAAAGTATTGTGGAGCAGCCAAGAAAGAACCCTGAATGTTGCGTACTGTAACAGAGTAAAAGCATTCATGTAAGGTCATTCGGTGAATTCAATAATGGAGCTATCATTGTAAAGTATTCAAGTGGTTCAATTAGACGCATAATTGCAGGAATGAGCTAAAACAGTACACAGATGGAATACTAAGCTTTATTTTAAACATATCATGTTGCAGAATGTTGATTCAATCCCATATAGAAAGTTTATAAATTGTAAACCCACCGATGTCCTATCAGTAACGGTAATCTGGAAAAATCTCCACCTCTGGGTTGTGGTATCATTTGTCCATGTTTTTCAAGTACAGTTTCTGTGTAATGTTAAACCAATGGTACATTTACGGTAGTGCATCGGGTTCTATTTTAGTGATGACTGATAAAAAAAACGTACTTCACAGAGACATTTGACTGCATAAATCGCATTTGGTGTACTGCGTTTTGTCACTATGGGGAAAATACCTGTAACATTTCCATTCTGAAAGACTTTACTTTTTGTAATTTAAGCACAGACTCTTCAAGACCTTCACTTATGAAAATAGGCTAAACAATTACTGCATTTGTAAAAACCCTTGATTGCCAGGAGTCCCAAAGCTTTTTCTGTGTCTCAAGAGGTCTTTAGTTGAACTACTTTGTCCCTGATGCTTTGTTCCTTTTGAATGCACAAAACTTTTTTCAGATCGCAGGCCAGTGCCTGGCACGAAGTGCCAGTTTCTTAAAATAATTTTCACAACAGTCCTTAGACTGCCACACTTGTCGTGGCTGTCGGACTACTGCCATTGTGGCGGTCCGACCACTACATTACGAGGTTGGCGCACAGCAAGGCAACCTACTGCTATCTTTGCCGGGATCGTCGATCCCAACGGGCTGACGGTGGTGGAGGTTGGAATCAGCCAGGGCGGTGCTGAAGTCAGCGCCGCCCTGTGATTACAACCAGGTTTTCTGCCTGCCTTTTCATGCCAGTTTCACCCCAGGAAAAGACTGGCAGAGAATAGGTGCAGAGGGCCACGCATGGGCAGCGCACAGGTCCCCCTGCATAGCACCCTCGCAATGCTAACTGTATGCTCTGCAGACAGGGAGCATTGCGAGGGTGCTGCATATGGCCGCATTGCCGCTGGCTCGATTATGAGCCGGCGACAATGCTGAAGCCACTTTCCTGCTGGGCTGACGGGCAGAAACCTTGGTTTCCACCCGTAAGCTCAGAGGAAAAGTTGAAATGGGCCCGACGGGGAGGTAGCCAGTAAGGCAGCAACCTCCCAGTTGGAAGTCTGGGATGCCTCGTCCGCCGAACTTGTAATGAGGCCCAATATGTAGAAATTTATCCCAGTCTCATGACAGTAGTAGCAAGTATTTTGGGAGTTAGTGAATTGTCCCTGGGACAAAAACAGGCATGTCACTGTGCTCCCCATATCAAACGTCAGGGAATGTCCTTTTCACAAGACATTCACAGAGTGTTTCAGATTCATAAAAATATTATCTTTTGAGGTTACAATACTCTTTCAGTTGTTACATTTGACCAAAAGGTAAGCTAGCTCCTAAGGTGTACAAGCAACATTTATTGTAGTGTGACAGTTCTCTATAATGCAGACCACATCAATAATGGCAACACAAAGATTAACATACTTATAAGAGGTGTACATCACATTGACCTATGATTTTTGTATACAATCATACCTTAATGATAAAAATATGATATAATTATATCAATGTATAATAATCTGTTACGATAAGAATCGTAATATGAAGAACATAAAGACTTACATAATAATCACATAAATACTGGCAGGGCTATTCACAAAGGTAACTTACATTTGTGAGTAAACCTAAACGTACTGTTACACCTACAGCTGTTCACAAACTCAAAGTGTAAAGTTACTCCAAAAGTGTACCTTACATGTCTTCACTCCCTGAAAAGGAGGTGGGGGTGGAGCATGTCTTACAAGTGCAAGTTACTAATAAAAAAGAGTAGTAAGCCATCCCCTACACATGACCAAATCCTGGTAGTGCAACACTCTCCCTTAGAAAATAATGGAGTTAGGGACTTAAAATAAAGCCCAGTAGGAAAAAAGGTTAAAATAAATTAAATGATTTAATGTAGCTAAACATGTATATAACTTAACATTAACATAATTTATAAAAAAACAATACATATTTTAATGTCATTCAAAAATATTGTAATAACTGTTTTGCATTGAAAACGTATCATAAAAATAAATTTTATTAAAATAAAATTACATTATTTTAATGCAATCTATGCATCGTGTTCAATAATTATGAATGCATAACTTTTTTTTTTACTTCAGGTGAGAATGTATTTTGTATTTTAAACTTCAGAAATAAATAAATGTAATTTATTAAATGCACATTAATTAAATATTTAATCCAAAATGAAGTTACTATTGTGGCAGCATTTTTGTTGAGGTCTATATATAAAATAAATATATAAAATGAATTTATATAAATATCTATCATTAAAATATATTTCATTGTTTTCAGAATTTAATAAACTTTTTTTTAATGTGTCTTATACTTTACCATGCAGAGAACTCCAGCCAGACTGCACATTCTCCCATTATTTTAAACACTTTTCCCCTTATTCCACTACAAACGCAGCAACCTGACAATGTTTTTAATAGGAAATGTACTAATTTATGATATATAAAAACACACATTAAACTAAAAAATATAAATTAATAAAAAAATATATAAAATTGCATTCAATCAATCAATCAAACATTTGTAAAGCGTGCTACTCGCACGCTAAGGTCTCAAGGCACTGATTGGGGGGTGAGGAAAGGACTGCTACTGCTCGAATAACCAGGTCTTGAGGCGTTTTCTGAAGGTCAGGAGTTCCTGGGTCTGTCGAAAGTGGGCGAAGAGGGTGTTCCAGGTCTTGGCGGCGAGGTGGGAGAATGATCTGCTGCCGGCTGTAATTCGATGGATGCGAGGGACGGCGGCGAGGGCAAGGTTGGAGGAGCTGAATTGCCGGGTGGGAGTGTGGAAGGTGAGTCACTCGTTGAGGTAAGCCTGGCCTGTGTTGTGAAGGGCTTTGTGAGCATGGATGAGGAGTTTGAAGGTGATCCTCTTGGTGACAGGGAGCCAGTGCAGGTCTCTGATGTGAGCTGAGATGTGGTTGCAGCGAAGGATGTTGAGGATGAGGCGTGCAGAGGCATTCTGTATCCGTTGTAGTTTTTCCTGGAGCTTGGCTGTGGTCCCTGCGTAGAGTGCATTGCCATAGTCCAGTCTGCTGCTGACGAGAGCGTGGGTGACCGTCCTTCTTGTTTCAGTGGGGATCCATCTGAAGATCTTACAAAGCATGCGGAAGGTGTTAAAACAGGAAGATGAGACGGCGTTGACTTGCTGGGTCAAGGTGAGCGATGAGTCTAGGATAAAGCCTAGGTTGCGTGTGTGGGTGGTGGGTGTTGGTGCGGTTCCTAGGGTGGCTGGCCACCAGGAGTCGTCCCATGCGGAGCAGTTGGAGCCGAGGATGATGACCTCTGTCTTGTCCGAGTTAAGTTTGAGGCGGCTCTTCTCCATCCAGGTGGCGAGGGAGTGGAGTCCGTCACGGAGGTTGGTTTTGGCGGTGGCGGGGTCCTTGGTGAGTGAGAGGATCAGCTGGGTATCGTCGGCATAGGAGACGATGTTGAGGTTGTGGGATCGGACAATGTTGGCGAGCGGTGCCATGTAGATGTTAAAAAGAGTTGGGCTGAGAGAAGATCCTTGGGGAGTGCCGCAGATGGTTTTGGTGGCCCCCGACAGGAAGGGAGGAAGGCGGACTCTCTGCATTTGGCCGGAGAGGAAGGACGTGATCCAGTCAAGAGCTATGTGGCAGGTCCCTGCGTCATAGAGGCGAGTGCAAAGGGTGTGGTGGCAGACGGTGTCAAAAGCAGCCGAGAGGTCCAAGAGGATGATGGCCGTGGTTTTGCCCTTGTCGAGCATGGTCCTGATGTCGTTGGTTGCGGCGATGAGGGTGGTCTTGGTGCTGTAGTTCCTACGTAATCCTGATTGGGAGATGTCCAGCGTGTTGTTGTCTTCCAGGAAGCGGGTCAGTTGGCCGTTGACGATCTTCTTGATGACCGTTGCCGGGAAGGGGAGGAGGGAGATGGGTCGGTAATTCTTAAGGTCTTCGGGGTCCGCTTTGGGTTTCTTCAGAAGGGTGTTGTCCTCAGTGTGCTCCCAGCTCTCTGGGAAGGTGGTGGTCTCGAAGGAGCTATTGATGAACATACGGAGTTGGGGGGCAATGATGGGGTTCGCTTTATTGAAGACATGGTGGGGGCAGGGGTCGGAGGGAGAGCCGGAGTGGATGGTGCTCATGGTTTTGATGGTGTCCTCGTCGTTGCTGTGGGTCCAGGAGAGCAAGAGGTTGGTGTGGCTGGGAGCGTCAGGGTTGGTGGTGGCCATGGTGGTGATGGGCGGTGAAGAGTTGAAGCTGTCGTGGATTCCCGTGATCTTGCGATGGAAAAAGGTGGCGAGGGAGTCACAGAGATCTTGCAAAGGAGGGGGGTAGGGCCTAGGCATTAGAAACACATACATAAAAATGCACACATTGAAATTAATTGATTTACATAATTAATACTGCAATTAATCAATTAAAATGTAAGAGAGAATTTATTAACTAATATCTATGTGGTAATATACTTACTATTCTTCGCCCCTACAGTAAAACCAAATCATACAATATCACATTAATATACAGGTTGATTGGCATATATTAGTCCTTATTTTTGATACAAAGTAAAAACAATGTGTGTGCCCTACAGCTACATCCAAAAAATCATATTCGTCAAAAGTATTTTGTTTCATTATATTCTACATTTATATTTGTGGCGGAGTAACCCATCCATCAAGATTGTAATCAGGCCGTATGTCCGATATATATTAAACAAAGGTTTTAAAAACTTGATTCGAGCTGATGTAGAATGCAAACAATCTTTCAAAATATGGCATATGGACCACTTCATCTTTAGGCAGCAAGAGCACCGCTCATTTTCCACTTGCCAGCTTTAATACCATAATTGATTACGAAAGACAGGATTATACCCAAACCAAATTGTAAGTCCTTATAGATGGTAATTCTGATCAGGCAGACAGAACATTTATCAGAAAAGATTCCCAGGCCCAAGGCGTTTGCCCTACAAATCCAATAACCCTCCAGCACATAATTAAAATAAAATATAAATCTTTCACTATAATAGGAAACCAAAAAATAAACTATAATAAAAATAATTACAAGTAATTAACACTAAAATAATA
Source organism: Pleurodeles waltl (assembly GCF_031143425.1). Lineage (NCBI taxonomy): Eukaryota > Metazoa > Chordata > Amphibia > Caudata > Salamandridae > Pleurodeles > Pleurodeles waltl. Next base: position 971,618,993 of record NC_090437.1, read on the forward strand.
CTAACTTATAACACCAAAACTAATAAAACATTAAATAAGCAAAAGGACATTTTATACAATGACAATAAATGGGACACTATTAAATATGCAGATATTATTAACAATGTAAAAATATGATTTTCTTACCTGTGATATCATATCTCAGTATATTCTGAACATCACAATATGTTTGCACCAAGGGAGTTTGTGTCCAAACAACGGTGTTTGGAAATAAGCTCCCTCCTATCAAACAAAGGGCCTCATTATGAGTTTGGCAGTCGGACCACAAGACCAACATGTTGGCGGTCCCAAAAAGACTGCCATATTGGCGGTCTTTCAGACTGCCCCATTACATGTTACACAGGTAGGACCGCCGACCGCCAAACAAAAAAGGCAGACCAACAGCGGCGCAAAGGCCTGACCTCCAGCCCCGACAGCACTGTGACCAACCACTGACGGTATTATAAGCCCAGTCACAGTGGCGGGCATCCATGGCAGTGTTTCACGGTCACCACAGTAATACAAAGCACATTGGATGGATTTGAAAACAACACAGCTGACACACAATGCCACTAAAGAGACGTCTGCAAAGCACATTATAAAACCCACCCCTTCACACACCACAATCCTCTGCCTCTTCACTGCTAGACACAGAAGCAAGAGTGCATAAAAAATTAAGCTCTATAGAATAGGCACCCCTTAAAAAAAATGTCAACATCCCATGCCACACCCTGCACACACTTATCCATTCACATCCTTTGGCACTACCTCAGTTTAGTTACCCACTGTCACCTGTTTTTCTTAATTCTTCCCTGTACACCACCACGTCACGCTCCAAAAACTCACATTTTACCAAGGATGAGTTGAAAATCATGGTGGATGAAATATTTAGAGTAGAGCCACAATTGTTTGGAGCCCTAGTCCAGCACACTCCTCTCAGTAGGAAAATAGAAATGTGGGAGAGGATAGTTGACAGAGTCAATGCTGTAGGACCCGCCTTGCGCACAAAGGAGGACTACAGGAAGAGGCGGAACAACCTCAGGGGCAAGGTCCGTTCCTTTGTCTCCCAGCACCAGCTGCAGGCCAAGAAGACTGGCGGTGGCTCTCCCAGTGCACCATTACAGCTCGGTCTCTGGGAGGAGAAGGTCTTGGCTATCCTGCATCCTGAGGGCTTGACAGGAATACCTTGGAGAGTGGAGTCTGATAAGTCACAACACTAAAAATGTCACCAAAATGCCATGCATGCCGCAGCTCACCTTTTCCCTAAATTACTTTTACTTCACTCACGAGCACAGTGTTCCCTCCTCCAAATACTCCTGTATGTGAACTCCCAATTGAAGTGTTCCCACCTGGGGTTTATTTTTACGTATAGAGTGCACAGTGCAGGGGATGACAGCACTGCAAAGGACAGGAATGCCCTGTGTATCCAACCACAATCCCAGCATTCACCGCTACAGATACCCTTGTTTGACAGTCTCAAATGAAGTGTACTCACCTGGGGGGGGGGTCACATTTGTATAGTGTGTGTACTACAGGGACTGGCAGGACTGCAGCTCCCAGCAGGCACTGTTTCTGTAACTTCAACCCCCAGCACAGTGTTCTCTTGTCCAAATACCCTTTTGGTACTCTCTCAAATGAAGTGTACTCACCTGGGGGGGGGGGGTCACATTTGAATAGTGTGTGTAGTACAGGGACTGACATGACTGCAAAGGCAAGGAAGGCCCTGTGTCTGTGAATCCAACCACCAGCCCAGGGTTCACTGCTTCAAATACCCTTGTTTGGCAAGTTTCAAATGAAGAGTACTCACCTGGGGGGGGGGGTTCACATTTGTATAGTGTGTGTAGTACAGGGACTGATAGGACTGCAACACACAGCAAACCTTATTATGTCTGTAACTCCAACCACCAGACCAGTGTGCGCGTGTCCAAATACCCTTGTTTGGTAACTGTCAAAGAAATGTTACTCAACTGGGAGGACACTATTTGTATAGTGTGTGAAGTAGAGGGAGCAACCTGACTGCAACTCTTAGCAGGCATTGTGGCTGTAACTCCAACCACCAGCCCAGAGTGTACCTGTCTAAATACCCTTGCTGGGTAACTCCACATTGAAGTGTACTCACCTGGGGGAAAAACATTTGTATGGTGTGTGTAGTACAAAGAGTTACAGGACTGCAAATCCAAGGAGGCACTGTTTCTAAACCCCAAGCACCAGCACTGTGTAAACTTGTCCACATACTCCTGTCTGTCAACTCACAAATGAAGTGTACTCACCTGGGGGGTCGCATTGGTCAGGTGTGTCAAGTACCTAGATTTTCCCTGACTGCAACTCACAGGAGGCACTGTTACTCTGACTACAAACACCAGAACAGTGTACATTTGATCAAAGAACGCAGTTTCCCAACCCTCAATGTCAATTTACTTATATGTGTGTACTGTTTTGCATAGTGTGTGTAGTAGAGAGAGTGACAGGACTGCTAAGGCCAGGAGCCTATGTAGTTCACACTTCAGACAAAAGTTCAGGATCCATATGCATAAATAGCCCTGTCTGTGAAATCCCAATTGATGTGTACTCACCTGGGAGGAAACCATTTGTGAAATGGTGGGAAGTAGAGGAAGTGACCGGAAACCTAAGCCCAATAGGCCCTGTTCCACATACTCTAAAACCAAAATCAGTGTTCACTTGTCTAAACCCATCTAGAAGAGAAGTCCCAAATAAACTCTACACACCTTGGACTATGTAAATTGTCAAGTGTGTGCAGTGGGGACAGTGACATGATTCTGACTCCTGGGGGCACTGGTTCTCCAAAAAACTACACTGGTGGTCACTTGATCAAACCCCCTTGTCTGATAAGTCACAATTGAGCTTCACTCCCCTGAGTGTGTGCAGCATACATATCATGCCTAACTCTGAGATGTGCCTGGCTACCTAGCTCCATCTTGACCTACTAACCCAAGATGAAACCAGCGAGGACAGGCAGGATGGCTTACCCAGTGTTCTAAACACTGATTCCAAAGGCTTCAAGAGGCATAACCAGATAGGTATTGGCAGCACACACATAAACACTGCACTAACCACATGATGACTTCTGTCACATATACTACAAACTCCTTGGTCTGCCTGTATCACATTCAACAAGGCCTCAAAATGGCCAAAAATCTAACTTGCTTAGCCACTGTTTGGCCTGCACTGGTGGCAAGTTGACACTCTCAGGCCACCCCTCCAAGGGACAATGTTTTGCACATCTCAGCAGCTGTGACAGGCAAAGAGAGCTGGCATGCTCCACAAATGTCATGTCAAAACAACCATTACCATGTGTACCTGTCACAATAGGATTACCTGCTAAACAACTACGTACAAGGTCTCTGTGAAATGTCACTGTAAATGATTGGAAGTAGATGTCACAATACAACCAGTAACGTATCTTTCACATCAACAGGTCATGCTGCCACTGGCCACACAGAGGCCACTGAAGAGACTGCCACTACCGCCCAGGATGAAGCCCTCAGTGTTGACCAAAGAACCTATGAAGAAGGGACTGGCATCGAGGAAAGAGAGAGTTTGCTTTGCCCCGTTAACATAGGCCTTGGATTAACAGTTGTATTCTTGTTATCGTTTTGTGTGTTATTTCTAGGTGGTGTAGTTTGACTGTGAGGACGTCTTCTCTATCTCAGTTTGTGCCCCTTGAGGGCCAGGAGAAGGACACTGTTGGTTGGTGTGTGCATATATGTTTATTCTTTGCATGTATACAAGCACTATTTTTCTATGTTTTGTCTCACTTTTTAGTAGTTGCCCTTAACTGACACTTGGTGGTTCCTATCATGCATGCTTGATTAGATAATGAACCTGAGTAGTATGGACTGGAGTCTGTCTAGAACACTTTCTTGCTTCATACGCCCCAAGGCCTCCAGGTAATACATCGGATGATGCACCGGAAGTCCTTGTCTGTCTTAGGCCCACAACTAGAATAAGTACCTATTGGCATGTAGGTGTAGTTGGAACACTATAATCAAAATCTTATTTTAATTATAGGTTGTGGTTGGTCTTGAGCCCTCTTTTACTGTTCATTTTATATCACAGAGTCTGTCTTTTTCTTGGACTCCATTGTTTTCTTATTTTTCCCCTGCTGTACCCTGAATCGTTGGGATTGGAGCACCTTGATGACGGTGTTTTCATCTCTTCATTGACCGAAACACGCGTCAGCACCTTGGACCCATAAACCAACAAAGTTGTGGGATTATTGTTGCAATCAGGAAGGGTCCCTGGGCCCTTTGAAAACAGAAATATAAGTATAAGAGACTTGGATTAAACAAGTTATTTCTATCCCTTCCTTTTGGAGAAAAACATTAATAGAATGTGTTGAAATAGATTACCCTATCGCTGTGTCGGTAATGGGTTGGTTTATTATCGGTTGATTGTGAGTGAGTGTGGTTTGAGTGAGGTCCATTTGTGAATAAGAGTGAGTGGTTTGTTGCAGGGGTTATTCATTGCTATTACTTTAATACTTTGTTTTATGTGTACTTTTGTCTGAACTAAACATTGTTCTTGAGAAATTACAAAAAACGAAAATAGATTTGTATGTATGTGCTCAAGTTAATATTTATTGAAGATATATTATGTGGAGGTATATGGGGGCGGCCCCTTTTTCTTAGGTTCATTGGTTATGTTCCCCTGGTTGGGTTGCCTTATCTGTTTTAGGGGGCCTTTTGTTGATTTCGGTTTGGCCCTCAGTGGTGACAACACTCCTGGACATCTGGATGAGGAGGACGGTTCTGGCACGTCTGGGCAACCTGATCAGACACCACCAGTGAGTCTCACTGTGGCCACATCTACACCTCCCAGCCCAGTTGCCTCAACATCATGGGCAATTATGTGACCTGCCCCCCTTGCCCCTAGAACACTGCCAACCATCTTGTGCCCCCCAGTCCAGAAGCCTGAGTCGCACAACAACATCTTTGACAATGATGGTTCAAGTAGCAGTGGGAGAGGGCACCCTGTGGCAAGGGCACAGGCCTATGGGGGTAGGGTGTGTGGGAGGGATGCTGTGGGCCAGCAGGGTGAGGCCACTGGGGATGATTCTGGCCAGGACACCATCAGCCACATCTTGGGGGTCTATCAGGAGTCCCAAAGTGTGATGGGCCAGATACTAACTGAACTCTTTGAAATGAAGCAGCTGCAGAGGGAATTCATACAGAAAGTGCGTGCGCAATGGGAGGCTGGCAGGGCTCACAATATGGCCTCCCTAAAAGGGGTGCTGAGGGACATAACTATTGCCCTGAGCAGAGATTAACAGCAAGATTCCCCCCTTCCTTTGGCGTGTCTACACCTGGCACCTCAACATCGGTGCAGCCACTGGAAGGGAGGCCCTGCTGTCGGAAGAACCCACCTTAGACACCCCTGCCTCTGTAGCAGCAGATCACCCCCCCACACCAGCGGGAGATGTCCAGTGAAGTATCTGGGAGGTGTGGATGACAAGACACCTGACACAGCCAGCAAGTGACCTCTTCCCAAATTACCTCCTTTTTGTGCCACATGTTCACTCTGTTGACCGTTCTTCAACCACCTTCTATTTCCAATGGGAGGGGTACACTGGACTTTGGACTACCAATGCTTTGACATCTACTACAATGATTTCATCCACCATGACTGAACCCTTCACTTTTCTGTTCCTGGCATGTCCCTTATTTTTATTCTACGCACAAGTTTACAATAAATACCATCAATCACAAACTTTGTGTCTGCTTGCTTCTATTTCAAATTTTGCTATGTAGAGATGTAAGACCATATGAAGCAAATGATGAAGCCACAAGGTACTAGTGCAAAGAGGGATGTGTTACAGGTACAGTGCCCTGCTAAGGATTATAACAAACATACACAAACACATTGGTACAAGTGCCTGGTCACACCAAACATTTTATTCCACTGTACAGCACATAGGCTGTTGAAATGTCTGGACTGTCATTGCCAAGAATGGGTGACTCAAATTGTGTCAAGGTACACAGACCAAGGTACGGCCCTACAGGCTACAGAAGGAAGGGCCTTGTCAGACATTGCCCTGCAGAATAGGCAAACATAAGTGTTGATGGTGAAACCAGCTTGAGCCTTAACACATATTACATCAAAGCAATACATCACATACACTAAGGTACAGACAGAGGACAGTACAACAGTCCCTGACCACAGGCACATCATGATCTAATGACCATGCATCTGGTGGTATGACACAAACATTTGTCAGTGTTGTGGCACATGCAGTGTGGCCTGCAATGACGAAACACAGCTACAGCTACATACAGGTCATACAGGAAAAGTGTGTTTAGCCTATGTGAAGGGTGAATGCCTTGCTTGCTCTTGATGACAAAATATGTAATGGCCAGATGATCACACACACATAATGCAATCTGCCCATCACAGCACAATAAACAATTACAATGTGCACTTCTGACCTTCAACCCAAACACTGTCCAAGCTGCCTTGGCACATGTCGCGTACACCCCAAATATGTGACCTACATTACCTGGAACAATTCATGTCCACTTCCTATGTAGGAACAGCATCAGATATCTGCCAATGTCACAACTCAGAAATGCCCACATGAGGATGTCATGGTGAAGGTACCTGTACAAAGACAAAACAAGGAGTGTCGTCTTGAAACAAAGTCCTATTATCCAATTCATATTGCACATATCGGAAAGGAAATTACATTGTAATGAGACTGATACAAATTATGTAACTATATCAAGGTGGGGATCTGTCAAAGGCTAACCCTTCATGTGCCCTTTGTCTGAATATTGCAGAGTATTAGCTCCCCAGTTCTTGCAAAACACTCTACTGCACACATTGTAACAACTACAGTTCTTCATACAGTCACACTCATTACACCACATGACATAATTCCACTCAAGAAAAGTAGGTATTGATTAGATTTTCCCGCAAGTCAGCTCTTTCCTCTTCTCTACAGTCATCCTCACTTGGCATTTCAGGTAGCTCACCCGGTGGCACTGCAGGCTGCCCTTCCTCTGGAATGTATGGGATATTCCTCTGCAGAGCAACGTTGTGAAACATGCAGCATGACACAGTGATCTGACACACTTTTCTGGGTGAGTAGAGGAGGGCTCCACCAGTCCTGTCCAGACACCTAAATCTGGCCTTCAGGAGCACAAAAGCCCACTCCACTACCTGTATTGTTCTTCCATGGGCCTCACTAAAGCAGACTTCCCCTAGTGTAGTTGGATTCCTTAGTGGCGTCAACAATCAAGGACGGTTTGGATATACAGAGTCTCCTGTTCAGGAATGGGTCATATGTGCAACAATGAGTCCTTCTTAGCAGAATTGTGGCACCAGATATTGCACACACACAAACAGGACAGATGTGACTTGTCAACCAGCCACACCCTTTCTGGGTACAGCTGTGACATCAGCTGGGGAATAGTGCTGTTCTGCATAATGAATGAATCATGGACTGAACCCGGATAACTGGCACAGACCTGTGAAATGTATACATCCGCCAAACAGACAACTTGCACATTGATGGAATGGAAGTTTTTTCTGTTGCAATAGACTTGTTCATTGGCTTGCGGCGGAATTAAGCCAACATGTGTGCCATCAGTAGCCCCCACCACATGTGGGAGGCGTGCAAAACCATAAAAGTCAGCCTTCACCTGGGGTAAATCCTGATGTGGGCGAAACTGGATGTAGCTGTCCAGGAGTTTCAACATTGCTAAGAGGACATCCTTCAAAACCAGACTCAACATAGGTTTGGACATGCCAGCTGGCAGGGCCGTGTGGCTAGGAAGTGCAATACTGACATGACTTGTACAATGAGTGGTATGCTGGTTGGATAACTAATAGCTGGCATCCGATCTGGCTCCAACTGACAACATAAGTCCACTATTGTTTGCCTATTCAGGTGGTAGTACATGATAATATGGCATTCCTCTGTGGTCTGAAGGTCTGGCAGTGGACGGTAGACAGGTGGTTGACGCATCCTCCCTCTCCCTGGGTACCTATATCTGACAAGAAATGGGTTCTAACATTAGTCATTGTATCTCCAGCTACATACATAATGCATGTCAATGATAACATGTGAGAAATCATTTTAGAAGGGTAAGGTATGGCAACCAGTACACATCATACCTGTTAATAACACAACGGTCACACGTGTCCACAACATGTATCTGGACCAAACTCAAATAAGTGCATCACAAATGCCCCTGAAAATGTGACTGGATATCCGGAACGCAGAAATTACCTTTGAGGGGGTGGACTATGCCCCACTGTAAAATGCCATTTGTGCCCTGCAACATACTACAATGGTGTCTCAGAAGTAGGGCCTACATGACAAGACAGGATAATCATTTTTGTGTGCTCAACACAACATTTTTGGAATTGTGACACAGTTTTTGAAGCCCAATACTGCATTTCAGGCCTCTGGAATGGCAGCTGCCTGACCTACTCCACTGGACATTAGGAACTGCATATGACTGTCAGCCGAAGTCATCATGGCGGTAGGCAGTTCCAACAGCAGCAGACACAGCCATAGGCTAACATTGTTGCCAGCGGTGGTCGCAGGCCGCCAGCAGTGACGACCGTGTACATGGTGGACGTGACCACCATGTTCTGCAGAATCACTCTTTTGACTCCTGACACTGCTGCCAGCAAGACCTCCACTACTGGGCTGCTGTGTACCGCCTCTAGGAGCAATCATGCCACGTCAAGCAGGTGATAGGGCCCCTGCCTTCTCTCCAGAGGAGCTAGAGAGGCTGGTTGACAAGGTTCTACCCATTTATGGACAGTTCTATGTAGGCCTGGGCGGAGTTTGCGGAGTTCTGCTATGCGGAACTCCACAAAGTGCCGAAAAAGCTCTGCTGCACCACACGGAGTTCCGCAAGCGTCGGAGTTTGAGCAAGTCGCACTGTTTGCACTGATTTTCAGCATGAGAATTTCTCCTGCGCTATAAAATCAGCACAAACTGTATCATGTGGAGCGCCAGAGGGCACTAACTTCTTTCTGCCGCTCGAGTAGATTTTCTATTCGAGCGGCAGCTTCCTCAACGCAAGCGACAGTTTTCTCATTGCAAGCAGTCGCAGCCTACCACAGCTGCTCGCATTAAGAAATCTTGCTTGCGCTCACCAACTTAGCTATTTCTCTAGCTTGCGTTCGCCAACTTAACATTGGCGAGAATGAGCAAGAGACAAAACTCAGCTCTGCGTCACTTTACAGAGTTTTTCGGAACTCCGCTCAGAGCGCGAAGTGGGGAAAAATCTGCAAACTCTGCCAGCAAAGCAGGATTTTTTGCCCACCCCTAGCTCTATTGTGCACCAGAGGAGCAGGTAAGTACCTCATGTGCACAGTTTTCTCTGTACTTTACCACCTTTTCCCCCCTCACAGGCTAGAATGTGGCATGTGTGCCAGGGTTGCTACTCATGTGCCTGTAAGTGCAGTCTGTGGGGCATGTATGGAAGGGTCAATGTGCAGGTATTGGTGGCAAGTGACATATGATGAGTTCATTCACATTGTATTGTATGTTATTTTGGGGGTCCTAGATCCTCCTTGTGTTGAATGCACATAACTAGGAGAGGAGACATTACTGCCATTCACTGATGTCCCTTTCCTCATGATTGTTGTATATGTCTGACAACATGTATGTGCTTGACAGCATGAGCTGAGTATGCATGTTGTATGAGTCAGTTGTGAGTAATGTGAGCAATGAGTATGTTGCCAAAAGGATTTCATCACACACCTGCGCTTGCTACATTGTTGTTTGGAAGGCATATCATGAATCTCCCTGTCCTTCAGTTTGCCACACATGCCACATGCAAATATGCTGTTGCAACATGATGTACTTTCACACATGGAAGTGATAGGAATGTAGGGCAATGTAGGTTCTGTATGCCCAGCCTGCAGAGACCATTGCCTGTCACATATATCTCCCAGTATGGGTCCCAGCCTAGGCTGGGGTGGATTCACCATAGCTATACAACGGTGGCACTCTGCCCACTCCCTATACCCCAGCTGACCCTGTCATGTTGGCAAAATGAGACTCTGATGTAATATCCTGCCCAGAATACCTCATTCCTTTGATTATATTAGAAATGGGTCCAGAGGTGAGTCACTGATCTAGCCCACATGTGCACTTAGCATCATGATCAATGTGTGTCTTTGACTCATGACAGGTACCTTACTCCCACATCTCTGTTGTCACCTTCTCACAGGGCATATTTGTCCTGTGCAGGCTTATTGCATAAATGACATTCCCACTTTGCACTCTGTTGATACGTGGGAGACCACGATATGTGACTCAGTAGCTTGGTCACATAGCAGAAACTGTACAATGTATGCATTTGTTTGTTGGATGCCATCTCTGTAGGATGGACACATATTTTCAAAAGTGCTTTCTGTGGTACAGATCCATAACACAGAACCACGTCCCCTGAAGTGGCATGGGTCTGCATTTGTTAGACCACATGTCCACACATGGACAGGGTAGACACTTTCTATACACACCATGCCTGTCCCTTCATTGTTACCCATGTGTGATATTTGTGTTTGTACTCTGGCAGTAGCCTATAGAGACTGCATGCAAAGAGTCAGTCTCACAGAGTGTGAATGTGTTGGTCCATTCATGCCTAAGGAGTTTACCCTTCAGAAGCAACAGAGGTGTGATGTGTCACAAAGTGGCTCACATCTCACTTAGGTTGCTAGAGCATGCCCCACGTGATGTTAGTAAGCTTGCTTAGTCATTTTAAGGCCTGAGCAGGTGGTGGTTGGTCTGCAGATTGGGAAATTTATGTCTGTAGTCATGGCCCTGTACTTATTGACTTGTATGTGTCACACTTGAGGAGTATTAAAAAATATGAAAGTTCTAGCTTGTTATTACTGACATGTATGTGACTCAACCATTTGTGATGAGACTTGTGAACATGATCTCTTGATTTGTCTTTTGTATCCATGCAGATCAAGGACCATCAAAGGAAGGGAATATGGAGAGCCATCACCAAGAAGGTGCGGACCCTGGGGGTCCACAGCCGGCGGACTGCCCACTGCACAAAAAGGTGGGAGGACCTGAGACTCCGGGCCAGAAAGATCACAGAGGCCCAGCTGGGGCTGTCCTCCCAATGTGGGTGGGGTGCCCTTCGACCATGACCCCCCTAATGGCCCGCATTCTGGCGCTGGCATAACCAGTGCTTGATGGGCATTTGAGGGTAGCTCAGCAGCCACAAGGGTGTGAGTACAGGGCATATTCCTACCTGTCCCATTGCCAAGTGATTGAGTCAGGTTCTGACAGCTCCCCCTGATGACAGATATTTGGACTGGCCAATGGCCTTGGACCTTGTAAATCCCTATGGTGAGTGTAAAGATATGTGAGTGTAAATGCAATGGTGGTGTAATGACATTGTATACCCTTTGTACACAATGCAATGTAGTTATTTCAACCTGTGTTGTCCAATGTGAGCATGTATGGTGTTAGACTGTTCCCCCTAATAAGGGTTATGGATTCATCTCATGTGTGTCAGCTTGAGTTTTGTTTGTGCAGACATGGAGTGTGTTCAATTGTGCTAGCTTTGTTTGCATTTGACTGTGCATGTGTCCAGCAGACATGGAGTGTGTTCAATTGTGCTAGCTTTGTTTGCATTTGACTGTGCATGTGTCCATTTAGCTGTGTGCCCCCATATGATGTGGATGACGGCGCAACCATCTGTTGTTTAGCTTAATGGCACAGGTCAGTCTGTGTACTTACAGTCAGTTGCGTCCACAGCGGCATAGATTTTGTGCTCCATTGATGATCAACAAAAGTGGCAGGACGTGCATGATGGGTTCCATGGTGGCAGCGGACATGTGATGCTGCCTGCAGGTGAGTGTCTTCCTTTAGCCTGTCTATTTCCGCCTGCTAAGACGTGATGGTTGGACCGCCAAGACCACATTGGCAGTATGCAAACTCATGTGTCCGGCGGCAACACAGGGTCGTTACGCAGTGCGCTCGCTACGAATGTGCGTCGCCGGATTACTTTGCCTATGATGATGTGTGCTGTGCGTGTCGCTCGTTGTCCAGGAAACTAATTTCTGTACGTCACGCTGCCAGTTCAAGCTGGCCGACACCCGCTGTCTCGAACCGGGCTTCCTCCACAAAATAGCTTCTCGAACCGACCTTTCTTGTCAAATAACGTCTCCTCACCTCCACACTGCTCCTCTCAGTTACGGCCTTCATGCAATGCTGCTAGATACCTTTTACGATGAGTAGAAACAAACGCTGCTGATTTAACAGAAACTCTTCACAACAGCACAATGAAGGTGTCCAACGAAATGCCACCCTGCTGGAAACAATGTGGTTCGAAGCTCGCGGAATGGACGAAAGGAATGCGAGAATTATTACAGAATAAAACTAAGTTTGAGTGGACAGAAGATAAGGATCAGGAATTCAACAAGATTAAGTGTGAATTGGCTGCTGTTATGCCATTGAAACCGTTTGATATGAGTGATTGTAGCATAGTGGTGACTGATGCTAGCCAGTGTGGTTTGAGAGCTGTGCTAATGCAATCCAGGAATGAAAAGGATGAGGTGGTGGCATTTGGTTCCCCACCTTTGAGAGGAGCTGAGAGTACTTATTCGGTCATCGAGAAGGAAGCTTTGGCATGTTGGTGGGGAGTGAATTATTTCAGAAAGTATTTGTGTGGAACTGAATTTATTGTGAGGACAGATCATAAATCTTTGGTTAATTTGTTTTCAACCAAGGGAGCATTCAAAGCGACACATAGGATTGCTAAATGGCATTATAGACTGCAAGAGTTTCAGTTCAAGTTGGAGTACATTGCTGGTGTCAAAAACATTTTTGTGGATTATTTATTGCGTCTTCCTGTGAATGAAGGGGGTGAAGAAGATATTGGTGATGACTTTCAGGTGGTTGCGTGTACCATGTTGGATGAGAAAGAGGAGTGCAAAGATGCAGTATAACAAGATCAAGTGTTGCAGGAATTGATTTTGGGTCCAGGTAGAGGATGGATTAAGAATGAGATGTGTGATGAAGTGAAAATGTATAAGGAGATATTTCAGGAGCTAAGCTGGGCTGATGGCATTTTAATAAGAGGAAATTTGTTGGTTGTGCCACAGGCGATGCGTAGGAATGTATTAAATTTGGTACATGAGGGACATGTAGGGATGACTGGCCAGGGGTAGACAGGCAGGTCGAACATTGAGTGAGAGAATGTGTGTCATGTGCTTTGAGTGACAAGTCACAAGTAACAACATCTAGCCCAGTTGAAGCTGTATCATTCCCAGAAAAACCCTGGCATGAATTGGGAATGGACATAATTGGTCCCATGAATATGTTGGGGGAAAATCACAGGTTTGGGATAGTATTAGTAGATTACTATTCACGTTGGCCTGAGGTTAAATGGGTTAGGATGCCGAACACTAGAGAAGTGACAACATTTTTGAGGGAGTTGTTCATGAAAGAAGGAGTTCCATCTGAAATTGTTACTGACAGTGGTGTACAGTTTGTGTCTAATGAATTTAAGGAATTTATGAAGAACTGGGTGTGAAGCATGTGACGACGTCTTTAAATCATCCTAGAAGTAATGGTTTAGTACAGGGATATAACCGGGTTGTGAAGGATAACATACAGTTGTCTGTGGTGAATGAGTTGGAATGGAAAAAAGAACTGGAGGAATTGATATGGGCTTTGTGAACAACGCCTAATGCTGTCACAGGGCTGTCACCGTTTGCTTTGCTAAAAGGTAGGGAGGCAGAGAACAAGTTATTGCGTCCATGGATGATTGATGTGGAGTTGTTAGAAGAAAGAAAATGCCTCTTCTACCCTAACACTCTATAACCCAGCCTTCCCAATTCCATCCCCATAGTTACATGCTTGAGCCAGATACAACAGTATGACACAAGAAATATATGCTGTGTCTTGAACAACTGGGGATCAGCTAGTTCACTTGCAGAAATGCTAACTGTATCTTAGGAAGTAATGTTGACCTTATGGTTCTTACTGCAACATGGTGTTCCAAATCCTTCAAACCACATATGGACATACTAATCACTCTAGGCTGTGAAATTATAAGTTTTCACAAAGTAGAAATAGCAGATAGTAGAGTAGCTTTAATATAAGAACCCTTCCTGAGGTGCTCAAAAATGTATAACGCTGCCTTCCTCTCTTTTCAATACTTACAATTAGAAGATCAAACTCATAAAGGCTTACGACTTCACATTGTCTACTTCTCACACCAGAGTAAAAATGAAAATGCCTTTCTAAAACATTTCAGGCTCTCTAAATGACATATCTAGTCCTAATCAACTTTTCATTAAGAACCGCAACCTTTGCCAATTTATAGCTAAAGCTACTCATTTCAAAGGTGACACCTTGAACTTATTAATTGCTGAACCTGACTCTGTCACTCTTTAGGACCCAGGGACACTTGATTGGTCAGGTCACTCTGTGATCCCTTTCACCATCCAAAGTATGTGCTCCAGAAGTCTACTTCATAGCCAAGAAAAATCAAATGTGGGATGCTGAATTTGCCAAATCTCTAGATATAATTTTAGATGGAACTTCACTGTTGGACCCCATACCAAGAATCCTGTCAATTGATTTTTTTTTCTATAAAGACTTCCCTGTAACAGCAAACCTTTCCTACCACCTAATGACTTAAAAGCTGCTGCAAAGTAACTCATCATTTCCCACCCTAACTATTAAAAGAGTTTTCTCTCATCGTTGGTCTAACCAGGAAAAGCCTTGCACCACTAAAGGTGGTAAATGCGCATAAATACTTCCATATCACACCAGTTCTCTCCTCATTAAAATGGCTCGCTATTGAGGTAAATTGTATTTACAAAACGGCCTGTTCAATATAGGAGGTTCTAAACTAATGTATCACTTGCAGAGACTGTCCATCTGTGGGGGATGCTGTGTGATCAGAAGCAAAGCTATCCTGCACCTACAGAGAAAACATTTTCAAAACAGCCCATCTGCTGCCCACTCTTTCTAGGGCGTGCACCTAAGACATGAGACTCTCCACCAGCATCCGATCATTCAACTTATTTAAACGTTCCCCTGATATCTCACTTACACAAATTCCTCAATACATATTGTTACATCGCTAGCCTATCTGCTTTATCTTAAATTACTCTAACAAATATATCTAGAACGAGGCACTGACTTTAGAAAGAATAACTTTGTTATCCGAATTGTATGGGCGTTTTGCTTTATCTCTTGATGTACTGACTATTCAGCCTCACTCTGAACCCCACATTTCTTTTTATGTTTTATGCTTTAATCTGTGTGTATGTGCCATGGTCTGACGCCTTCCAGGACCTTCTTGGCAGTATGCAGTACTTTCCAAAATAAAATAAAATGATGGCAGTGGATGATGGCAGTAGCGGAAAAAGACAGCTTGAGAAGATGAGGTTGACGGATCCCTCCTAAATAAGGTTTCGGGACGTGGTATTTCTTTTATTATGTATTTGTTTCACAAACCAATTACTGCTTTTTCCTCGGTAACCAGGGGCCTTACTGCAGGCAAGAAGAATGTCTCCCACCCTGCCCTTTTTGCATCTGGCATAGCTGCCAGGTTTTCCATGTCCACTCGTGACTACGCAGACCACTCCTGTTTTTTTTTTCTTCTAAGAATTCTGGGACCTGTAGTCTTTTATACTGGTTTAAATATGACTATAAGTCCCATAATTGTAAGAAACGTGGAAGCTACGAGTTAAATGGTAGACAGCAGTCAATTAGGTCGCAGTGGACCCCTCAACCCGAGTCCCCAATGGGTCGCAAGGCCACGTCACTAGTTGCACTAATAAATTTTATGGATGGATGTCCTCGTGTGGACAATAGAAAAATACCCCGCCCCCTTCTCACTGACTAGATGGATTCAAGAAGAGCACCGAATACACACGTATTTGTTCTCAGGAACGCTCGCTCTCGAAACAAAGGCAGGAAATCTAAACGCTCACACACACTACCAGCCATCACTGTCCCCTCTCTCAGATGAACCCCGACAGCTCGCGCGGCATTAACCGTTATTTCCCTCCGTCAAACACTGCCCATTGTTTGCAAAGGTGGCTGGTGGCCTGGATTTTCTTGTTCTCACAATGCAAGGCTTGTGCGGAGCGTCTCGTAAACGTAAACACATGTAGCCTGGGGGGATGGGGGTGTGTGAGAAAATGAAATTCCAAAAGAAATAAACACAGCGCAAGATGCCTGTATTTTCAGTGCACACTCCTGGAGCTACAGGTCGCAATATGAGACGGGGAGTGGCTGAGATGAGGAAGGGCTGGGTAACGAGGTGATATTAGAAAACCTGGGAACAAACTGTCCGCGGAAGTGGTCCAGGACCTACACAGAGGAAAGAAGTAAAATCGACTACCGTTTTGTGTGTGCTTCACGGCACGTAGGGGATGGCAATAATTGCGATTATGACTTAAATGCCGTTTGTGTGGCCACGTAGAGCTAGAGCAGTTCGAGTACATTCGGGTTCGTGTTAAGAACTTCGAAGGTCCGGAGCCTGTTTTTTTATTTTTTATTGTTTGACTTGGATCAAGACTAGTGTGATTCTGGTTATCTGAAATCAAAACTAAATTTGCGCTACATAAAATAACTGCTCATAATTAACCATCCAGTCTGTTTTATCAAAAAAAGCAGACACTGAATATAGAGGTATTTTTTTGGGCAGTTGGTGTAAGAGAAATGGGATGGAGAAATATGAGTGGTAGTCAATAATAGAAAAAAACACGTCCCAATACAACAGAATGCCCTCTCGTTTTGCAAGGGCGACAACAACAGCTTCACCCAACTGCCATCCTAACTGCACACACCTTTATCATTCCTTAACAGTATCCGCGTTTCAGCCTCTGCTCACACACACCCTACAGCCGAGCTGTACCATTGTTCCTACACAACTGCTCGAGTGACTGATTTAAAAATGGGCGTTACCACTTCCTCCCACTGGAGGGCGCAAGAGACCACTCCAGAACTTACGTTTCAGAGCTACGACCGTCTCTTGGCGGAAAACTGAAGTATTTTGGATGCATTTTATTCATTAGGGAGTACATTGCCCTTCAACAGATAGCAGTTGGATCAAACCGCAAGAGGGCGGTACGACCACTGTTAATAGTTATTTGTACGGCGATAAATAATCTGGGTTATTGATTGAGAGCTGAGCCGTCCAAATGTGTGGGTTTGCTTTCCACGTGTGACACGCATACTTGTCACTGCTTTGTGCAAAAAAATAGTCTTCAAGCTTTTGGCCTCTTTCTGTCAAGGAACCTGATGTTCAGCAACCATTTAAGAGTTAGCACGCCGCAGAAAGAAACATCTGCCGTCCGGTTGGCGTCTAGTTTGGTGGTTGTCTATATAGTAGCAATAACATTGTGTGTGTCTTTTACGTTGCCACAAGTGAACTGAGGTGAGTCCTTTAGCGATGACATGCGATTCAGCCTATTTAGATTGTGCAAATCACGGTCTCCTGGCGCCTCGATAACAGATGTTATAATTATCGAAAAGTGACTCTCTTTTTATCTGTCTCCGGAAGATGATAAGCTAAGTGCATCCTCTGAGGATTCAAACTGGTAGCGCACTGTCAGATAGATAGACTGGCACTTTAAAGTTTCTAAGTTCCAGGTTGTAGCGAGTCACCTGTCGCCTGACGCGGGCGAACATCACCACAGTGGCGTAACAAAGTTATCCGCCCCCCCCCCCCCCCCGGTGCAGGGGGGGGTGGGCACAGCTCTAGGGTGCCCCCCTCAGCACAGAACCCTGACCTGAAAGCTCTTGAGTGAGTTCTGAGGGGGACCCTCAGGTTTCGTTATGCCACTTCAGCACCAGACAGATCAGGCCACGGTGAGTAACCCCGCCCCAGAACCAAGTACGTTTTTTCTTCTATTAAATTTACACTGCAACCTCCGGCAAATTCCAGGAGGCATGGAACTCACCGGTGGTGATCGAGTACAACCCTGGGCCATCACTGCACTCCCCACATCAGTTTCAGGCCACCGAGCAGGAGAGCCCATCCCACAAGAATACCCTGGCTCCCTATCCTCATCTGACTGGTCCCCTTCTCCCGCCTGTTGCCACTCCTGGTGTTCACCCGTGGCCCTAGGGGAACTGCAACCTCAACACTTCTTGAAGAAGGACATATTCAGTGTGACCATCTCTGTCCCTCGTTGAGCGGTACCTATGGTGGTGCCTGGACACCGCCACAGTTCCGGCTCAAATAACATCCGAAACTTGCTTCTCGAAGATCGGTCCTTGACCATCACCATGTCACCTTCTCGATCGCCTGAGGGCTGCGCTGAACGCTTGGCGCTACAGCAGTCATTATTCCTCTGTTGTCGTTAGAGTGCTTGTGGCTCATCTAAGTGCTCAGTCCTCAACTAGGGTGATGAGCAAGACCGTCTCGAACCGTCTGTCCCAGGCAGGCCTGGCGGACAGCTGACCCTGTGGTGGCATGTGGGGTTAGGCGATATTCTCGCAAAAAAACTAGTATGTGGCCGACTCAATGGGCTGGTTATTACGATGGGCAATCGGGATCACTTTGTCCATAGTTCTTATGAAACTTTCAACTGAGGTCAGCAGGGTGTGATCTTTATGTGTTTAATGTCCCATGACTTTAGATACATGGGCTTTGGGGTCCTTCTGTGATGATGGTCGCAGGGGGATCTGGTCTCCCAGTGTCCTGGCGGGGAATACAATTTCAGACAGCCATCCTCACTGGTTCGTGCAGTAGAAGGAATCACACTTACTGCCTCAAATTACTCTTCCTCTTCAATGGTACTGGATAGCCAGCATGTGTAAGTTGTATTGTCTGGGGCACCAGACTGGCAGGTATGACCAATTGGTGGCCATGTAGGAGGCATCCTTCTCCATCTGCCATGAGCTCATGTTTTAGTACCTTCTGGGCTTCTGAAGTCTTCTACCCCTGGTACTGTGAACAGTCATCTTGTTGATTGAGCATTATAATGGCCTCTAGCGTCATGGGTTTTGGACAGGAGCATTTCAACACATACTGGACATTCTCCCAGACTTCACGTTCTTCCAACGGGGTAGCTGTGCAAAGGTTTTGAGATAGTGTGCCAGACTATGGAGTCTCCATTTATACGCCAACCTGAATGCGTACTTCTGCAGCGGAAGAACCCACTTTCTATGTGAGGAGGTGGTTTTCATTTGGCCTGTGTGCAACTCGTGGAGTTTCACTCTGGGGAATTCCATGGAGTTATAGAAAAGCTCCATGAGATTCTGCGATGTTCCATGAGCAGTAGGAATCGGGCACATGGAGCTGCTCGCACTAATTTTTAGCTCCAGGGGCTTCATCCACTCTGTAAAATCAGCGCAAAGTGCATCACGCAGCACACTTGAGGGAGCTGCTTTTTTTCTGCCACTCTAGTAGATTTTCGAAGCAGAAGCTTTCTCAATGTGAATGATCACAACCTGCCGTGACCGCCCGAGCTGAGAAATCTCACCGGAAGACATTTTAAGCACCTGAATATCACGGTAGGGAGCATACATTCTCACTCGCCAACTTAACACTGGCGGTTGGTGGAGTTTTGCTGGAACCCCGCATTCCAAGTTGAGCAGGGAGTCTCTGCGAACCCCACCAGCAGAGGGGAATTTTTTGCCTACCCCTAGTTTTCATGCTATCCTAAGGGCTTGTGGTTGTTCTGTACCACAGAACTGTATATTTTCACATAGAGATAAATTGGTGGCATTCCAGTGGATTGCCATCATCTCTTTCTCAATGTGGGAGTAGCAGCTTTCTGTTGGAGTCCGAGTTTTGCTCGAGTAGGTCACTGGGGCTCATGTACCACATTTTTAGGTTATGTGGGATCATTACACCCAGACCGGTGTGGCTGGCATCAACTAATGCCTGGGTGTCTTTAAGCATGTCAAAATAGGCGAAGGTGATGTCTGCAGAGAGGGCATCTTTCGTTCGGTAAAAGGCCTCTTCATGCTGTGTCTCCCATATCCATGGAGTCTGGGTTTTTGTGAGCTCCATCAGTGGTTGGGTAAGGGTGGTCAAGTCCTTGATGGATTAACCACACTAACTCAACATTCTTAGGAGAGTGCAAACTTCTGAAACGCATAATGTAAATGGGGCTGATCTTCCTCCCGCCTTTCATCTCCGGACCCAAGGAGATCACCTACGGTGTCTCCTGGGACTCATCCCTCAGCCTCATGCTCTTCAACGCATATATGACTCTTCTGGCCAACATCATCAGATCCCACGGTCTCAACATAATGTCCTACGCAGACGACACCCAACTCATCCTCTCACTCACCGACGACCCCCCCACTACCAGAACCATCTTTCACAGATGCATGACAAACGTCTCTGACTGGATGAAGAACAACTGCTTACAGCTGAACACAGACAAGACAGCCATACAGATCTTTGGCAACAGCAGCATTACATAGAATGACTCCTGGTGGCCATCAGACCTAGGACCCACACCCACTCCCTCCGACCACACCAGAAACCTCAGATTCATCATTGACAACAAGCTCACCATGAAATCACAGATCAACGCCATCTCCTCTGCCTGCTTACTCACTTTGCACATACTACATAAGATCTTTAAGTGGCTACCTCTACACACGAGACGCACCGTGTCACAGGCCTTCATCACCAGCAGACTGGACTACGGCAATGCCCTCTACTTAGGAATCACCATGCACCTCCTACAGAGACTTCAGAACATACAGAATGCCACAGTCAGACTCATCCTCGGCCTCCCCCCACAAACCCACAACACACCCCAGCTCAGGCAACTCCACTGGCTCCCCGCACAGAAGAGATGCCAATTCAAGCTGCTGACCCATGCACACAAGGCTCTACACAACCAAGGATCCACGTACATTAACCACCGCCTGAACTTCTGCTAACCGTCTAAAAAACTACGTTCTGCCTCCCTTTCACTTGCCCATACTCTTCGCATTCACCAAAGCAATAGTAGAGGACGCTCCTTCTCTCACGTTGCAGGAAAAACCTAGAACAGCTTCCCCACACACCTCCGGAACATCACCTCACTTCCGGAATTACGAAGGGCCCTCAAGACCTGGCTGGTTGAATAAGCCTATGGAACATACAAGCGCCTGGGTACCCTATTGAGTGATGAGCCCCGCTTTATAAATCCTGATTGATTGATTAAAGGCCAGAGTCTCCCATGTCTCAATAATGTTTATTGGCCTTGGGCTGAATGAGGGCTCCCTGGAGATTTTGGGGTCCCTGAAGGGTTGGGGACTGCAGGAGCTTACATTACGCTCCTGCCTGATCTTCCAACAACTTCATCTGCAGAGGTGAGCAAGCAAACCTTGACATATGCAGCACAGCCAACAGCCCCTTCTGGATCAGCGTTGCTCCCTCAATGCCTGAAGGCTTCTGCATCATCCCATGCTAACCAACCTTCAGTAAAATACAGAGTGCTCCATGCATTCTTAAATATCTTGTACAGATGTCGGGGAGCCCCCCAGTCCACTCCTCCTGAGCATGGCGGACCTGCCTGTCCCACAAAGTGAAGCAGCCATAGCATCACCTGGTGGACTTCGAGTGTTATCAAACTCACTTTTGGCTGCTGATGGGCCCATGAGAATTTGTTTTAATCAAGCCTGCAGCACAAACATTTTCCTAACTACATGGAAGGCTGAAGGGGTGACCACACCCATTTTTCTTGTGGCGGGAATCAGGAGTTCAATGCCCTGCAAAACCTATTGATTGAAGCAGTTCAATGTGCCTTGTGCAGAATATATATATAGATTGGCACAAGTGTAACATTTTACATCACTTAACTGTCGCTCTCCTTCTTGTAAATATTGACTCTTATTCAGGACAACTACAATGGAGGTAATGGAGTTTAAAACATCCATTCTACAGTATCATGGGTTATTGGTAGAATGGAGAGACAGGGGTCTGTTGGAGTGGGATGAATATCAGTTCCTTAAATGTGATCATCCTAAGATTCCGGTCCTTTACCTTTTACCTAACCTACACAAGCAAAGTCCCCCTGGCAGACCGATCGTGTCAGCAATAGGATCATTACTTGAGGATACCTCAAGATATATAGATTTCTTCCTCAGGCCCTTTGTGGAAAGTCTACCATCGTACTTGAAGGACACCATGCAATTTCTAAAGATGCTGGATGGTCTAAGAAGGGAGGATGATTTTCTGTTTTTAACATTGGATGTTACAAGTTTATACACATGCATCCAACACGAATTGGGCCTTGCAGTGGTTAGACACTATTTGAGAGCAAGATCTATATCACATCTAATGCATACTGAACTGATCTGCGACATGATCTGGTACTGCCTTAATAATAACTTCTTTCTATTTGATGATCAGATATACAAACAAATTCAAGGGACTCCTGTGGGTACATGTTTCGCTCCCAGCTACGCAAATCTCTTTATGGGGCGTTGGGAGGAACAGTTGTCATCAGACATAGAAGATTATGAAGATAGAGTTATGTTGTGGTGACGGTATATAGATGATATTTTCATCATCTGGAAAGGTGATGTAGTATCTGCACTTACTTTTGTGGAGGCTTTGAATGAAAACAACTATAATTTGAAATTAAGTGAGCAACACAGCAATACATCAATCCAGTTTTTGGATGTGGAGGTGAATGTAGAGGATGGTTTGGTACACACAAAACTGTATAGGAAAATAACAGCAGGCAACAGTTTATTAAATACCACGAGTGCCCATCCACCAAATCTGATTAAAAGCATTCCATATGGAGAGTTATTGAGAGCAAAACGAATCTGTAGCACTAATGAAAAATACCAGCAGGAATGCATGACCATGTGCACTAGATTTAAGGAAAGAGGTTATGGTGACAATGTCATCATGCAGGCCGTGAAAAAAGTAGAGGGATGCTCAAGATCAGAGGTATTATACCGATCACAACATCACACTAAGATGGACGAAAAAATCAGATTTGTCACAACCTATTCAAATCAGGCATATAACATAAGACAGGCTTTGTCTAAAAGTTGGCATATCCTTCAGACAGATTTAGACCTAGAGGACTTTATAGGAAGTGCTCCAGCAGTAACATACCATAGGGGCAGATCATTATGAGATAACCTTAGTCAAAATATGGTGATGAGCAGCAATACCTCTGACAATGTGAGATCTAAAGTGACTGGGTTTTATTGTTGCCATCAATGTAAAGCATGTAAGTACAGTAAGGACTGTAAAAATGTCAGAGTAGGGAATGGACGGAAAGACTATGAGATCAAGGTTTTTTTTACTTGTAATACTGACTATTGTGTATACTGTTTGAGATGCCCATGCGAAAAAATATATGTGGGAAGTAGGATACACAAGGCAAAAAAGAGGATGCTGGAACATGTAAGGGCCATCCGCAACTTTGATCGCAATTATCCTGTGGCCCGACATTTTCACGAGATGCATCACGGGGATGAAAGGTTACTCAGCTCTCTGGTGTATGATCAAATTAAACTGAATTCTCGCTGAGGTGATAGACAGAAAATGTTATGTATCTTGGAATCCAAGTACATTATCAACTTCATGACTCTCTCCCCTGGAGGTTTGAATTTGAGTGAAGAGATGACCACGCACCTGGGTTGATGAAACTTTCTCTAAAAACGTTTTTTCAAAGAAGACTTTTTTTCTAAAAAAGTTCTTCCGGATATTTTTTACTTCTTTTTCTCTTGCATTTCTTCTTTCCTGTTTAAAATATTTAACATTGTTACTGAGCTGCTTCTTTGTATATATATATATATGGTATCTTAAGGGTTTATGTTGGGGGTTTGAAGACTCAAAATGTACATTTTGGTGGGAAATAATAAGTGAAGAGAGGGATGGTCATAGAGATTATGGGACCTGGTTTAATTGAACCAATCAGTTATAAGATGGAGCACTGAAGAAATTGTGATTTAATTGAATAAGGATAATAAATTTGTATATATCATTAATGGATTATAAGTTACATCTAACTGATTGAAACAAAGTACCCATAAGGGTTTAGTATTTTTGAAGTCATTATAAGATGTCTCCCACCGTGTAGCAAATTGCAGTGATGTATTGGAAAGCGAGTCTCTCTTCTATGTTTATGAGGTGTGTATTTAAACATGATGTATTGTATACTCCCCCATCCGTGAACAAGGCTACGGCTGAAACGCGTTGGGAGCAGGTCTTTTTGTACTTCTGTCAATAGATATTTTTTGCAACTACCGAAGGTGTCTTGGTTTTCCTTCAAAAAAGCAAGGGAGCACGTGTAGTAATATATATATATATATATATATATGCAAATGGCATATTATAACAACAGAAGAGAGAGAATTGCAGCTCTCCTAGAGCTCCGTAGTCAAAAGCGCTAGTGCACACACTTCCCAACACCATCCATAGTGTGGGGCAGCTTCAGGTCAGAAATGCTTATAGAATATTATGGAAGGGTGCACTCAATATTGGAAAGTCCAGAGATGATGACTTTGTGTACAAACTCCTCTTTATTTAGAAAAACCACAGCCAGCGTGTTTCGTTTACATATCGAACTTCTTCAGGGCTGTAAACACATACAAAAAACAAACTATAATCATCCACTACCTACAAATAAACACACTTTTAAAAAACAACTCCCCAAAGGACACCTCCTGCTTAGCAACAATGATGTCTAAAAAAAACTCAAGATGACATTTGCTGGGAAAGTATATGTAAAAAGATCCATACCCGTTACAATGCATTTGATCGTCATTCCATGTTTCCTTGGCATAATACAAATATTACACTTGTGATAATAATTCAAAGTATATTAAAACACTAAAATCTATTCAGGAAAAGAAGGCACTTAGAAAGGGAAATTGAACACTTAATATTGTTATACTTGCCAATTGTGTTATACAGCATTGTGCCACAGGATCATATGCACAAAATCTTATATCTCAGCAGTCTGGTTATTTACCCATACTATTCTATTGGCCCTTTTTAACACCTATTGTGGACATTTAGGCCCTCATAACGAGCCAGCCTCACTGTGGCGGTCTTACTGCTGCAGAGCCGGCGGTAAAGATCGCCGCATTACAAGTTGTGGGGTTTGGTAGAAGCCAAACCTCTACAACGCCGCCTGGCCTGCCGGTGCGATCGCACAAACGCAGCCGGCAGTGAGCACCTCCAGGATTACGAGACTGCAGACCGCCAGGCTTTCTGTGGCGGTCACCCTGCCATGAAAACCCAGGCAGAAACGCACCCGGCGACAGGAATCCCCATTCCTGTTGCTGGCACACGGAACCCCACATGTCCATACACATGCACCCACACACGTCCACATTCTTACAAACACGCACCCCACTCACCCACGCACTTGCTACATACACCCCTATTCACTCGGAGACACACACTCAAACACGCACATTCATGCGCTTACATGCATTCAGGCATACCCATGCAAATGCGCACACAAATACCCCTATTCATGTGCATGTACACAAACATTCGCATACATGCACGCATTCACAACCTCCTCTGCATTCTTGCATGCACGCAAAGACCCCCCTGTACTGCATACACGCCCCCACAAACACCCCCAAAATGTACACATATATTCACACATCTGCACTCATACATACACTCCCCCCTCATCCGCACACTTGCACACAGACACCTCCACTCACTCGCTCACAAACACGCACTCATACACCCCCATTCACTCATAAACACGCACTCATACACCCCAATTCACTCACAAACACGCACTCACTCGCTCACAAACACGCACTCATACACCCCCATTCACTCATAAACACGCACTCATACACCCCAATTCACTCACAAACACGCACTCATACACCCCCATTCGCACACATACATGCGCACACCACACACATGCACCCACACTCCCTACCCCCCCTTTCGGATGATCACCTTACCTTTTCCGGCAAGCTGGTCATCCGGGAGGGGATGCATCCTGTCGGTTTTGCACCGCCAGCACCACCACGCCAGGAAGACTCCGCCAAGCCGTATTACGGCTCTTAATATGGCAGGCGGAGTATTGCTGCCGTGGTGGTGCTGGTGATGGACCTACCTCTTCAGCTCCGTCAGCCAAGTGACGGAGTCGGACTTCCGGCCATAAATGGGCGGAAGTCCTCCAACGACTCCAAATATGGTGGTCAGAAGACCGCCAGCACTGGCAGTCTTCTGGCTGCGGCGGCTTCGGCGGTCTTTGGAAAAGACCGCCGAAGTCTTCATAAGGGCCTCAGTGCTGGGTTTGGGATATATGAAACTGGGCTTTTAAGGAGTTCTAGAATGGTGGTGATAAAGAAGTTTCCCTTATTCACAATGGGTTTATCCCCCTCTCCATAGACAGTAATCCCTCTAGTGCGGAGTGAGCATGACCCTATCTCTTCCAACATTGCTATTTAGTTATTATACATAGTGATAGGGTGTGGCAATCCCTGTAATATGATGATCCCAATGTCCTTATCTTACATTTCTATACTCACATTGAGAAGTTGGTGTCTGACAAATAATGACAGCTATCAAAACACACATAAAAAAAAAATCAAAGTGCCATATCTTTCCAAAATTCTGTTAATTGGCATATCAATTAAACAATCCTATTTTGGGAATGTGTTGGCGCAATCTAAGCACATCTACATGTTGAGCCAAATATGCAAATAGCAACCAGGTGCTAGGCAGCCAGATAGCTATGCCATCACTTTAAGTAGACTGATAAGTTACCAAGGATTATGGCAGGTAACCAACAGCAAGCGAATGGCCCTGCACCAGACCCACAGGCGTAGGCAGCAGGCAGACCATCCATGGATACACTGGGGCAACAAAGGGTGCCAGCTCACTCCCTTGGCAGAGCCCTACTGCCATTCACTAAACTGTCATAGCCCTACTCATCCATGACTCTGCACACTCCCATTCACAGCTTTTGTTGGGACAGTAAAGGCGTTTGATGATATCTAATCTCCTGCCTTCAGAAAGCGGTTGCTGATTGTGGTTGAAGCCACTGTAAGACATCGAGTTTGGTGACATTAATAGCCATGTGCTTTTACCGTTTAGTATATGCTATATGCTAAAATGGTATATTTCTTTTGTGTTGTTTCTGTCACAAGGTGCAGGTCTTATGACTACTATTAGCCCCTTTGTGTTATTCTCTGTTGGGAATTGGTAGGACTTATGAGCATAGAAAACACATTGTATGCATGCTTGTCATGTGTGCTGAAACTGTTCTTTCCTAATCAGCAAGTTGCGCACGACATAGCAGCACGGGGCTTGTATAGGAGATTGGCCACACCCCCTTGCATGTGTCGGTAACCAAAACCTATTTAAACCATCTCGAGGATCTCATGGTGCTTGGCCTCGTTATAGACAACTCTACTTCCCTGGGTTTCAAGCCTTGCTCCGGTTCCCAGTTCCAGTGTGTTTCCTCCCATCCTCTGTTCCCGTAGTCGGCTGCTGGAGTCTTCCTGTCAGCGCAACACACCCTCACATGCTTGAATCTCGGCATGCAGTGTCTCCAGGACAAACTGAAAAATAAATAGAAAAGTCAGCAAGTATTTTCCAAGCTTGTGCCTTGCGACTCCATTTGGTTTGCAAAGGACAAGGTACGTTTTTATTAGGCCTGGGTGGACTTCGCGTAGCCGCACTACACAGAACTTTGCGAAGACACAAAAAAACTCTTTCACGCTACATGGAGTTCCACTATCTGACAGAGTTTCTTGCCGCGCCCGTTTGCGTGATCTTTAACATCACTGGCAACACAAAGTACTTCCTTGCATTGGAATGGTCACCCGAACAGCACCAGCCGGTTCTCATGGGTGCAGATTTCTTGTTCTTTTTGCATGTTATGGTGCTGGGGCCTACTTTTAAATCCCTCTATATCTGTCCCATCCCACACTTTTTAAAATCTATTTTCCCCTAGTTTCTGTTTATTATATTACCTTTTCTCCTTAGTGTTTTTATATTTTAACTTTTCTCCTATTTTTTTTGTGTTTTTTTGCAAATTGTTTACTTACATTTTTCCCCTTCCTTCTTCCTCATTTCTTCCCTCCCTCTCCCCCCCCCAAGTCCCCAACGCCATGGCAAAGCAGTGGAGCGGCAGCACCAGGCCCCAACCTCCACCGTCAGCCGCCTTCCTTGCGGGCGGCGGTGACATGAAAAGGCTCATTTTTTCCAAGGTGGAAGTGGCTGCCCTGGTGTTTTATGTGCAGCACCACCTCCCCTCCACCTTGGCAGCAGGAGACAGGTCTGGGTATGCCCTCCGGGAGTGCCAGCAATGCTGGGAGAGGGTACACTGGGCTGTGCTCAGGGACCTGGCGCACCCAGCACCAGCTAACGCACCAGTGAGCCAATATTCTGGACCTTGAAACGGACCTGCTCAACCTGCTAGGTGCAGAGGTTGCAGGGCTCAGTGAGTAATCATTATTAGTTTTGTTCTATGCTATTAGTTGCTTCACAAATAGCAAGCATGCTGCTCACACGCAGGTAGGTTAAATTTATTTTACAAATATAATATTAGGTGATCATCATCTAGACAGGTGCTCAGTGCTAACTAAATGTACTTGTTTTTGGTGCTTCCTTGGACTGATTAAGAAGTAATGCAGAGACTCCTCCTGTGCCCTGTCTAAGATAGTCATAGTTAATATTAGTACTGGTGAGTTAGTATGTTCTCTCACTTCTCTGTGCCTATTTGTTGTAGCTCATACAGTGACAACTGCCAAGCAATTTCCCAGTAATGTGTACTAGTTTTTCATGCATGCATCCAATCTGTGCATTGAGAGATGGAGAATGAGATGAGAACTGTAGAAATCATTCATTGCAATGTATTAGTAATTCAAAAATGTAGTTTAGGAAATTTCGAATAGGGTTAGGAAATTTGGAATAGGATGGTCCTTGATGCTAGTATTATTATTACAGAGGCGCTCTGAACCTCTAATGTAGAAATGTTAATGACTTTGCCTTTTCCTTTAAAAAAATAATATTCTTGGAAAGATTATTTATTAACAGTACCACTAATCTTTTTAAAAAAAAATTCTTACATCATCCAGCATCCAGGAGCAGGAAGAGGGCTGGTGAGGCGGGTGAAGGAGCTGAGGGTGCCCACTCCAAAAATGCCGTGGCAGATGGCTCTGCTGGCCCCAGTTAGTCCTCCAGTTGTTGTTAATATTAATATTTATTTAATTAACTTTAACCGCTCCACATTTAGAATTGTTTTCTACCTTTTTACTCTGCCTGTCTCCTAATATTGATTTATCTGTTTCACAATTTATTTTTATCCCTGCGTTATCCTATTTAATTCTTTTCTATATTTCAAGTTTCTTTACTTCACACTGTCTGGCTGCCACCCATAATGACCCAACAGCTGCATGGTTCGCTTCAGCAGAATCAGCACTGCAATGTTGGCTGTGCAATGCTCATCTGTCTGATCAAGTTAAGTTAATGTGTCAAACACTTTTCAATGCATGGCAATGCAAAGACAAAGCATATTTTTCTTTTCTCCCAGTGCCCACTGGGTCAGTCACTTCCTACTACTCTACTCCTTTAATCTTTCTTAAATTCTGCCCCAGACTTCTGAATAATTTGAAAAATCCAATCTTTGCTTGTGCCACATTTTTATAACAAAGTGATATAAATCAGTATGGCTTCCATAACAGATTTATTTCTGCTCATGGTTTTCCCTTTCAACATTTGCCAACCACAGTTAGTCACACTAATAGCCAAACCTTAGGCACATGATGATGATGAGTAATAAATTGATCAGTAAAGTGTGTACTCTACCTACTCATCTTAATCCCCTCTACCTTACCCTGCAGTTGATTAAGATTCCCTTCCTTGCTGCAAAGAAAATGCATTTTCTTGAAAAAAGTAGTTATTACAAAGTTTGGTAGAGGAGGGTCATGGGGACAGTGAGTAAAGTGATAATAAGTAAGTGCCTTGATTTTTTTCCTGAATGGGATAGTCTGTGATGAATGCACCAAATAAATTCTATATATATATATATCCCATTCCTTAATCCTTTCCCTGTACTGCAGTGCATCGCTTTTCCACCATCTACTTATGGCAGACAGGATGTCTGCATGATTGATTATATTATACTACATGGCGTGTTTCTAGTACAGCTGCCCCAGCTGCAGACAGTAATGAGTACGACTGTAGCGCTAGCTAAGCTAGCAATGCCGCCATTAATTTAGCACAACAGGAGAGCGAAGAATACTTGTACTCAATAGTGCATAATGGCTGTGACTCTAATCACCTTAAAATTGAATGGCCTGAGGTGACCACCAAATATACTGTTACTGTGCCACTACACTACATGATTTTAAACAAGTGTTTCGCTCAGAGCATTGTTTACAATTTCTCTTTTTTCTTTCTTGATATAGCTATTCCTGCAAGTTCACAATCATGGCAGGAAATAGCAGCCTGGCTGCGGCGGCAGAAGATGAATGCCATAGGGGCTGAGTACCAACAGCTGGTGGCCCTCGAGGAGGAGCTGGATGAGATGGCAGCAGCAGTCAACTGCCAGTACTTAGGGCCCCAACCAGGCCCCAGGGCCTCCAGCCCAAAAACACCAGCACTGCAGTCCCAGGGCAGCCGCCCACCACCATACCACCCTTCCTGTCCTCCACTCGGACACCACTTTCCAACGCCACATCCTTCAAAGGCTGGCGCAGTTAGAGGCCCATCAGACACGTACGAAGGCGCACCTCAGACGAATCCTGGCCCTCTTCTGCCCCTTTTTTAACCTTTTATTTTGGTGTGTGGGACTTGTTGTGGATGGAAAGAGTGCAAATGGGTTTTTGGGCTCAGGCCTTTTCTACTTTGTTTTGTGCTATATGGACAATTGGACAGTTGTTTTGAGACATTGGTTGGGGAAAGGGACATTTGTTTGGGGATAAGGATGGGCCAGTTGTGTGTGGAAGGGGTGGATATTTATTCTTTTTGTTAGGGGATGAGAGAGAATAAATATTTATTTACAGTTGTTTATGCCTAAACTCTTTGTTGGGGTGTGTTACTTCGCACTGCTGCCTTCACGCAGCATATTTTTCAAATGTGCTGATAGTGTATTCCTTTTAGTGCAGCATGTTTTAAAATCTGCTGATAGTATCTAGCAGTTATTTATGCGGTTAGGTACTCTTGTCCTAATACTAGTCTCTGCAGTGCATTCTGCAAAATTTGACCCGTAGGAGTGGCGTAGAGAGATTTGCCATTGCCAATTATATTACCTAACTAAAAGTACAACAATGCTCCATAATTCTTTTACCTGAATAGATGAAGTGAGGGATGCATGGTTTCTCCAGGTACCATGGTGATGTAGTAGTAGCATGCTAGCACACTAAAAGTGAAGGCATTGGAAGCAAGGTCCCACTCCACCTAGGTGAACTCAAATGAAGACCCTACACACTGAGTTGGTGTTGCTTCCACCACATCCACCCTGCCAAGTGTGTGATTAATCAATGGTGTAAATATTAAGTAACATCTCAATAAATCACACAGCCCGGGGGAAGAGGTTTAGTGATTTGATGAATGGATGGGAAAGGGATTTGGGGGAAAGGTGTGACTAAAAGACAAACACTATACAAACACAATATTCATCTGGGAAATGATCAGCAGCCTGTTGTGGAAGGAATAGAAAAAATGTATATGTATGACACAGATAACTTTACATTCCATCAGCCCCAGTGAGACCCAAGTTGTTATAATATATATCTAAAAATGTTCGGTCACCTGCATTTGCAAAATAGTACATATAATTAATCTTGGGGTGAAGCTAGCACACACAGTTCTATAAAAAGATTATTGAAAGAAAAATGATACTAGTCTGTATTTCCAAATTGGGTGGTGCATCTGCATACTTCTTGGATTTCCCCGTTAATCTTCTTGGGTGCCTGCCTTAAGTGGTCCAATATGGTAAGCATGAGTGTTATGGTGCAGGAAAACAGAAGGCCTGCGGATTGTAAAACAGAAATGATTATCATGATATTGTAGAATCAAGAAGGATTGAATGGAGGGTAAGCTTCATGGGAAGTACTGTACCAAGAAGACTCAAAGGGTGGCATAGCAAGAGCAAAGGCCTTTGCAATCACTAATTTTATGAATGATGTATGATCAATTAAGTGAGAGCAATTACAAAAACCAACAATCACAGACAAGTGGCTATATGTATTGAGATGATCAAACTCACAACTGTCATGACCATCATAACATTTTAGCCTAGGGCACATGCATAATGTGACATCATCCATCACATGTCTGTCTCATCCAGTTACCTACAATAACATAGTACCCAACCACATAGTTTCAAGTTTGAGCCAGCCAGCAGCAGCATTGCATTTCCCAAATCAAGTAATCAACGCACCTCTCACCACCGGTCCACAGACTGGAGTAGGTCTCTTAGACTCATCATCATCAATGTTGATATTCATGAAGCTGAGAACTTCCTTTTTCTGACAGTTGTTTAAGTTGTCAATTCACGTTGTGATTCCTTTCATCATCCTCCAGACTCTGATTAAAGATCATTATGTCCAACTCCATATCTGCTCCAGAGAGTCACAGTTTCCCGACCCAATTGAGACAGAGCGACCTGTAACATATACCAACAAGACAAACATTGAGTAGGTTTTTGTTCTGGACTAGATTTTTGTTTGTTAGCTGAATGGACTGGTCGGGTCTTCATGAACAAATGTGAACCAGAAAACAAAGCAACAGAAAACAAAGCAGTGTGAAAACGCTGGCAAACAAATTCGCTAAATGCCAAAGGGGAAGGAAAATAAATCACCTTCAAGGAAAACAATTATCACCCATTATTGTGCCACTAACAAAAACACAAGCAAAGAGTAATAATATAATTAAACAATAAACACCCACTCTCACTACACTATCTGCCAGCACTAGACATGAGTCACATGAACCATCTCAACATGGAAACAAGTATCCCTATTATCACTCGCTGGGGCACATAGCATTACTTACCTGTTCCAAAAAAGCATTCACGAAACGAAACACACATTGACCAGTAAGTTGTAAATCTGTAAATCGAATATTTGAGACAGTCCTGCTAGGGGACAAAAAGGATGAATAGACACCGAATGGAGGCAGGCATTGTCTCTCAAATCTCTTTGAAGTGATTTTAGGGGGTTTGGGGCCTCTTCAATGCACACTGGTCCAACTCCAATCCTGCCATACATGTGCCTAAAACAGTTGCGTTTCATTAGTCATTTAGACAGAAACAAACAATATAACATAATAAGGTTCCCCCAGCTGGCTATATTCTTTTTTTTTTCTCTCAAAGTAGTTCATCAATAGAAGAAAGTAGAAAGTTCTATGGTGCCCCAGATCTAGTAAGGGGTTAGAGTGTGTCCTCATACTCAGGTGTTTCACCCAGAAGCTGGTCAGCTAACACACTACCATGTCCTGAGTCTGACCAATCACCCTTATCCATCTCCTGTTGACCTGAGTCTGACCAATCACCCTTATCCACCTCCTGTTGTACTTCAGGTATGCTGTAATTTGGTGGAATAAAGTGCATATTTATTTTGATCATGGTCAATCTCATTTTTGGGCGAAAGACTGGTCCTTCCCACTGTGAAAACAGCACCAGCTGCACTGAACACACTCTCAGCAGATACACTGGCTACAGGGCAAACCAGATACTTTATTGCCAGCCTGCTGAGCACTGACCACTGGTGCCTCTTCCCATACCAATACACCAATGGGTTTTGATCCAGATAGACCTCTGTTGGGTCATCCAGGTAGGCCTGGACCATCCTCTCAATAGTCATTGGTGCTACACCTTGCTCGATCTCTTTTGCCTTTGCCTCTGCAGTGGACTTCAGCCCTGCCTTTTAAAACCAAAAAAATGGCTGCTATGAGTCAACAGCACTGTCCTCAGACTCTATGGAAGTTGTAGGCTGCACCCCAGAACTTCTGCCCGTGAGTGGGCCTCTAATTTCCAGCTGCTCTTTTTCTAGGTCTCCAGCTTGCTCAGCAGTCCACGTCTTGTAGGTTGAAACATTCCTATCTGAAAAAGGAATGAAAGTGGCCAGTAATTGTTTGTACCGCGGGTCAAGAATTGTGGCACAGATGTAATGTTTGGATGACACAATGTTTCTTTGCAGCCTTGTATTAACAGGTGCACAAAGGATTAAGCTCTCCACCAACTCCTGCACATCTGTTTTTTCATCCACACCTGCGTACGTTTCAGACACCTCCTTTAGCTGTTTCTGCAGCATATGCACCAAATGAATAGCTTGGCTAATGGTACAGTCCTCCTTGCTGAATTCCCGTGTGAAATTTAAAAAAACAAGCAGCATCTCTGGAAGGCATTTGACCAGGCCCCAGTGGTCCATCTCAATGATCATGCCTTTCACAGTTGCAACCCCTCATTGCATGACGTATTCATTGATAGGTCTGTATTGCTCAAACAGATGTTGCAACATGTAATAAGTAGAATTCCAGCGTGTTGGCACCTCCTGTATGAGGTCTTTAACTGGCATGCTATTAGCATGCTAGATTATCCTCAACAGCTTGCAGGCTTTAAAATAATGGCTAAAATGAGTGCAGATTCTTCTGCATGTGGACAGTAAGTCGCTGACTCAGGGTTCTTTTTTGAGAAAGTCCTGTACAATGGTGTTTATGCAGTGCACCGTCTGACATGGCCATGACTATGTTACTGCCATTGTCCATGGCAACAAATCCAATGTTACGCCCTCTGAAGCACAGCCACTCAAAAGACCTTGTTGTTAAAGTCATCTCAGATTTTGCAGCTGTATGGGATTTCTCCATGGTGAACATAGCTACTGTTTCCTGCTTCTGAGCACCATTAAAAATGTCAGCTCTGTCAACACCAGCAGATATCATTTCTCTATCTCCAAACAAGAGATTAATTGTCCAGTGATGCACATGTAATCAGTGGCTTGGCAACTGGTCCACATGTCTGTCGTCAGGTGGATTGTGTGGACAGCACTCTGCTGCACAGCTTGTCCAACCAATTTCAGCACATCACGATGTAGCGCTGGATCAGCAACTCTGGCAAAATAGGTCCGGCTAGGAACCTTCCATTTCGGGCAGATGGCCACCACAAATTCTAGAAAACCCACTCCTTCCATAAAAGGAAAAGGGAGGAGGTCCAACGCTAACACTTTAGCCAGCTTCCCGTTGTACAAACATGCCATTGTGTGGTTGTGTTCATGCTGCCCCTCCTGCCTAAACATGGCAGTAATTGTAGCCTGGATTTTTTTCTTTACTGGTGCCACTGATTCAGGTGACTTCAAAGCAGAAGGTGGTGGTAGGCTCAATGTGCGTCTCAAGGGGCAGCCACTGTATGTTCTTGCCTTGGTGTTTCGTCCTGACTCTGAGTCTTCCTGTGACATTGCAATGTTGCGGATGCGGGCAACAATACTACTACACTGCTGGGGACAGGGTAGATTTGTGTAACAAAAACGTCACCCTCTTCTTCACCTTCCACCATGATTAGATCATATTCCTTGCTTTCAACACCTTCACTAACACCACTTGCATGCTTTTGGCCGCTAAGGTACTCCTCCCAGCAGATTGCATGGTGTTTTCTCAAATTAGTTGTTTGGCATCCAGTTCCATGGTTTGTACCAAGCTTACCCCCACTAATACTTGCTCTGCAAATGGAGCATATGGCAATGTTTGACTCCTTTCACTAACCATAAAGAAGTCCCAAAATGGGCAGGTCAGCTTTCTAACACTGGTGCCACTGCCAATGTCTGAAGAAGTGGCAGAAGGTGGATGTTTTTTTATTGACATTTGCCTCTCTGCATTTCCACCTTCTACTGAGGTGGCTGTGTATGTAGGGCACTGCTGGGGCCTCGTAAATATGGAAGCTGGTGGAGGTGGTGGTATCTGTGCCACATCCCTCAGACAGGTTGAGAAGAAGGGGTAATGTTTGACTCCACTGGGGCTGGGCTAACATCCATGATGACTGGCTTGTTGTCAGACTTGTCATCCTCCTCTTCTTCATCCAAAACTCTTAGGCTTTCAGGAACCTTCCTTTTCACTTGTTGCCTCTCCTGGCTTGTCTCAGGCTGAGGTGGCATCCAAGTGGAGTCTGGATCATCAGAAGGGTGGTTGAAGAAGAAGATAGTGGAGATCTGGAAGACAGTGGATCTTGTGAAAGGGGGGCTTCTTCGGCTTCCTCAGCATGCAGCTCAACATCCTGATGGGCTCCTACTTCGAGAGGAACTGCTATTGCTGGTTGCGGCTGTTGTTATCCACTGGCCTGAGTTTCAGGCAATGATTGGTTACTACTTTGAGAAAAAGATAAGTCCAATTTAACATCACTGCTTGTCGGCGTTCCTGTGATTGGAGAGGCTGCCTCTGTGCCCGGCATGGACTTGGGCCTAGTGTGGAATAGGGCCACTGATGCAGGATTGCTGCTCCCAGCGTGCTCCCCAGAGGCTAGTGCAGCAGGCACATGTTTTTGCCCAAAAAAGGTCTGGGGCGACATACCAGTGGTGGGAAGCTCCTTCTTAACACTGGCCACTTTCTTGGTAGCAGCTTTCTTTGGGGCCATCTTGAAGTTGTCAGTTGTCAGTAGCACTTAGCTTCACAAGCTGAAGAGATGTCAGTGTGTTCGTGAGTGTGGTCACGCATCACATCGTGCAAAGGCCTTCTGTTTGGCACTACTGTGGGTGATGTCTCTTTCTCTTTGTGCGCCTAAAAGCAAACATACAAGAAGGATCAGTGAAATGTGACATTGTTGCAGTTGCATTAGTAGTGGAAATAATATCATTTAATGGTTACTTAACTTATAAATAATTATAAAATAATACAGTGTATCCATTCGTAAAACAACACCAACATTAACTTTTATTATCATGTATACTCATGAAGGATAAGAAAAAGCAACAACTACAACATACAGAATGTAACTGTTAGCTTTATCTGCATCATGTTGGCATTGGCACTCAGGGAGGTGCTGGTGACAAATGGAATAATCCTTGAATAATGTAATGTAGTGCAACTGTAAATTAGATAATTTAAAATAATTGCAATTTATTTAAAAAATATATTCCAAAACCAAGAAAAAAAATGAAAACATTATTTAATATAATTACTATACTGTTATCATAAAATAAAATAAAATAAAGTTTGTGAAACTAATTATTACAAAAAAGGAATACAATTTAAAAGAAATAGAATTCAACTGCTGATATACTAGGGGAAGGGTGCTACCATGAAAAACCGCAGGGATTTGAGGGGCAAGGAGTGGTGGAGATTAAAAATGCAAAAAAAAGTATATAATAAAATATAAAACACTGTTCATACAATACTTTTAGTAATAAGCATTGACCTACTTGGCCTGAGTAACACACAAAATGGCTGCCAGCCACATGGTCAAACAACAACCAGCAAGGAGGCATGGCCACCACAACAAAGAAGCACACATGCAGGCCTAAAAGCACACTGGCTGCCTACACAAAATGACCGCCAACCACATGGTCGAACAACAACCAGCAAGGAAGCATGGCCACAACAACAAAGAAAAACATATGCAGGACTAAAGCACACTAGCCGCCTGCACAAAATGGCCACCAGCAACATGGTCAAACAACAACTAGCAAGGAGGCATGGCCACCAAAACTAAGAAGAACACATGCAGGACTATTGGCTGCCTACATAAAATGGCCACCATCCACATGGTCAAACAACACGCAGGATGAATAGAAAACAAAAAACACATATAGGTATAGGACTATAATTGACTATACAAAAAGGGCCCCTGGCCACATGGTGTGGGGAACAAAGACAAATGGTGGCCTATGACAAACACTCTAATGCACTGGCCAGACAAAGAAGGATTTGGTATAGGAGAAAAAAACAGCATTAAGTCAGTAATTCCAAAAACAAAAATTAACCCCTTCGCTGCCAGGCCTTTTCCCCCTCCTGTGCCGAGCCTTTTTTTGGCTATTTGGAGCAGTTCGCGCTTAGGCCCTCATAACTTTTTGTTCACATAAGCTACCCTCGCCAAATTTGCGTCCTTTTTTTCCAACATCCTAGGGATTCTAGAGGTACCCAGACTTTGTGGGTTCCCTAGAAGGAGGCCAAGAAATTAGCCAAAAAACAGTGAAAATTTTGTTTTTTCAAAAAAATGGGAAAAATGGGCTGCAGAAGAAGGCTTGTGGTATTTCCCCCGAAAAGGGCATCAACAAAGGGTTTGCGGTGCTAAAATCACCAGCTTCCCAGCTTTCAGGAACAGGCAGACTTGAATCAGAAAACCCAATTTTTCAACACAATTTTGGCATTTTACTGGGACATACCCCATTTTTACGATTTTTTGTGCATTCAGCCTCCTTCCAGTCAGTGACAGAAATGGGCATGAAACCAATGCTGGATCCCAGAAACCGCAACATTTCTGATAAGTAGACAAAATTCTAAATTCAGCAAGGGGTAATTTGTGTAGATCCTACAAGGGTTTCCTACAGAAAATAACAACTGAAAAAGAAAAATATTGAAATTGAGGTGAAAAAAACATCACTTTTTCTCTACGTTTTACTCTGTAACTTTTACCTGCAATGTCAGATTATTGAAAGCAATATACCGTTACGTCTGCTGGACTCTTCTGGTTGCGCGGATATATAGGGCTTGTAGGTTCATCAAGAACTCTAGGTACCCAGAGCCAATAAATGACCTGCACCCTGCAGTGGGTTTTCATTCTATGCCGGGTATACAGCAATTCATTTGCTGAAATATAAAGAGTAAAAAATAGCTATCAAGAAAACCTTTGTATTTCCAAAATGGGCACAAGATAAGGTGTTGAGAAGCAGTGGTTATTTGCACATCTCTGAATTCCGGGGTGCCCATACTAGCATGTGAATTACAGGGCATTTCTGAAATAGACGTCTTTTTTACACACTGTCTTACATTTGGAAGGGAAAAATGTAGAGAAAGACAAGGGGCAATAACACTTGTTTTGCTATTCTATGTTCTCCCAAGTCTCCCGATAAAAATGATACCTCACTTGTGTGGGTAGGCCTAGCGCCCGCGACAGGATATGCCCCAAAACACAACGTGGACACATCACAGAAAACAGAGCTGTTTTTAGCAAAGTGACTACCTGTAGATTTTGGCCTCTAGCTCAGCCGCCACCTAGGGAAACCTACCAAACCTGTGCATTTCTGAAAACTAGAGACCTAGGGGAATCCAAGATGGGGTGACTTGTGTTGCTCGGACCAGGTTCTGTTACCCAGAATCCTTTGCAAACCTCAAAATTTGGCTAAAAAAACACATGTTCCTCACATTTCTGTGGCAGAAAGTTCTGGAATCTGAGAGGAGCCACAAATTTCCTTCCACCCAGCGTTCCCCCACGTCTCCCGATAAAAATGATACCTCACTTGTGTGGGTAGGCCTAGCGCCCGCGACAGGAAACGCCCCAAAGCGCAACGTGGACACAGCCAAATTTTTGAAGGAAAACAGAGGTGTTTTTTGCAAAGTGCCTACCTGTAGATTTTGGCCTGTAGCTCAGCCGCCACCTAGGGAAACCTACCAAACCTGTGCATTTCTGAAAACTAGAGACCTAGGGGAATCCAAGATGGGGTGACTTGTGTGGCTCGGACCACGTTCTGTTACCCAGAATCCTTTGCAAACCTCAAAATTTGGCTAAAAAAACACATGTTCCTCACATTTCTGTGGCAGAAAGTTCTGGAATCTGAGAGGAGCCACAAATTTCCTTCCACCCAGCGTTCCCCCACGTCTCCCGATAAAAATGATACCTCACTTGTGTGGGTAGACCTAGCGCCCGCGACAGGAAAGGCCCCAAAGCGCAACGTGGACACAGCCAAATTTTTGAAGGAAAACAGAGGTGTTTTTTGCAACGTGCCTACCTGTAGATTTTGGCCTGTAGCTCAGCCGCCACTTAGGGAAACCTACCAAACCTGTGCATTTCTGAAAACTAGAGACCTAGGGGAATCCAAGATGGGGTGAATTGTGTGGCTCGGACCAGGTTCTGTTACCCAGAATCCTTTGCAAACCTCAAAATTTGGCTAAAAAAACACATGTTCCTCACATTTCTGTGGCAGAAAGTTCTGGAATCTGAGAGGAGCCACAAATTTCCTTCCATCCAGCGTTCCCCCACGTCTCCCGATAAAAATGATACCTCACTTGTGTGGGTAGGCCTAGCGCCCGCGACAGGAAACGCCCCAAAGCGCAACGTGGACACAGCCAAATTTTTGAAGGAAAACAGAGGTGTTTTTTGCAAAGTGCCTACCTGTAGAGTTTGGCCTGTAGCTCAGCCGCCACCTAGGGAAACCTACCAAACCTGTGCATTTCTGAAAACTAGAGACCTAGGGGAATCCAAGATGGGGTGACTTGTGTGGCTCGGACCAGGTTCTGTTACCCAGAATCCTTTGCAAACCTCAAAATTTGGCTAAGAAAACACATGTTCCTCACATTTCTGTGGCAGAAAGTTCTGGAATCTGAGAGGAGCCACAAATTTCCTTCCACCCAGCGTTCCCCCATGTCTCCCGATAAAAATGATACCTCACTTGTGTGGGTAGGCCTAGCGCTCGCGACAGGAAACGGCCCAAAACACAACGTGGACACATCAAATTTTTTCATAGAAAACAGTGCTTACCTGTGGATTTTGGCCTCTAGCTCAGCCGGCACCTGGGGAAACCTAGCAAACCAGCGCATTTTTTAAAACTAGAGACCTAGGGGAATCCAAGATCGGGTGATTTGCGGGGCTCTGACCAGGTTCTGTTACCCAGAATCCTTTGCAAACATCAAACTTTGGCCCAAAAACACTTTTTCCTCTCATTTCGGTAACAGAAAGTTCTGGAATCTGAGAGGAGCCACAAATTTCCTTCCACCCAGCGTTCCCCTAAGTCTCTCCATAAAAATGGTACCTCACTTGTGTGGGTAGGCCTAGCGCCCACGAAAGGAAATGGCCCAAAACACAACGTGGACACAACATATTTTTTCACAGAAAACAGAGGTGTTTTTTGCAAAGTGCCTACCTGTGGATTTTGACCTCTAGCTCAGCCGGCCCCAGGGGGGGGGAAATGCCCTAAAATAAATTTGATCCCCACCCCCCCAAACCCCCCCTGCCCAGGAGCGACCCTTGCCTACGGGGTCGCTCCCCCTGCGTGACATTGGCGCCAAACAACAAATCCCCGGTGCCTAGTGGTTTCTGCCCCCTTGGTGGCAGATTGACCTAAAATCGGCCAATCTGCCCCCAAGGGGGGCAGAAATGCTCTAAATACAGTTTGCCCCCCAGGGGAGCAACCCTTGTCTGATGGGTCGCTCCCCATCTCTAAAAAAAACACACCAAAAAAATTTGCCCTGGCGCCTACATGTTTCTGCCCCCCTGGGGGCAGATCGGCCTAATAATAGGCCGATCTTCCCCCAGGGGGGGCAGAAATGGCCTAAAATAAATTTGCATCCCTAACCCCCACCCCCCCACCAGGAGCGACCCTTGCCTACGGGGTCGCTCCCCCTGCGTGACATTGGCGCCAAAAAACTAATCCCCGGTGCCTAGTGGTTTCTGCCCCCTTGGGGGCAGATTGACCTAAAATCGACCCATCTGCCCCCAAGGGGGGCAGAAATGCTCTAAATACAGTTTGTCCCCCAGGGGTGCGACCCTTGTCTGATGGGTCGCTCCCCATCTCTAAAAAAAACACACAAAAAAAAATTGCCCTGGCGCCTACATGTTTCTGCCCCCCTGGGGGCAGATCGGCCTAATAATAGGCCGATCTTCCCCCAGGGGGGGCAGAAATGGCCTAAATTAAATTTGCATCCCCAACCCCCACCCCCCCACCAGGAGCGACCCTTGCCTACGGGGTCGCTCCCCCTGCGTGACATTGGTGCCAAAAAACTAATCCCCGGTGCCTAGTGGTTTCTGCCCCCTTGGGGGCAGATTGACCTCAAATCGACCCATCTGCCCCCAAGGGGGGCAGAAATGCTCTAAATACAGTTTGTCCCCCAGGGGAGCGACCCTTGTCTGATGGGTCGCTCCCCATCTCTAAAAAAACAAACAAACAAAAAACAAAAACAAAAATTGCCCTGGCGCCTAGAGGTTTCTGCCACCCCTGGGGGCAGATCAGTCTAATAATAGGCCGATCTTCCCCCAGGGAGGGCAGAAATGGCCTAAAATAAATTTGCATCCCCAACCCCCACCCCCCCCACCAGGAGCGACCCTTGCCTACGGGGTCGCTCCCCCTGCGTGACATTGGCGCCAAAAAACAAATCCCCGGTGCCTAGTGGTTTCTGTCCCCTTGGGGGCAGATTGACCTAAAATCGACCACTTCTGGCAGAAATGCTCTAAATACAGTTTGCCCCCCAGGGGAGCGACCCTTGTCTGATGGGCCGCTCCCCATCTCTAAAAAAACAAACAAACCAAAAACAAAAAAAAAATTGCCCTGGCGCCTAGAGGTTTCTGCCACCCCTGGAGGCAAATCAGTCTAATAATAGGTCGATCTGCCCCTAGGGGGGGCAGAAATGGCCTAAAATAAATTTGCCCCCCCAACCCCCCCCCCCCCTCGGAGTGACCCTTGCCTACGGGGTCGCTCCCCCTGCGTGACATTGGCGCCAAAAAACAAATCCCCGGTGCCTAGTGGTTTCTGCCCCCTTGGGGGCAGATTGACCTAAAATCGACCACTTCTGCCCCCAAGGGGGGCAGAAATGCTCTAAATACAGTTTGCCCCCCAGGGGAGCGACCCTTGTCTGATGGGTCGCTCCCCATCTCTAAAAAAACAAACAAACCAAAAAAAAAAAACCACACAATTTTTTTTTGCCCTGGCAACAAGAGGTTTCTGTCCCCCAGGGGGCAGATCGGCCTAATAATAGGCCGATCTGCCCCCAGGGGGGGTAGAAATGGCCTAAAATAAATTTGCCCCCCCAACCCCCACCCCCCCACCAGGAGCGACCCTTGCCTACGGGGTCGCTCCCCCTGCGTGATATTGGCGCCAAAAAACAAATCCCCG
This sequence comes from Pleurodeles waltl, assembly GCF_031143425.1. Lineage (NCBI taxonomy): Eukaryota > Metazoa > Chordata > Amphibia > Caudata > Salamandridae > Pleurodeles > Pleurodeles waltl. The sequence continues at coordinate 971,661,879 of NC_090437.1, forward strand.
GTGCCTAGTGGTTTCTGCCCCCTTGGGGACAGATTGACCTAAAATCGACCACTTCTGCCCCCAAGGGGGCCAGAAATGCTCTAAATACAGTTTGCCCCCCAGGGGAGCGACCCTTGCCTGATGGGTCGCTCCCCATCTCTAAAAAAAAACAAACAAAAAAAAAAAAAACACAAAAAAAAAAATTGCCCTGGCGCCTAGAGGTTTCTGCCCCCCCTGGGGGTAGATCGGCCTAATACCAATAGGCCGAGGGGCAGAGATGGCCTAAAATAATTTTGCCCCCCCCACCCCCCCCCCCCGGGGAGCGACCCTTGCCTACAAGGTCGCTCCCCTTGCGTGACGGCGCCAAAAAAAGATCCCTGGTGCCTAGTGGTTTCTGCCCCCCTTGGGGGCAGATTGACCTAAAATCGGCCGATCTGCCCCCAAAGCGGGCAGAAATGGCCTAAATACATTTTGCCCCTCCAGGGGAGCGACCCTTGTCCAAGGGGTCGCTCCCCATCTGTAAAACAAAAAAACAAAAAAATCCCTGGTGCCTAGTGGTTTCTGCCCCCCTTGGGGGCAGATCAGCCGAATCAAAATAGGCTGATCTACCCCCCAAGGGGGCAGAAATGGCCTAAAATAATCCCCCCCCCCCCAGGGAGCGACCCTTGCCTAAGGGGTCGCTCCCCTTGCGTGAAATTCACGCAAAAAAAAACGGCCTAAATATAATTTGCCCCCTAGGGGAGCGACCCTTGCCTAAGGGGTCGCTCCCCACCTAAAACAAAAAAGAAAACATAACAAAAATAAAAAATAAAAGAAATGATCCCTGGTGCCTAGAGGTTTCTGCTCCCCCTGGGGGCAGATCGGCCTAATAATAGGCCGATCTGCCCCCAGGGGGGGCAGAAAAGGCCTTCCCAAAAAAATGCCCCCCCTGGGAGCGACCCTTGCCCAAGGGGTCGCTCCCGTTGCATGAAATTTGCGCAAAAAAAACAACTCCCTTGTGTCTAATGGTTTCTGCCCCCCTTGGGGGCAGATTGGCCTCATCAAAAAAGGGGTCGCTCCCTTTTGCCAATTTCATTGAAAAAAAAAAATCCCTGGTGTCTAGTGGGGTTTCAAATGCCGGATTGCAAGCAATCCGGCTTTTGAAACCTGTGAGAGACATCAAAGGGAAGGAAATACATTTCCTTCCCTTTGAAGCCTCTCGGGGCCTCCCCCATGGCATTGAAAGAGAAATGCAAAAGCATTTCTCTTTCAATCGCGCTGGAAGCAGAGCTTCCAGCGCGATGGGGGAGACCCTGTGACTAATCAGCGCGTGCTCGCGCGCTGACGTCACAGGGGGGGGTTGGGAGGGTCGGGGGTGGGAGGGGAAGGGCTTCCCCTTCCATCCCTGACTTGGGGGGGTGGGGGGGAACCCCACAGAGGGAGCGCTAGCGCTCCCTCTGGGCTCTGTGCACAGGACGTAATGGTTACGTCCTGGGCACAGCAGCACTGTGCCTCAGGACGTAACCATTACGTCCTGGGCACAGAAGGGGTTAAAGGGGCTACAAATTTTACAACAACATACAAAGGCATCAGGTACAATATTACCCCACAATGCACTGTTTGCAGAAAAAATGTGAAATACCACCAAACAACATTTTGTTATCTTTAATTCAATGCCATCCATGGTGTTTCAGTTCAACAGACACCACAACAGTTGTTTCATCATTCACCCATGACGAGTACTGGACCTACAGCTGGAAGCCCTCAAATTTAATTGAATCCATCGGATGTAATGCTTCATCATAGGGCAAGCTCCTCGTCAGACAGTCTGACTGAAAAAAAGAATTCTATTTGAGGATGCCATGTTACATCAGATACGGGGCACTTCGATGGGAAGCACCTTTGCTCTGAGCCTTGCTTGTTTGTATATGTATGATTTTGAAAAACGAAATATACTTCCGACTTCTAACCCTTTGTTCACAAACATCAAGCTTTGGCGTCGATACATAGACAACATTTTGATCATATGGCAAAGCCATACCACAGCTGTGGACTCTTTTATTGTGTGGATCAACAGTCTTGACCCCTTTCTGAAGTTCACTTCTTCTGTTTCCTCCACCACCATTCCGTTCCTGGATCTGACAATCAGTATTGACAAAGGCAAATTGACGACATATACCCATCATAAGTCCACCGATCGTAATAGCCTACTACTTTATGATAGTCATCACCCCAGAGCATTGCGTGACAATTTACCCTTTGGCCAATTTTTGCGATTACGTCGCAATTGTAGCAACACCCAGACGTTCGAGACCCAAGCAAACGAGCTTGTAAATAAATTGGAGGAACAACACTACCCTTTGAAAGTAATTAATGCTGCTCGTAAGAGAGTTAGGAATAACAACAGGGAAGCACTACTGACCACTACCAGAAGGGAATCAGACACCCTCCTGACTTGTGTATCTACATACACTCCATTGTCCAACACCATTAAGAAACTTATCAATAGGAGAAGGGCTATCTTGGTGAGTGGGGAAGAGTCTATCCCCAAACCATTATTTACTTTCAAGAGCACAGCAAACATTAAAGACATGGTTGTCCACACCTGCCCTCCTGTCGTAGTTTGGACTCTTGCCTTCGGCAAGACTGCTGGTTTAAGGATGACAGAACTTTTGTTTGTAGGCGACTATGCCTATCCTACAACAAGTCGCAACTGTTGTCCCAACCTTACTGGCTCACTAGCAGCACCTCACCAGAAACACAATAGTAAAATGTGATTTGTGGCAGCCTTTACGCATGGACTCGATAATAAGACATCTCAGGGAGTGTCGTGGTTAAACGGAGATTACCCCTTTCTCACAGATATATCATGTCTCATACAAACACAGGCAATGACAAAGATGCAGTAAAGTTTCAATAGTTTTAATTTAACACAACTGCAATTTGCGATATGTTGCATGGGCTGCAATGATTAGGATAATGAATACTGCAAGAAACAGAATTGTGAAGACGAGAGTCATTATTACAAAGACCCCCACCATCTTTCAATGCATGTAAAAGACATAGGAGGTGTAATATACCCTGATACCCTAATGCGATAGGCCTGACCTCCTACCTAAAGGAGAGCTGGGTCTGTTAAACCTAATCTGCCAATGCCATGTCCATGAGAGGAGAACCCAACCCTCGTTACCTTGGAATGAGGTCTCTATCTCAGACCCCACAGGGACACGAAGACTGGGTCAGTGTCAAGACGACGTGCAGCATCGATATCAGCGATGGTGGTGATGCCCTCTGGTCGGAATCCCTCTGATTATCTGTCTAAAGTGCAATGTATTTATACAGATCTACCAGGACCCCTGACGTAGGTGTGTTCCCAAACAATAGATAACAGATATGCTTGGGACGGCAATCATTATAGTGTGAACACCTACTGTTTGTTTGTCTTTGTTGCTTGAGCTTGACGTCTCAGCTCAGTGGCACTGATAATGCAAAGCATAACAAGCGGCCTAACTATAAACAAGGCAGCCACCTTAGATTAATTAAATAATTAAATGGGCTAAGACAGAGCAAGCTAAGTAGGTTAAAAGTCACTAGGTGACGGGGCACGAGTCTGCAAGCCAAAGGCTAAGCTAACTCCTGTAATCCCATTGAAACAAACTAGGATTCACTACACTCCCCCTGACCGCTCCGACTCCAAACTGACTATCTTGTGGGGTCTCCCACCTGTTGCAGGACACTTTCCATGTGGCAACTGTAATGTGTGCCCTCTAACTAGATGTCTCAAGACTCTAGACCTTGAACCAATAGGCATGTGGCGCCTCACCAAACATACTAATTGCAACACCTATAATTGCATTTATATGATCATGTGTCCTGGTGGCCTATGCTACACTAGGAGGACCACCAGAGCAGTCAAGACAAGGATCAATGAGCATCGCAGCAATATCAGGTGTGGTAGGGTCACTACTAAACTGAGTATTCATTTCCTGGAACAGAGACATAGCCCTGACGAAATGTGGTGGGTGTTCTTAGACTCCCCTAAGTATGTTACCAATGACGCTAGGTCCCTGTTTGAGACTGAACAATCGACATTAGACTAATTTCATTGAGTGCTCCCTTAGGAATTCGTTACTTCAGCTGCTTCCAAATGTGCTTGCAGCCACTTTTTTTCTACTTGGTCGTGCCTTTATATTACTAGATCTGCTTATTTATTCTCTCCGCTAGCCTTGCTACCAATCCTTCCCTGCCTATTGGCTTGGCCTTAATGCATATGATTTATTTCTGGGTGAAATGGATGCCCTCCAGGTGAATGCTGCCTGTGTATGACCTCAATGTCAATGACGATGCTAACAGAGTCTAGTGGTGGGTTTATTGTTCACATTCGAGATCGGGTGACTTTGTGTACCCGTTGTTACCATCGCGACCGATTGAGGGTCAGCTCCTTGCTTCCGCATTGATGTTCAATCGGCTTTTGTGAGTCCCTCCTCTATTTCTGTAGCAGGATTGCACACATGCTACAGGCCCTCCAATTAGCGCACATTTCCTGCCTGCACTTCCAGGATCCCAGCGGCATATCTACCTAGTTGTGGCAGTTCCTCTCATTATTTCAGGAACACGGCCCCGGGTAGGTCCCGAGTGGGGAGTTGGCCTCTACCAAGTAAGTGCTAATCAGGAAAGCTTGTGTGCTGACTAACGGGATGGGACATGTTTACTTTGGCCATTAACTTGCAGCCTGTTGTTTTACTAGCACCGTTGCCACGCTGAGCCAATGTGCGAGCGACACCCTTCTAGACAATAATATGTAATATTGCCAACCTGAACTTTGTGACTAGTATGCTGCCCTGACCCATGCAAAATTGTAACGACCGGGCACTTGGTTTGCCCCTTGTAGGTAACCCATGGGGGAGAGTTAGGACAGACTTTTTGAACCTGACTTTTTGTTTTGGATTACGTTCGAGTGTGTTCGAGATGTATTGTCTGTAGCAGCTACCTCTGCATTGAGAAATTGTGACGCCGAGTGGTGCCAACGCAGCATCTTTGGGATGATTGGTCTTGAGACATATTTTGATTCTATTTGATTTGTTCCCATGTTATCATAGTTATAGCACCTGTCCCCCGGCACGTGTACTCCTATGGAGTCGGATCCTCAATTTAGGATGGTGAGCCTGTCTATGACTATATTTTTCCACTACCACTGAGCACCTTTTATCACAGAATGTCACTTGTCACTTCAATTGATTGATTTTTTAAATAATATGTTAGACCTTGTATTTTTTACACCTTGTCTCTCCACAGATTGACCTCTAGACTTGGCTAGTGTGAAGTACAGTACATTAGAGTAAGTGTGAAGAGTATTGTAGCTTTACAGTTTTAGACTAATTGTAGTTTAAATGTTCAACAAAAGGAGAAGTGTTAACGTTTTTTGGTCCTGAAGAAGCGTCACGGGATCCAGATGGACCAATGGGACGCGAAACATGTTGACCCACTGTCGTATTTGGGAGGCTGTACACTGGACCATTAATCTCCCAGTCCCACTTCTTTTAAATATCTACTACAGATGTATTCAGGTTATTTGAGAATCTCTCTGACACTGACTACGATGCAGTGGTTGCAGCTGTCAATACTAACTTCAAACCGCAGATAATAACAGACTATGAAAGATTCAAACAAGTGAAGCAGAGAGAAGAAACCACTGATTGTTTTTATGCACAGCTGCCAAAATGTGCACACAAATGACCCAAATAATATTAAGTACAGGCCCAGATCATACTGGGATGGAAGCCATCAATGCTACAACGGTTTATTCTGTGTGAACCTGGCATGCTGGTGCTCACTTGCTCACATGAATTATCCAAAAGCAAAGCCAAACAGATGGAGGTGCACTCATGGAAGCGTCCATGAAAGAAGACCCTGCCCCTGCATCAAACATAAAGGAAGAAATCTTAGCAGCTGTTCAAAAGAAAAAGCCATAAAAGTAAATTGCCATGCAGTGCATCACATCCCACACCCGCACACATTGTGTATTGGAGCCTCATCAAACATGGAAGTGCTCAGCACAGGTGAAGACCTGCTTCAAGTGCAACAAACTAATGGCCTGATTTATATTCTGTCAGATGGGATATTCTCCATTGGCCTGGCACAGGGCCTTACTTCCTCCAGGCCAAAAAATATCTACCCCCCATATTTATAAATAATCACCTAACATGCAGTAATTTAGAAAGGCTTTAGCAGGAACCGGTGTGACTGTGGTTCCTGTCACTGTATTTTATTGTTTCCTGCAGTGCTGCATCTGAAGGATGCAGCCCTGAAGCAAATAGTATTCTTTTATGCTCCCCTCTCCATGGAAGGCTCCTCTCATAGAGCGGTGTGGGGATAAGAGGGCTAAAACCAGCTGATAAGGAGCAGTAAAAAATTACTACATATCCACCCATGCAAGTTGTGTGGGCAGACATATAGCCCTTTCTCTGAGGGCCCTTACTCCCCAGGACCATCGGAGGGGATGAATCATGGCAGAGACAGAAATCTCCACCGTGATTAACCCTAAGGTCCACCTGCATGTAAATGCATGGGAGACCACTATATTGGTGAGGAGGGCACTTCATCACTGTTGCGAAGGAGTACCCTCTCCACCAATATATAAATCAGGCCCTACATCACTTTGCACATGGGTGCAAGAGCTGGGGATGAGACCAAAGAAACCCCAGTACAAATACTGTAGCTCATCAAGTACGAACAGTCACGGACAATGGAAGTTATCAAATACAGCCATACCCAGAGAGTGTGAATGAGTATGAATCCGAAGAAGAAGTCCTCTTTCTCATCTCTTATGCTGGTAAAAAAACAAATTGAAGACAACTCAACCCAGGTGTGAAATAGATTAGCAAGGCATATGCATCAACCCACTAATCAACACTGGGGAATCAGTGTACGTCATGGACTAAGAACAATTTCAGACCATGATACTTCATCCCAAATTATGCCTCATCAAGGCAAAAATGTATGCATATGGAAGCCCCTCACCACTGCTCATAGCAGGAGCCCTTGAGAATGTAGTTCAACACAAGGCCTGTGAACTAGTTGTGAAGATTTATGTTACAACTGAACTGGACAGAATCCTGCTGAGCTGCTACATGGCAGACAACCTGGGATTGGTCTCTTTGAGTGTCAAGCCCCCAATAGTCAGAAATAAAGCCTTCTCAGAGACTTCAAACACCTATTCCTTGGGCTCAGTATCTAAAGGGCCAAAGTGTCAATTACATGTAGACACAATGATTAGCCATGTTCTTTCGTAAGATACGACTACATTTCTTCTTCAAGGATAAACAGGCAAATGAAACACCTGCTGACTCTGGGTTGAAAAAACCTTCCACTTTTGTTCCCCCATCCTCGTCTTTGCCAAGTGAAGTATTCAAATTTGAGAAAGCGGTATTGACTGACTTGGAGCATCTACATCCTAAACACCCCTATCGTAATATCTCTACTATAGAGAAAAGGGCATTACAATCCTTATCAACTGATTCTACGATCACTATTAAACAGGCTGACAAAGGCAGCGCCATTGTTATACAGAATACTGTTTATTACAGACATGAATGTCTACGTCTCCTGAATGACTCCACTTACTATGAAAAGATAACAAGTGATCCCACAGGGAGATTGCAAATTCAGATTAGAACTTTAATCGAAGAGGCAAGGAACAATACATGGATTTCTGCAAAAGAAGCCGAATTTCTTGACACTTCCCAACCGAGGACCCCATATTTCTATTGTCTACCAAAAATTCATAAAGGCACACTACCTCCACCAGGCCGCCCAATAGTATCCGGTCAGGGCTTTGTTCTGGAACCTCTATCTATTTTTTGTGATCATTTTTTACAACCTCTGGTGCAGAACTCGGTCACTTACCTACAGGACACTAAAGACATTTTGAATCTGATTGAGGACGTTAATAGGACTGGGCAGGTACAGGGCATCATTACCGTAGATGTTGAAGCCTTGTACACTAACATCCCCCAAGAGGCTACCTTACTGGTTGTGGAGTCAGCACTCACAGAAATCTCTGATTCTCTATCTACCCCGGTAAGGTTTATTATGGATTGTGCTACATTGGCCCTGACAAAAAACTTTTTTCGCTTTGAAGACCAACTCTTTCATCAAATCCGCGGCACTTCAATGGGCAGTACTTTTGCCCCTAGTTTGGCCTGCTTATATATGTACGATTTCAAAAAGAAACATATTCTACCATCATCTAATCCTTTCCAAAACCATATGAAATTGCGGCGACGATATATTGATGACATCCTTATCATCTGGCAAGGCTTCCTGTCGACCACTAATGATTTTGTATCTTGGATCAACACTATTGATCCCTTTTTGAAATTCACATCAACAGTTTCTTCCACTAATTTACCATTTCTGGACCTCTTGTTGACTATTAACAATGGTAAAATATCCACTTCTGTTTACCACAAACCTACTGATCGGAATAGCCTTTTGTTATATGAGAGTCACCATCCGAAATCTCTATGGGACAATCTACCAGTAGGTCAATTCCTGAGATTAAGAAGAAACTGTAATACATCCTGTGAATTTGATCGCCAGGCTGATATTTTACAAGTCAAACTTTTTGATCGGCATTATCCTCCACGAATCATAGATCAAGCACGTAAACGAGCTAGGAATAACCATTGCGATGCTTTGTTAGAAACCATTGAAAAATCCCCTCCAATAAGATTAACTTGTGTATCCACTTACACCCATATGTCTAATTTGATAAAAAAACTGATTAATAAAAGATGGTCAATTTTGACCAGTGGAGGGACTCAGATACAGAGGCCTGTATTTGCCTTCAAACGTACAGCCAATATTAAAGATATGGTGGTCCACACTCGCCCTCGAACCACACAGACCACTTCAACACAGAGAACGCTATGGGATCTTCCCCCTGTCACTGGGCATCACCCCTGTGGCCTCTGCAATGTGTGTTCTCTAACAAAACATCTGACAACATTGAACTTAGAACCGATTGGCCTGTGGCAACTGAGAAGACACACGAATTGCAATACAAAACATTGTATCTATATGATCACCTGCCCCTGTGAGTTGCGATACATCGGCATGACATCACGCCCCGTGAAGATACGTATCAACGAGCATAGGAGTAACATCAGATGCAATAGGATTACAACAAAACTCAGTGCTCATTTTCTCGACACTTCCCACACTCCAGATGATTTGTGGTGGACTATTTTGGAGGGTCCAAGAGTGCGATCTGAGGATCCTACTTTTCTATTCAGACTTGAACAGAGATGGGTGTTTAAATTAAAAACTCATGTACAGGGTTTAAACAATGACATACCCTGGTCTCTGGTGACCTGAGATTCATTTCAATCAAGCACTATCCACTTATTACTTGTGGCTGATAAAAAAAAAAATCCCTCCTATTTCCAAGGTGACTTATTTGTAACCTTTCCGTTTTTCTATCTTGAGTTTGCATTTTTCATCCTTCTTCATTTGAATCTCTAATAGAGTTTTCATTAAGGTCTTCTTATCAACCTGGTTTCCCTCCAGCCCTGAGTCCCTCCTTTATGTCTACTCTAGCCTGTGGCTTGTCCTCTATGGCAGACTCTTTTCCAATGTTTAACATAGAGTCTTTCCTCTATGTTTAGAGTCTTTCGTTTGGACCAGGTTTGGTCCTTCCTTTGTGGCCATGTTTTTCTTTGGATGACGCGAACATCGGAAGGATTCCACTTCCGTGTTCATAACGTGTTTAAAACGCCGACTCTGGTTGCACTCCCTGTCATTTGACGGGTAGCGCTCCGGAGGGTAGGTCCCCGGCTGAGGACCACGCTTTGAAAAGTGATTACTGGCCTATCTAACACTTTGTGACTATGATAGGAGCCCGTCGTGCTCCGTGCATATTAAGACCGTGGTTGGCCCCATCTGCTTTTGCATGTTGTTTCCTTTCTGGCCATCACTATTTTGATTAATTACTACTATTTGAGTACTGTTTGGAATAACAGCTGACTTACTTTGTGGCACCGGCCGCATTACTTAAAAGTCATCTATTACCAATCACAGTTATTATTTACCTAACCCTTTTTAACGATGTCCCAGCACTCGAAGACCGATTGCAGTCTTCGCTATTCAGGGTTTATGACTTCTGGGCTTCAGAACCATGGATATGTGAACTATGATTTTCGAGCATAGGATTTTAAATGCCTTACTATATGCCTTTGACATATATATATCTTTTTCTTTTGCCTTTCTTTTTCTGTGGGTTAGTGTTCCCTTTTGTCCCCCTGAGTAGGCTTATTATTGTTTACCACTCTTTATATATGGTTACCTCAAACTGAAGTGACCTACTAGATTTATTTTAGATTCTTGCTCTTAATATTTTGAGAATATTTGACCCTTTCCCCTTTTCTATCTCCATACTATTCTTAGTATCTGAGCAGTCCTTAGGTTCGCGCTTCCTAAGGAGCCATCCCCCCTAATTGGGGTCGGTAAGCATCTCTACTCTGTTTTGGTTACGATGCTCACTGAATTTAACTAATATGCACATTTTAACTTCCACCTTTGGTGTCTGTGTTTGGTTTCTAGGCCCCCACCCCCTTTTTAGATGTCACTGGACTCATGAACAAATGTGAGTGACTTCTTTTCTCAATACGAATTGGAGAAGCGTTATTCTGGTCCTGAAGAAGCGTCATCGGATCCATCTGGACCAACAGACGCGAAACATGTCGACCTCTTGGTAGAGGTACCACACTTTTTGGGATCCTCTAAGTCTATTTTGAAAGCCGTTGAGCATCACACTCAATTCTTGCTTTCTTTTTGCATTTTTAATCTTGGTCGTCATTTCCCTTTTCTGATTAAAATTATGATGGAGTTTGAAAGTGATTAACCAATTTTAACCTATTTTTCTTTCCTTGCTCTCCTTGCTTTGGTCTGGTGGTCAGCTTCTTCCACTAGCCTTCACACTAACAATTACGGCTGACAGCTCCCGGTTTGGGAGCACGTCAGGCATTGCAGTGCCGGCCTGGCGTGGAGCAATTCCCGATGATGATGCCTGTCATCCATTGTGATGAATGAGGGCTTTGCTCTAGAACACCTTGGTTGCCTAGACCTTTTCCTTTTTCTTTAGGAACAGTGTACTCTGTATTGGCTTTTTGACACAATGATAAAGCCAATAGTGCTGCAACACCTGTGATTGCCATTTAAGCTGTATCTCCAAGTGGAAGAGCGTTGGAGCAACTAGAGGCAATGGACATAATTGCAAAAGTCTGGGGACTGACCCCTTGGGTATCACTCATGGTTGTTGCTTCCAAACCTAAACAACCCCGGTCAGTAAGTCTGTGTCTAGACACAAGCTTACCTATTTGAGCTATCAATCATGAGAGCGATCTCACCTACCAGGTATGATAAACATTTCAGACCTCACAGGAGATTAAGTGGTTATCAAAGGATGATCTTAATATGGGATGCCATCAACTACTCCTTGATCTGGCCAGCCAATACATTACTATGTTCTCCACTCACTTATGAGTCCAAAGGTAGAAACAACTCACCTCTGGAATCTTGTGGGCAGCAGACGTTTTTCTGAACATGGTGAGGGAAACCCTATCAGGGTTGAAGAGTGTGATAAACAGAATTGACGACTGTGAGAAAGTAGCCTCTTTCTAGCCTTGTTACCCCCACTTTTGGCCTGTTTGTGAGTGTATGTCAGGGTGTTTTCACTGTCTCACTGGGATCCTGCTAGCCAGGGCCCAGTGCTCATAGTGAAAACCCTATGTTTTCAGTATGTTTGTTATGTGTCACTGGGACCCTGCTAGTCAGGACCCCAGTGCACATAAGTTGTGGCCTATATGTATGTGTTCCCTGTGTGGTGCCTAACTGTCTCACTGAGGCTCTGCTAACCAGAACCTCAGTGGTTATGCTCTCTCATTTCTTTTCAAATTGTCACTAACAGGCTAGTGACCAATTTTACCAATTTACATTGGCTTACTGGAACACCCTTATAATTCCCTAGTATATGGTACTGAGGTACCCAGGGTATTGGGGTTCCAGGAGATCCCTATGGGCTGCAGCATTTCTTTTGCCACCCATAGGGAGCTCTGACAATTCTTACACAGGCCTGCCACTGCAGCCTGAGTGAAATAACGTCCACGTTATTTCACAGCCATTTTACACTGCACTTAAGTAACTTATAAGTCACCTATATGTCTAACCTTTACCTGGTAAAGGTTGGGTGCTAAATTACTTAGGGGGTCATTCTGACCCCGGCGGTCTCAGACCGCCGGGGCCAGGGTCGGCGGGAGCACCGCCGACAGACCGGCGGTGCCCCGCAGGACATTCTGACCGCGGCGGTTTGGCCGCGGTCAGACTAGGAAAACCGGCGGTCTCCCGCCGGTTTTCCGCTGCCCTACAGAATCCTCCATGGCGGCGGAGCGCGCTCCGCCGCCATGGGGATTCTGACACCCCCTACCGCCATCCTGTTCCTGGCGGGTCTCCCGCCAGGAACAGGATGGCGGTAGGGGGTGCCGCGGGGCCCCTGGGGGCCCCTGCAGTGCCCATGCCAATGGCATGGGCACTGCAGGGGCCCCCGTAAGAGGGCCCCACTTTGTATTTCAGTGTCTGCTTTGCAGACACTGAAATACGCGACGGGTGCCACTGCACCCGTCGCACCTTCCCACTACGCCGGCTCAATTCTGAGCCGGCGTCCTCGTGGGAAGGTTGATTTGCCCTGGGCTGGCGGGCGGCCTTTTGGCGGTCGCCCGCCAGCCCAGGGCAAATCCCAAAATACCCTCAGCGGTCTTTCGACCGCGGAGCGGTATTTTGGTGGGGGAAGTCTGGCGTGCGGCCTCCGCCGCCCGCCGGACGTAGAATCACCCCCTTAGTGTGAGGGCACCCTGGCACTAGCCAAGGTGCCCCCACATTGTTCAAGGCCAATTCCCCGGACCTTGTGAGTGCGGGGACACCATTACACGCGTGCACTACATATAGGTCACTACCTATATGTAGCTTCACAATGGTAACTCCGAATATGGCCATGTAATATGTCTATGATCATGGAATTGCCCCCTCTATACCATCCTGGCATAGTTGGCACAATCCCATGATCCCAGTGGTCTGTAGCACAGACCCTGGTACTGCCAAACTGCCTTTCCCGGGGTTTCACTGCAGCTGCTGCTGCTGCTGCCAACCCCTCAGACAGGCATCTGCCCTCCTGGGGTCCAGCCAGGCCTGGCCCAGGATGGCAGAACAAAGGACTTCCTCTGAGAGAGGGTGTTACACCCTCTCCCTTTGGAAAATGGTGTGAAGGCAGGGGAGGAGTAGCCTCCCCCAGCCTCTGGAAATGCTTTCATGGGCACATTTGGTGCCCATTTCTGCATAAGCCAGTCTACACCGGTTCAGCGACCCCTTAGCCCTGCTCTGGCGCGAAACTGGACAAAGGAAAGGGGAGTGACCACTCCCCTGACCTGTACCTCCCCTGGGAGGTGCCCAGAGCTCCTCCAGTGTGCTCCAGACCTCTGCCATCTTGGAAACAGAGGTGCTGCTGGCACACTGGACTGCTCTGAGTGGCCAGTGCCATCAGGTGACGTCAGAGACTCCTTGTGATAGGCTCCTTCAGGTGTTGCTAGCCTATCCTCTCTCATAGGAAGCCAAACCCTCTTTTCTGGCTATTTATGGTCTCTGTCTCTTGGGATTCCTTAGATAACGAATGCAAGAGCTCATCCGAGTTCCTCTGCATCTCTCTCTTCACCTTCTGCCAAGGAATCGACTGCTGACCGCGCTGGAAGCATGCAAAACTGCAACATAGTAGCGAAGACGACTACTGCAACTCTGTAACGCTGATCCTGCCGCCTTCTCGACTGTTTTCCTGGTGGTGCATGCTGTGGGGGTAGTCTGCCTCCTCTCTGCACTAGAAGCTCCGAAGAAATCTCCCGTGGGTCGACGGAATCTTCCCCCTGCAACCGCAGGCACCAAAAAGCTGCATTACCGGTCCCTTGGGTCTCCTCTCAGCACGACGAGCGAGGTCCCTCGAATCCAGCAACTCTGTACAAGTGACTCCCACAGGCCAGTGACTCTTCAGTCCAAGTTTGGTGGAGGTAAGTCCTTGCCTTTCCACTCCAGACTGCATTGCTGGGAACCGTGACTTTTGCAGCTACTCCGGCCTCCATGCACTTCCGGCGGAAATCCTTTGTGCACAGTCCAGCCTGGGTCCACGGCACTCTAACCTGCATTGCACGACCTCCTAAGTTGTTCTCTGGCGACGTGGGACTTCTTTGTGCGACTTCGGGTGAGCACCGTTTCACGCATCCTTGTAGTGCCTGTTTCTGGCACTTCTCTGGATGCTACCTGCTGCTGAGAGGGCTCCTTGTCTTGCTCGACGTCCCCTCTCTCTCCTGACGCAATTTGCGACATCCTGGTCCTTCCTGGGCCACAGCAGCATCCAAAAACGCTTACTGCACGATTTGCAGCTAGCAAGGCTTGTTGGCAGACTTTCGGCGGGAAAACACTTCTGCACGACTCTCCACGGCGTGTGGGATCCGTTCTCTAAAGGGAAAGTCTCTAGCCCTTGTCGTTCCTGCAGAAACCTTAGCTTCTTCTGTCCAGTAGAAGCTTCTTTGCACCCACAGCTGGCATTTCCTGGGCATCTGCCCATCTCCGACTTGCTTGTGACTTTTGGACTTGGTACCCTTGTTCCACAGGTACCCTAGATTGGAAATCCATCGTTGTTGCATTGTTGGTTTGTGTCTTTCCTGCCTTATTCCCCTATCACGACTTCTTTGTCCTTTGGGGAACTTTAGTGCACTTTGCACTCACTTTTGGGGGTCTTGGGGTGGGCTTTTTTTCTAACCCTCACTATTTTCTAATAGTCCCAGCGACCCTCTACAAAGTCACATAGGTTTGGGGTCCATTCGTGGTTCGCATTCCACTTTTGGAGTATATGGTTTGTGTTGCCCCTATCCCTATATGTCCCCATTGCATCCTATTGTAACTATACATTGTTTGCACTGTTTTCTAAGACTATTACTGCATATTTTGGTATTGTGTATATATATCTTGTGTATATTTCCTATCCTCTCACTGAGGGTACACTCTGAGATACTTTGGCATATTGTCATAAAAATAAAGTACCTTTATTTTTAGTATAACTGTGTATTGTGTTTTCTTATGATATTGTGCATATGACACTAAGTGGTACTGTAGGAGCTTCACTCGTCTCCTAGTTCAGCCTAAGCTGCTCTGCTAAGCTACCATTATCTATCAGCCTAAGCTGCTAGACACCCTATACACTAATAAGGGATAACTGGGCCTGGTGCAAGGTGCAAGTACCCCTTGGTACTCACTACAAGCCAGTCCAGCCTCCTACATTTGTGGCAACGGTGGGATAAGTGCTTTGAGACTACTTACCACTCTTGTCATTGTTCTTTTCATAAGAGAAAAATATACAAAACAAGTTCAGTGTATATACACATAACCAAAAAGTTTAGCATTTCCTCTTTTCACTCTTTTCTAAATGCTGAAAAGTACTTCTAACTTTCTAAAAAGTTTTAAAAGTTTTTTTTCCAGGCTTTCTAAAAGCTCTGACAAACTTTTTTTTCTTTTTCTATCACTTTAACTCTCTCTAAAAATGTCTGGCACAGGCCAAAATGTTGATCTGTCCAAACTTGCATATGATCACCTTAGCTGGAAAGGAGCAAGGAGTCTCTGTGTAGAAAGAGGTTTGAGTGTAGGGAAGAATCCTTCCTTGGAATTGTTACTTAACATGCTTAGAGAACAAGATAAGGCTAAAAGTGCCCCATCTGTTGAAAAAGTAGCTAATGGTTCACAATCTGATCCAGGGACTCCCCCAGGAAAAGATTCAGGAAAGAAACTTCCAAGCCTGCCCATTACTAGACAGTCTAGCATAGTTGGTACTGATGTTGAGTCACACCATACAGATAGTGTTATCTCACATCATAGCAAGAGCATTCATTCTCATCACAGTATAAATAATGTTTCTGTTAGCCAAGCTGTTAGGTTGCCCTCTGTAAGGGACAGGTCTCCTTCTGTCCATTCTCATCATACTTCTGTATCTAGAAATGTCCCTCCCACCAACCCTGATGACAGAATGTTAGAAAGGGAACTCAATAAATTGAGGGTGGAACAAACCAGACTGAAGCTTAAAAAGCAACAGCTGGATTTGGATAGACAGTCTTTAGAACTAGAAAAGGAAAGACAGAAGATGGGTTTAGAAACCCATGGTGGCAGCAGCAGTATTCCC
Organism: Pleurodeles waltl; assembly: GCF_031143425.1. Classification (NCBI taxonomy): domain Eukaryota; kingdom Metazoa; phylum Chordata; class Amphibia; order Caudata; family Salamandridae; genus Pleurodeles; species Pleurodeles waltl. Next base: position 971,678,107 of record NC_090437.1, read on the forward strand.
TATAGTCATCCTGCAAAAGAGCATGATTCCAGGAATCTGCATAAGATAGTTCCCCCTTATAAGGAGGGGGATGACATTAACAAGTGGTTTGCTGCACTTGAGAGGGCCTGTGTTGTACAGGATGTCCCTCAAAGGCAGTGGGCTGCTATCCTATGGCTATCATTTAGTGGAAAAGGTAGGGATAGGCTCCTTACTGTGAAAGAAAGTGAAGCCAATGATTACAAAGTTCTTAAGAATGCACTCCTGGATGGTTATGGCTTAACCACTGAACAATACAGGATAAAGTTCAGAGAGACCAAAAAGGAGTCTTCACAAGACTGGGTTGATTTCATTGACCATTCAGTGAAGGCCTTGGAGGGGTGGTTACATGGCAGTAAAGTTACTGATTATGACAGCCTGTATAACTTGATCCTGAGAGAGCATATTCTTAATAATTGTGTGTCTGATTTGTTGCACCAGTACCTGGTAGACTCTGATCTGACCTCTCCCCAAGAATTGGGAAAGAAGGCAGACAAATGGGTCAGAACAAGGGTGAACAGAAAAGTTCATGCAGGGGGTGACAAAGATGGCAATAAGAAGAAAGATGGTGAAAAATCTCAAGATAAGCATGGGGATAAGGGTAAAACCAAAGATCCCACTTCAAATCTTAAACACTCTTCAAAGGGTGGGGATAAAACAGATTCTTCCTCTTCTTCTCAACCTGCACACATTAAAAAGCCTTGGTGCTTTGTGTGTAAAAACAGAGGCCATAGGCCAGGGGATAAGTCCTGTCCAGGTAAACCCCCTGAGCCTACCACCACTAATACATCAAGCTCTAGTGCCCCTAGCAGTAGTGGTACTAGTGGTGGGACTGCTGGCAACAGTCAAGTTAAGGGTGTAGTTGGGTTCACTTATGGGTCCATAGTAGAAACTGGGGTAGTCAGTCCCAAGACAGTTTCTGTCACACCTTGTGGCATTGGCCTTGCCACACTGGCTGCTTGTCCCCTTACAATGGATAAGTACAGGCAGACAGTTTCAATAAATGGTGTTGAGGCCTTGGCCTACAGGGACACAGGTGCCAGTATCACTTTGGTGACTGAAAAGCTAGTGCACCCTGATCAACACATCATTGGACAACAGTATAAGATTATTGATGTCCATAACTCCACTAAGTTTCTTCCCTTAGCTATAATTCAGTTTAGTTGGGGTGGAGTTACTGGCCCTAAGCAGGTGGTGGTATCACCTAGCTTACCTGTAGACTGTCTCTTAGGTAATGACCTAGAGGCCTCAGGTTGGGCTGATGTAGAGTTTTATGCCCATGCAGCTATGCTGGGCATCCCTGAGGAATTGTTCCCTCTCATTTCTACTGAAATGAAAAAGCAAAGGAGAGAAGGCCTGAAAACTCAGGATCCCTCTCCATCAACAGGTAAAAAGGGTATCACAGTATCCCCTAACCACCCTACCATTCAGGATACCATTCCTGTGGTGGGAGAAACCTCTCATGGGGTGGCACCTGTTCCAAGGGAATCATCAGCTAGCAAAGCTGGACTCCCTGAGGTAGAAGTACCTCTCTGTGGGATAACTAACATTGGTGAGAAAAAGAGCACCATTTTAGTTAACATGGAGCATCCCTCCAACCCTCCCAGAGAAACTTTAGTGCAGAAAGCCTGCACTGCCTCACAACACTTAGGACAGCATCCCTGCCCTAGTGTGGAGCTCATAGGACAGCATCCCCGCCCTGCTCCAACTCAAGGGAAACAGCATCCCTGTTCTCTCTTCCAGCCATATGGACAAAGTTTTTGCCCAGCTATGGCTTTTATGAGACAGCATCCCTGTCTGGCATTTCCATCACTACAAATAGGTTCAGTGGACAATTCCCACTGCTCTAAACTGAAACTTACTGATAGAAACTCTGAAAATACATCTTCACATTGTTGCTTAGCTAAAAAACTTCAAACAGGGTGGTTTACATCCCCACAGGGAAGTAACCATATAGTGGATGATAAAGGGAGTAACCAGTCTATTGCAGAGCTAATCTCTACTTATCACCACTTAGACAATAAAGTCTCAACTGGCCAAGGTTAGCCTTATTGTCCTTCGTTTGGGGGGGGGGGGTTGCGTGAGAAAGTAGCCTCTTTCAAGCCTTGTTACCCCCACGTTTGGCCTGTTTGTGAGTGTATGTCAGGGTGTTTTCACTGTCTCACTGGGATCCTGCTAGCCAGGGCCCAGTGCTCATAGTGAAAACCCTATGTTTTCAGTATGTTTGTTATGTGTCACTGGGACCCTGCTAGTCAGGACCCCAGTGCTCATAAGTTGTGGCCTATATGTATGTGTTCCCTGTGTGGTGCCTAACTGTCTCACTGAGGCTCTGCTAACCAGAACCTCAGTGGTTATGCTCTCTCATTTCTTTTCAAATTGTCACTAACAGGCTAGTGACCAATTTTACCAATTTACATTGGCTTACTGGAACACCCTTATAATTCCCTAGTATATGGTACTGAGGTACCCAGGGTATTGGGGTTCCAGGAGATCCCTATGGGCTGCAGCATTTCTTTTGCCACCCATAGGGAGCTCTGACAATTCTTACACAGGCCTGCCACTGCAGCCTGAGTGAAATAACGTCCACGTTATTTCACAGCCATTTTACACTGCACTTAAGTAACTTATAAGTCACCTATATGTCTAACCTTTACCTGGTAAAGGTTGGGTGCTAAGTTACTTAGTGTGAGGGCACCCTGGCACTAGCCAAGGTGCCCCCACATTGTTCAGGGCCAATTCCCCGGACTTTGTGAGTGCGGGGACACCATTACACGCGTGCACTACATATAGGTCACTACCTATATGTAGCTTCACAATGGTAACTCCGAATATGGCCATGTAATATGTCTATGATCATGGAATTGCCCCCTCTATACCATCCTGGCATAGTTGGCACAATCCCATGATCCCAGTGGTCTGTAGCACAGACCCTGGTACTGCCAAACTGCCTTTCCCGGGGTTTCACTGCAGCTGCTGCTGCTGCTGCCAACCCCTCAGACAGGCATCTGCCCTCCTGGGGTCCAGCCAGGCCTGGCCCAGGATGGCAGAACAAAGGACTTCCTCTGAGAGAGGGTGTTACACCCTCTCCCTTTGGAAAATGGTGTGAAGGCAGGGGAGGAGTAGCCTCCCCCAGCCTCTGGAAATGCTTTCATGGGCACATTTGGTGCCCATTTCTGCATAAGCCAGTCTACACCGGTTCAGCGACCCCTTAGCCCTGCTCTGGCGCGAAACTGGACAAAGGAAAGGGGAGTGACCACTCCCCTGACCTGTACCTCCCCTGGGAGGTGCCCAGAGCTCCTCCAGTGTGCTCCAGACCTCTGCCATCTTGGAAACAGAGGTGCTGCTGGCACACTGGACTGCTCTGAGTGGCCAGTGCCACCAGGTGACGTCAGAGACTCCTTGTGATAGGCTCCTTCAGGTGTTGCTAGCCTATCCTCTCTCCTAGGTAGCCAAACCCTCTTTTCTGGCTATTTAGGGTCTCTGTCTCTTGGGATTCCTTAGATAACGAATGCAAGAGCTCATCCGAGTTCCTCTGCATCTCTCTCTTCACCTTCTGCCAAGGAATCGACTGCTGACCGCGCTGGAAGCCTGCAAAACTGCAACATAGTAGCAAAGACGACTACTGCAACTCTGTAACGCTGATCCTGCCGCCTTCTCGACTGTTTTCCTGGTGGTGCATGCTGTGGGGGTAGTCTGCCTCCTCTCTGCACTAGAAGCTCCGAAGAAATCTCCTGTGGGTCGACGGAATCTTCCCCCTGCAACCGCAGGCACCAAAAAGCTGCATTACCGGTCCCTTGGGTCTCCTCTCAGCACGACGAGCGAGGTCCCTCGAATCCAGCAACTCTGTACAAGTGACTCCCACAGTCTAGTGACTCTTCAGTCCAAGTTTGGTGGAGGTAAGTCCTTGCCTCCCCACGCCAGACTGCATTGCTGGGAACCGCGACTTTTGCAGCTACTCCGGCCTCCGTCCACTTCCGGCGGAAATCCTTTGTGCACAGACCAGCCTGGGTCCACGGCACTCTAACCTGCATTGCACGACCTCCTAAGTTGTTCTCCGGCGACGTGGGACTTCTTTGTGCGACTTCGGGTGAGCACCGTTTCACGCATCCTCGTAGTGCCTGTTTCTGGCACTTCTCCGGGTGCTACCTGCTGCTGAGAGGGCTCCTTGTCTTGCTCGACGTCCCCTCTCTCGTTCCTGATGCAATTTGCGACATCCTGGTCCTTCCTGGGCCACAACAGCATCCAAAAATGCTTACTGCACGATTTGCAGCTAGCAAGGCTTGTTGGCGGTCTTTCGGTGGGAAAACACTTTTGCACGACTCTCCACGGCGTGGGGGATCCGTCCTCCAAAGGGAAAGTCTCTATCCCTTGTCGTTCCTGCAGAAACCTTAGCTTCTTCTGTCCAGTAGAAGCTTCTTTGCACCCACAGCTGGCATTTCCTGGGCATCTGCCCATCTCCGACTTGCTTGTGACTTTTGGACTTGGTCCCCTTGTGCTACAGGTACCCTAGATTGGAAATCCATCGTTGTTGCATTGTTGGTTTGTGTCTTTCCTGCCTTATTCCCCTATCACAACTTCTTTGTCCTTTGGGGAACTTTAGTGCACTTTGCACTCACTTTTCAGGGTCTTGGGGTGGGCTATTTTTCTAACCCTCACTATTTTCTAATAGTCCCAGCGACCCTCTACAAGGTCACATAGGTTTGGGGTCCATTCGTGGTTCGCATTCCACTTTTGGAGTATATGGTTTGTGTTGCCCCTATCCCTATGTGTCCCCATTGCATCCTATTGTAACTATACATTGTTTGCACTGTTTTCTAAGACTATTACTGCATATTTTGGTATTGTGTATATATATCTTGTGTATATTTCCTATCCTCTCACTGAGGGTACACTCTGAGATACTTTGGCATATTGTCATAAAAATAAAGTACCTTTATTTTTAGTATAACTGTGTATTGTGTTTTCTTATGATATTGTGCATATGACACTAAGTGGTACTGTAGGAGCTTCACTCGTCTCCTAGTTCAGCCTAAGCTGCTCTGCTAAGATACCATTATCTATCAGCCTAAGCTGCTAGACACCCTATACACTAATAAGGGATAACTGGGCCTGGTGCAAGGTGCAAGTACCCCTTGGTACTCACTACAAGCCAGTCCAGCCTCCTACAACGACATCTTAAATTATTCTGAAATTATTGAAGATCACCATCAACAGGTGAGTGTCATGCTGTGTCACCTCTCAGATTAGAGCATCGCTCTGAACTGGGAGAAATGCATAGTCTTTAACAGCCACATGGAAATCTTCAACTATAACTTCTTGTAAATAGATTGGAATAACTTACAAGACATCAAGAAAGCCCCTACATCAGCCACCAAAGTCGGGAGCTACGTAGGCCTTACTGTGGCCAGTTAATTCCAAACCTGGTAATGCTGACAGTGCCACTGTGAGCCCTCACAAAGGTGCACTCGAGCTGGCAATGGAGAAAGTTCCATGAGCAAGCCTTCCAGAGACTCAAGGATAGGCTGCTCCGTGATATGACCATAGCTTACTACAGCCCAACGACAAAGACTGAACTAATTGTTGGCACCAGCCTGGTAGGACAAGGAGTGGTTCTAGTACAAGTATAAGGAAGAGATTAATAGGCACCTGAAACATTTATGAGTAGAGTATTAGCTAGCATAGAAACCCTCTAGGACCTAACTGACAAAGAAGCATTGGCAAATAAGTGAGGTTGTTCATATTTTCATCCCTACTTCTAGGAAAGGAACTTTAAACTCATCACAGGCTATAGTCCTCTAGTTAATCTGTTTCAAGGCACATCACATCACCCACCGCCCAGCATTGAAAAGTGGGTCATGAAATTACAGCAATACAATCTAAATATGAAATACCATTGTGGCACCGATAACCCTGCTGACTTTCTGTCGAGGCACCTGAGGTTGGCAAAGGGGCATCCATGCAACAGTCAGATGCCACTGAAGAATGCATGAATATGGTCACCGGTGCAGTCTGCCCTAGAGCCCTCAGAATCAAGGAGATTGCCCAGGAAACCCAAAGTTATAAATGCTTGCAAAAAGTGAAAGAGACATTATGCCAACACATCTGTAAAACAATCCTCAGTTGAACACATTTGACAACCCATCTTGAGACGCACTGTACCAGCTCTGAGGGACCTAAAATGAGCTAAGTGCCACAGAGGACTCATTAATCCTCTGACTACGCCAAATAGTAGTACCCAGAACACTGCAGACCGTCATGGTTGCCCTTGCTCGGGGAATTGCCACAAAGAAAGCACAGCTTTGTGAAAACTGTGGCTGTCATGGATAGACAGGTCATAGAGACCACTCTCAGTGAGTATAATGCTTACCAGCTGAACAGAGAATCTGAACCCCCTCCCCCACTGTCACAGAAGACCTATGCCTGCACCCGTGGACCAATGTTAGTGCAGACACGGAAGCTTTCCAGATGGGAGCAACACCTTAGTCATCTTGGATACCCATTCCAAATTCCCTGTAGTGGAGCTGGTGATTTCTGCTGCCTTTAAACCCGCAAAGCCAAAACTAGAAATGGTATTTGCTGTTGAAATGTGAACTGAGAAAGTCCCTCCCTTTCAGGGGAATGACTTTCAGGAGTAACTTCGATAACTCAGTCTGTCATCAAGATAATACCTCGATGGCCACAGGCAAATGAAGACGCTAAGTGTTTCATGAAGACAATAAACAAAGCACTCAAGATAGCAGTTGACCTCTTCCTGAGAGCATAAATGAGCATGTCGTACAGTGTCACCAGATACACTGCTGTTGTTTTAATATTTGGGCGAGCCCTGAATTACTCCATCTCAGCTGCATCTAGACATTGTAAACAGACACATTTTAATGTCCAGTCAGGTCAGCAACATTGGAAGAAAAACAATGATGACGCCACATGTTGCAGAAGAGGAACTAATAGAGTACTGAAAGACAGACATCCTGGATGGAAATTTCACAAGCCATATGAAGGAGGCTCCTGGTCCATAGGAGCAGTAAAAAGTATGATGGTCATGGCCAAGCAAGAGCCTGAGGTGGTGACTCATCACATTTCTAGGTTCAAAAGATCCCACCCCTAATGGATGTCTTTTACAGATTGTCAGAGAATTTGGCAGGATGATCTACTCCCGCAGGGAATTTGGGAAACGTCAGAGCTCTAAACAATCACCCTTTCTATATCTCAATGATTATATTACTACTAAACCTTCTGTTGGGAGCATGCTTTCATCAGGGAATACAATGAATCAGGTAATTCATAGCCAACTTCAAGGGTTGACCCTAAATATAAAAAAAAAAAATTGAAGACAAAATTGTCGCCATGTTAATCCCCTCCAATGGCCCTGGGGAGTAAGGGCCCTCGGAGAAAGGGCTATATGTTGCTGCAGTAGAGAAATTGCAGCATTTTGCTTTGTCCTCCAACCCAGGAATTACCGTATGGTGATCTTTCTGGAGTGAGACATTTACACCAGCTTGTGAGAAGCTGATGCAAGTGTTTGTGGCTTTTTGGATGTAACATACCTACTGGAGTTTTGAACTGTACTGTTGTATTTATTGGAGACCAGTGCTGCTGCCTTTGTAGAGGGGCTAGCATCTGTTCCATGCTAATCACCACCTTAGATGTTCCTAGGTATCTTGTCAACAAGTCGCCTTTTTTGAGCGGCACACACACAGACAGTGTATTATCTCTCTGTACCACGTTCCAGTCAGACAGGAGTCAATCAATCAATCAATCCATCATTAAATTTATAAAGCGCGCTATGTACCCGTTAGGGTTTCGAGGCGCTTGGGGGGGGAGGGGGAGGGTGTCGCTGCTATCGTTCGAAGAGCCATGTCTTGAGGAGTCTCCTGAAGGTGAGGAGGTCCTGGGTCTGGCGTAGTGAGGTTGGGAGTGAGTTCCAGGTCTTGGCGGCGAGGTGAGAGAAGGATCTGCCGCCAGAGGTCTTTCGCTGGATTCGGGGACGATGGCGAGGGCAAGGTTGGCAGAGCGTAGTTGGCGTGAGGGAACGTAGAAGTTGAGTCTGGTGTTCAGGTAGGTGGGTCCGGTGTCGTGTAGTGCCTTGTGTGCGGGGGTGAGGAGTTTAAAGGTGATCCTTTTGTCCACGGGGAGCCAGTGGAGGTCCTTCAGGTGGTGGGAGATGTGACATCGGCGGGGTATGTCGAGGATCAGGCGGGCGGATGCCTTCTGGATGCGTTGGAGTCGTTTGATGTCTTTTGTTGGGATGTCTGTGTAGAGTGCGTTGCCGTAGTCGAGTCTGCTACTGACGAGGGCTTGGGTCACCATCTTTCTGGTTCCTGTTGGAATCCACTTGAAGATCCTGCGGAGCATGCGGAGGGTGTTAAAACAGGAAGAGGAGACAGCGTTGACCTGTTTGGACATGGTGAGAGCAGAGTCGAGGATGAAGCCGAGGTTTCGTGCGTGGCTGGCTGGGGTGGGTGGGGGGCCCAGGGCGGTGGGCCACCAAGAGTCGTTCCAGGCCGAGGGGGTGCGACCAAGGATGAGGACTTCCGTCTTTTTGGAGTTAAGTTTCAGGCGGCTGTTGCTCATCCATTCGGCGATGGATTTCAGTCCCTCGTGGAGGTTGGCTTTGGCGGTGAGAGGATCTTTGGTCAGGGAGAGGATGAGCTGGGTGTCGTCGGCGTAGGAGAGGATGCTGAGGTTGTGCTGGCGGGCCAGTAGTGCGAGGGGGGCCATGTAGACGTTGAACAGCGTTGGGCTTAGTGAGGAGCCTTGGGGGACGCCGCAGATGAGGTTGGTGGCTTCGGAGCGGAAGGGTGAGAGTCGGACTCTCTGGGTTCTGCCGGAGAGAAAAGAGGAGATCCAGTTGAGGGCTTTGTCTTGGATACCGGATTTGTGGAGGCGATTTAGAAGGGTGCGGTGGCAGACCGTGTCGAAGGCAGCGGAGAGGTCTAGGAGGATGAGGGCTGAGGTTTCGCCGTTGTCCATTTGTTGTCTGATGTCATCTGTGGCGGCGAGGAGTGCAGTCTCTGTGCTGTGGTTGCATCTGAAACCGGATTGGGAAGGGTCTAGGATGGAGTTGTCTTCGAGGTAGTAGGAGAGCTGTGCGTTGACGATCTTCTCAATGACTTTCGCTGGGAAAGGGAGGAGGGAGATCGGTCGGAAGTTTTTGAGGTCGTTGAGGTCAGCCTCAGGTTTCTTGAGGAGGGGTTGGATTTCTGCGTGCTTCCAGCTGTCCGGGAAGGTAGCGGTGTTGAAGGAAATGTTGATGATCTTGCGGAGTTTGGGGGCGATGGTGACGTCGGCTTTGTTTCAAACGTGATGTGGGCAGGGGTCAGAGGGAGATCCTGAGTGGATGGAGTTCATGGTCTTTAGGGTTTCGGCGTTGTCTACTTGGGTCCAGGTGGTGATGCGGTCGGCGTGGGAGGAGTTGTTGGGGGTGGGGTCTGGCGGAGGTGTGGTGTTGAAGCTGTAGTGGATGGCTGCGATTTTCTGGTAGAAGAAGGTGGAGAGGTCGTCGCAGAGTTTCTGGGATGGAGGGACGTCGTTGACGTTGGCGTTGGGGTTGGAGAGTTCCTTCACGATGCAGAAGAGTTCCTTGCAGTCGTGAGCATTGTTGTTAAGGCGTTCTGTGAAGTGGGAGCGTTTGGCGAGTCGGATCAGTTGGTGGTGTTCACGGTTGGCTTCCTTGAGGGTAGCAAGGTTGTCGGGTGTGCGCTTGAGGATCCATTTCTTCTTGAGTTTCTGGCAGGTGCGTTTGGAGGTGGTTAGTTCATCTGTGAACCAGGCTGTTTTTTTCTTTTCTTGGGTGGGTCTCTTGAGTGGTGCTAGGATGTTGGCGCAGTTAAGGATCCATTGTTGGAGGTTGATAGCGGCGGAGTCCGGGTCGGTGGGGTCTGGTGGTGGGTTTTTGGCGAGGGTGCTGGCTAGTTGTTCTTCGGTGACTTTTCCCCAACGGTGGTGAGGCGGTAGAGGGGTGCGGTGGTGTTCGGTGTTTTTCTTGAACGTGAAGTGGACGCAGTGGTGGTCGGTCCAGTGGAGTTCGGAGGTGTGGCTGGATGAGATGTGGTTGCTTGCAGTGAAGAGTGGGTCAAGGGTGTGGCCGGCGATGTGGGTGGGTGTGTTGACCAGTTGACGGAGTCCGAGGTTGGAGAGGTTGGTGGTCAGTGATGCGGTGTTGGCGTCATTGTTGTTCTCCAGGTGGAAGTTAAGGTCTCCCAGGAGGATGTAGTCTGAAGAGGTGAGGGCGTGGGTGCTTGCGAGGTCGGAGATGGTGTCGCTGAAGGGGGCTCTTGGTCCTGGAGGACGGTATATGAGGGTTCCTCTGAGGGTAGTGTTGGAGTCCGTGTGAATCTGGAAGTGGAGGTGTTCGGCTGTCTTGAGGGTGTCGTCCGTGTGGGTGTGGATCCTGAGGGTAGATTTGTGGGCGATGGCTATTCCTCCGCCGATTCCGTTGGTGCGATCTCTTCTGGTGATCTTGTAGCCGTCAGGGATGGCGATGGCGATATCTGGGGCCGAGGAGTCGTTCCACCAGGTTTCGGTTAGGAAGGCTACGTCTGGGGCGGCGGTGTCGAGCAGGTCCCAGAGCTCAATGGCGTGCTTTCGTGCGGAGGGTGTGTTGAGGAGGATGCAGTGCAGGTGGTTTGTGTTGGTTGTTGCTGGCTTCGTTGTTCTGTTGCAGGTGAAGTTGCAGGTGTGGCAGGAAAAAGGTCCTTTGGTGTGCTTCGGGGTGGCCTGGAAGCATTCCGTGGAGGGGCCAGAGTTGACGGCGCGGAGTTCGCTGGCCGAGTATCGAAGGCTGAGGGTGCGGGGGGCGCGAGGGCCAGGTGGGGTGGCGCTGGGCGCGGTCCAGGTGCGGACGGGCGCAGACAGGCTTGCCTCCGGCGCGCCAGACGCGCAGCGCCAGCCATTAAGAAGGGAGGGGGGAGGGAGGAGCAGCTGGGAGGCGGGAGGCGGGAGGGAGAGGCGAATGGGGGCGCGAGGGGGGCGGGGCCGCAGGGAGGCAGCGGCAAGGAAGAGATCGGCAATGGGGAGCGCCCAAGGGGCGAAAAACCAGCAAAGAACAAGGCAAAAACAGTAAGGCAAAAGTACAAAAACAGTCACAAATTACAATGATGGTAAAATACAGGAAGTAAAAATGAACCTCCACCCAACCTCCGGATGTTATTATAGAGCAGCGTACTCATTGCACCTCCTGTTTTTTTCTCCTGACTCATAATTGAGACGGGGACAGGCAGTAGGATCATGCTGGGCCTGGATGTGCCACAATTTCCCAGACCATATCCCTGTGCTGGGCACATGGTTTTATGGGCTAAACAATACATGTAGAGGACCTGTAGGAGGAAATTGTCTTCAGTTGTGCTAGGTCTGGCACCTTCACAGAAGTATGGCTGCCTATGTAATGCTATAATATGTAAGTAATACCTTACTGTTTCTCTTCGAATGCATACAGGTGATTAAGATAAGATTAAGTATTGCTTCCCTAGCATGAATTATCTTTTCTGACTGTTTTGATAAGTGAGTAGGAAGTAAGGCAAGGTTTATTTCTCTGCTATGCAAACGCAGGCATTGGCCGATAGTTCAAGCTCCTTTCCAGTGTGCCAGCAAGTGTAAGGAGGAGATTAGCATTTGTTTATCACGCATTGTGGGAAATGAAGCAGGCAGCACCTGCGCATGTACAAGCTTTCATTTCAGGAGTGCTTCTTCACATGTTTTTGACTTATTTAAATTGTACCTGGGAAAGGTAGGTACGACTGAGCACTGTCAAACTGTGGATATATGCTGTGAAGTCTATGTTAACAATGCAGCCTCCAACTCCTTCTATTCCTCAGATAGATATGTACAGTGCCATCTCCACTGGGTCTGCTACAGATGAGGAAGATGTGGAAACTCACCCTCTGATCAAAGGTAAAAGTATATTGTTAGTAACATTTTACCTGGAAACTATGGGAAGAATAGGACAAAATATGGGCTTTGGTGTGGAAGAATTGTAATTTCCATTGTATTGCTAAAGGCTAGAATAAAACCAAAGTACTGAGGTTTAAGTCCAAGTTGTGTGCTCTGCAAGACATGGTTAAGATAATGCCAGAGGCAGTGTTGGTGGACATTTTGAAGGCCAGTCTTGTGAGTCACACATCAATGTAGGAGGGAGGTACTTTAGAGTACCAGAATGATAAAAAGGTTGACTCACGCTTTTAGAAGAGTAATATATGTGCCCACTTTGCAATAAGGGCTGACTTCTATGGGACATATACAAGTCACCTTTGATCATAGATTTTAAGAATCTGTTTAGAGAAGTTCAAGAGGGTGCTGAGTGCTCAACACTACTTGAAGCCATGGACAGACAAGTTGAGTTTCTCTCAGATATTTCGTTCAATATAATCAGAGCTCCAGCCTTAACTGGAGGAGCTGTGGTGGCTTCTGGATGCAATTTATATCTCAGAGACTGGCATACTGGTTCAGCAAAGACATCAGGAGCACTTAAGATGCTATTTAAAGGAGTAAGGTTGTTTAGGGAGATGTTAGAAGAGAAATTCCAGCATGTGTTGGAAGAAAAAAAACCATTCATTTTCATCAATCATCTAAACCCTTCTCACAATCTTCCTTGAACTCTTCTTTTCACCAGCCTTATGAAGATTTTACATCAGGAAGTTGGACATTATCATGATAAGTGTAGGACCCAACACTGCATCTTGCAATCATTGTCTTTCGCCCTCTTCAACAAAATTTTGATGCAGTTTCCCAATTCACATAGAGAAGCCACAGATTTCAGTTAGCCTGATGAGGCATTGACAGCTACTGATCTAAGTAGCCTCTAAGAGCATTTCCTTTTTAGGGGGATTCTTAGTAGGCCTGGGCGGAACTCGCAGAGTTTTGCAATGCGGAATTCCGCGGAGTTCCAAAAATACTCCACAACTTCCACATAACTTTGCGAACAGGAAGAATTTATGCTTGGCTGCCCGTTTGTGCTGCATGTCCCTCACTGAAAAAGGAGTGCAAACACCACAACACATTTTGTTTTACCTGCTTTCTGTTCTGTGCATGGTGCTGGACCTGATTTTTCCATCCATTCTAAATCTTGCCAATCCTTCCTATTCCACTCATCCACCCACAATTTATCTTTTTTTAATCATTGGTTGTTGTTGTGTTTGTCTATTTTATGTTTTTGCTAACTAAAGGGGAGAAGGAGGGTTTAAAGGGACTGGGTCTATCCTCCTTGAAGCTACAGAAATCGTACAAAAAGGTCCAGCCCGAAAGAACTTCCACAGGGAGACAAAAATGTTTTTTTGTATGAAAAACCCTCACCCACCAGGGTTACCCCTTGGTGGCATGCTTCATCATTGGGTTTCCTCCTGTTCTGCTACAGAACGAGGCGTGCTGCGACCGACAGAATACGTGGGAGCACTGTTGGTTTCAACAATGTGAATGCTACAAGGGATAGGAGTGGTGGGGTCTTGGTGAGTTAAAAATACCACCACCAGGATGATATTACTAGTTTAATATGTCTTACAGTGGTGGTATGATTAAAAAGGGGTTTTGGGACGGTGGGTATATTATGTACCTTATCTCCTAAATGGTCTACATGTTTCAGAGTCTACCCCTAGACTCCTCATCAAGGACCAAGGTGAACTCCCTAGTGTCACTCCTTGTACACCTACCACTAATGAAAGCACTATTACCACATGCTCTGTGGTATGGTTAATACATACAACTAAATTAAATTAAATAATAGCCATAGGTATCATTGTGCTTCTGGGCAAACCTGTGGAAGACAGAAAGAATAAAAGAGTAAAAGTTGCTAAATGCATCACTTAGGGGTGTGATGCTATTGCCACAATCACCCTGCCTAATGGCACTTGTAATCCACATAGAAAAACAAATACAAGACATACTACATATAAGAAACACTACAACAACTAAATTAAATTAATTAATACCCATAGGTATCATTGTGCTGCTGTGCAAACCTGTGGAAGAAAGAAAGAATAAAAGAGTAAAAGTTGCTAAACGCATCCTTAGGGGTGTGGTGCTATTGCCACCATCACCCTACCTAATGGTACTTGTAATCCACATAGAAAAACAAATACAAGACAATCTACATATAAGAAACACTACAACACACTTCAACACGTGAGGCACCTCTAAGAAAACAAATGTGATGCATGCGTGACCTAGTTTTAGTGTCTACGCTATTCGCCTCTTAGATCCTCTGGGAGGGGTGTGTGCTTGTTGTCACACACTGAAAAATATATGCGGCAAAGTTAGACTCACCGAGCGTGTTGCCACCACTGCAGGTGGTCAGAGGCATTGTGCCCACTTACTTCGTCAAAGCGACACTCCCGCTCGCAGCCTAATTCTCACCTCACCGGGGCCTGAAAACAATACGATCCCATTTGGGATCCAGTATTAATGAGAGAAAGTATTTTATGTTTTTGTCTTTTTTTTTCTTTTCCAGTACTTTTTATACTTTTTTGGTTTTCGCTTTACTTGTTTACTTCTTCCTTTCTTCTTTTATTAATTCCTTCCTACTTTTCCTATTTCTTTTTTTTCTCCACACAGCACCATGGCTTAGCAGGGTGAGGCACATAGCAATGGCGCCAGTGCGACTGATAGCCGCACACCTTACGGTCAACAGTGCCGCCAAGGGTTGCAGCCCCACCTCATTTTTTCTGAGGTGGAAATGGCAGCACTGATTTTTTTTATGTACAGCGCTACCTCCCCCTCCTGCTGGCAGCAGTTAGCAGCCCTGAGAGTGGGGATGCCCTGCGGGACTGTTGGCTGCTGTGTGGGAGGCTGTGCCCCAGAGGACTGGGATCAGGCTATCCCAGAAGCAGTTGACGCACCATTGGGCTGACATACTCGACCAGGAGCAGGACCTACTTGACCTACTGGGCATCGAGGTTGCAGGTTCGGTGAGTAATTATTTATTTGTTGTGTTCTATAATGCATGCTGGTCACACTCAGAGATAAGTTATGTTCACGTTATGAATATTAATTGATCCAATTTGAGCTAGCCAGGTGCTTGGCGCTACCTAGTCGTACTCATTAGCACGGGCTTGAGCTGATTATTAAGATGTCATGCAGACTCCTCTGTCCTGTAACTGAGATAGTAGTAGGAGTATTATCAGTAAGTTAGCATTCTCTGTTCCTTTCTTTATGTAGCTCGAAAAGTCCCAAGCAATCTCCCAATGATGTCCAGTATGCATTTATGTACTGAAAAGGGAGACTCACTTGGCCCATCAAAGGGGGCTGAGAAGCAAAGATGGTTCATTGCCATGAATTAGTAGTTCCAAATGTAGTTTAGGAAATTTGGAATAAGGTTTAGGTTTACTATAACTACTATAGGTGATCTGATTTAGAACAGTGCAATGTCACTGCATGTGTCTTTGCCACTGAAAATATTCTTTAGGAGATTAACTGTACCACTAATCTAGCCAGCGACAGCGTCAGAGCAACATATACTGAGTTGGTTGGAGGGGGAGTCCCAGAGGTGGCAAAAACAGGCGGTGGTAAGTCACATTGCTTGCTTGTTGACAATTACTAGTATACTGACTGTATTTGTTAAGCAAGGCAGATATGAATCCCACCCATCATCATGCATTACCTCCATGCCCATGGCATTTCACCACCCATGACCTAACTGCAGCATGGTTCAGTTTCTACACTGCAGTGTTGGATGTGCAATGTTCTTCTGCTTCTGTTAATGCAGCATTTACAAAGGTTTTAATGCATTGCAAACCAAAAGCAAGGTATGTTTCCCTTCTCTCGTAGTGCCCACTCTGTCACCTTCTAGTACTTAATTCCCTTATTGTTTCCTAGGTTCTGTCTAGCCTACCAAATAAATTGAAAAGTCCATTCTTGGTATGTGCCACATTTTTCTAACCAAGTGATTCATATATTTCATGGCTTCCATTACAGATTTACGAATGTTCAATTTTTTTTCCTTTGTTACATTCAACAACTACAGTGACTGACTAAGCCAAAGCTTAGGCACATGATGATGATCAGTGATATCCCACTATTCTATAGCAAGATCTCTATCTACCCAACCTACTCCCTCTAACCTACCCTGCTGTAGAGTAAGTTAAGTTTTCTTTCCTTACTGGCAAGCAAATTTATTTATTGGAAATAATTTGTGGTGGTGGGTGAGGCCAGGGGGTAAAGTGGGACTAAGTTCCTGATTTTGAGTTTTGCGGATTTAATACTCTGTGATGAATGTGCCAAATAAAATCGAAACATCCTGTTCCTTTCCCTATACTGCAGTATATTGTTTTTCACCTACTTGTGACAGACAGGATATGAGCATTTTATGCATGGCGTGGGTTACATAATATCATTATTATTTATTTGCCTCTTTGGAGTCAGAGTAACATTGAAAGACATTTGGAGAAGAGCAGGGCTATTGGAATTGAAAAATAAGATAACTGTCCATCACAACTGCCCCAGCTGTAGACTGCAGAGAGCAGCAAAGTACACAACATGATAGCTAGCATGCCTCCATTAATTTAACACAGCAAAAATACTTGTACTCCAAAGAGCAATATGATTTACTCATTAATAAGAGCCAGTTTATTTTTATTTTTCCACACAAAGTGTTATTTTAGATTTCTAGGAAATCCATTGACAGAATTACTGTTTTTTTATTTATTTGGAGTTGTTCTGCCTTATTTCCTTTCAGCCAGTCAGTGCTTTTATGTGAGGCATATGTGGGTAAAAACTGACTCTGTGAAACTTCTAATCACATCAAATTCCAGAGGCCCTAGGGGACCAGCAATGTACTGCTACTATGCCAATATATGATTTTAAACAGGTGTTTGCACAAAGCATTGTTTAAAATATTTTTTTCTTGATATAGCTATTCCTGTTGGTCCACCAAAACGGCAGGAGATAGTAGCCTGGCTGAAGTGGCAGGGGTTGGAAGCCATCTAGGCAACGTCGGGTGGCTCTGGAAGACGAGGAGGCTGAGGTGGTGGCATCTTTTGCTTCCCCGGACCCTAGTTCCTCCAGCCAGCTTCCTGCACCTCCATCCTCTCAGCAACAACATAGTCAGCACCGGTGGCAGATGGTAACCATTCCCGCACCACCACTGCTGTCCCCCTCCCACACAGACTGCCATTTCCAACACCACGTGCTACGTGAGCTGGGTTTTTGTGTTTTACTTTTACTCTGCACTGCTACCTTTTCACACAGCTTGTTTTTTAATCCACTTCTCAAAGTCTATACCAGTTAGTTATAGGGTCCTCCCACCCTCTGTAACTATATTAACCATTTAGGGGGTATGCTGCCATTGTCTACACTCCCTACAACAACCTATATATACACAATTACTTATCTGCAGTAGAAGTTACTTACTAACTAAACAAGTTCACTTCACTCCATAGTTCTCTTACCTGAATAGATGAAGCAATGGCTGCTACCTCTGTCAATCTTCCAAAACCTTGCTGCAGAGTTTCCCAAGGTGGCACCTTAATGGTGGTGGTAGTATGTTAACAAGGAAGGCATTAGAAGAAAGGTCCCACTGCCACCTAGGTGATCTCCAACTGTAAGATTATTCAAAAGGATTATCCATCACGAGCAACTAAATTGAAAGAAAAACACAGTTAGTGAGTTATATTTATATCATTGCTTTACAAAGACTGAGACCAGAGTACTACCACCATGACACAACAAAGAATACCTGATATCATAATACAAACTATCAATAGTAACTTCTTCTGAGAAATGACAATCATGGAATTTAATTAAAACAAAAGTTAAAAAATCTTCGAGTCAGGAAAAGCAGACTCAAAGTCTGGAGTGGACAAGGTTACGTGTTTATGCAACAGAAGGCTTGCATGATGATGTTTACAAATGATGTACTTCCACAAAATATAGATCTCTTTTATGTGTGGGTTGTAAGTGGGGCTAGTGTGGGCTATTGCTCAGGTAATAGAAGATCCCACAGTGAGTTGATGTTGTTTTCACCACATCCGCCCCACCAAGTGTGTGACCCATGTATAGTGTAAATTAAGTCACACCTTAATAAATCACACATGGAAGATGGTTAGGGGTTTGATGAATGGATGGGAAAGGAGATTCAGAGAAAGGTTTGACAAAGACAAACACTACCAACAACAATATTCATTAGGACGATGAGCAGCACTTGATCATCAATCTGTTGTGGAAGGAAATGAATGGATGAGTAGGACACCATTCAGTTAAATGCATTACAAACACTCCTTCAGCCCCAGAGATTCATTTTGTGAGCCCAGCTTTTTCCCTGTGCCCTAATATAGCCCAGTGATAAAGGAATCCTAGGAGACCTAGGTAAGGAGCCCCAGACTTTCTGGGAAATCTTGTTATTTGTTAAAACGTGTTTTGTACTGCTACCTGTGCCTATTTACTGTCGGCTCCCTGTGTTTCAGGCAGCTTGGCCTTTTTAACCCCTTAGCTGCTGGGCCTTTCCCCCCCCAGTGCTGAGCCCTTTTTTGGCTATTTGGGGTAGTTCGCGCTTAGGGCTTCATAACTTTTTGTCCACATAAGCTAACCACGCCAAATTTGCGTCCTTTTTTTTCCAACATCCTAGGGATTCTAATGGTACCCAGAGTTGGTGGTTTCCCCTGGAGGAGACCAAGAAAATAGCCAAAATACAGTGAAAATTTTGTTTTTTCCCAAAAAATGGGAAAAAAGGGCTGCCGAAGAAGGCTTATGGTTTTTTCCCTGAAAATGCCATCAACCAAGGGTTTCTGGTGCTGAAATCACTATCTTCCCACCTTTCAGGAACGGGCAGACTTGAATCAGAAAACCGAATTTTTCAACACAAATTTGGCATTTTACTGGGACATACCCCATTTCTACTATATTTGGTGCTTTCAGCCTCCTTCCAGTTAGTGATAGGAATGGGTGTGAAACCAATGCTGGATCCCGGAATGCTAAACATTTCTGAAAACTAGACAAAATTCTGAATTCAGCAAGGGGTCATTTGTGTAGATCCTACAAGGTTTTCCTACAGAAAATAACAGCTGAAATAAAAAATATTGAAATTGAGCTGAAAACAACAGCCATTTTTCTTTATGTTTTACTCTGTAACTTTTTCCTGCGATGTCAGATTTCTGAAAGCAATATACCGTTTTGTCTGCTGGACTCTTCTGGTTGCGGGGATATAAAGGGCTTGTAGGTTCATCAAGAACCCTAGGTACCCAGAGCCAATAAATAAGCTGCACCCTGCAGTTGGTTTTCATTCTATACTGGGTATACAGCAATTCATTTGCTGAAATATGAAGAGTGAAAAAGAGGTATCAAGAAAACCTTTGCATTTCCAAAATGGGATCAAGATAAGGTTTTGAGGAGCAGTGGTTATTTCCACATCGCTGAATTCCGAGGTGCCCATACTAGCATGTGAATTGCAGGGCATTTCTCAAATAGACGTCTTTTTTACACACTCTCTTATATTTGGAAGGAAAAAATGTAGAGAAAGATAAGGGGCAATAACACTTGTTTTGCTATTCTGTGTTCCCCCAAGTCTCCCGATAAAAATGATACCTCACTTGTGTGGGTAGGCCTAGTGCCCGCGACAGGAAATGCCCCAAAACACAACATGGACACATCCTATTTTTTTTATAGAAAACACAGCTGTTTTTTCCAAAGTGCCTACCTGTAGATTTTGGCCTCTAGCTCAGCCGGCACCTAGGGAAACCTACCAAACCTGTGCATTTCTGAAAACTAGAGACCTAGGGCAATCCAAGGAGGGGTGACTCGCGGGGCTCGGACCAGGTTCTGTTACCCAGAATCCTTTGCAAACCTCAAAAAGTGGCTAAAAAAACAAGTTTTCCTCAGATTTCGGTGACAGAAAGTTCTGGAATCTGAGAGGAGCCACAAATTTCCTTCCACCCGGCGTTCCCCCAAGTCTCCCGATAAAAATGATACCTCACTTGTGTGGGTAGGCCTAGCGCCCGCGACAGGAAACGCCCCAAAGCGCAACGTGGACACATCAAAATTTTTGGAAGAAAACAGAGGTGTTTTTTGAGAAGTGCCTACCTGTAGATTTTGGCCTCTAGCTCAGCCGGCACCTAGGGAAACCTACCAAACCTGTGCATTTCTGAAAACTAGAGACCTAGGGCAATCCAAGGAGGGGTGACTCGCGGGGCTCGGACCAGGTTCTGTTACCCAGAATCCTTTGCAAACCTCAAAAAGTGGCTAAAAAAACAAGTTTTCCTCAGATTTCGGTGACAGAAAGTTCTGGAATCTGAGAGGAGCCACAAATTTCCTTCCACCCGGCGTTCCCCCAAGTCTCCCGATAAAAATTATACCTCACTTGTGTGGGTAGGCCTAGCGCCCGCGACAGGAAACGCCCCAAAGCGCAACGTGGACACATCAAAATTTTTGGAAGAAAACAGAGGTGTTTTTTGAGAAGTGCCTACCTGTAGATTTTGGCCTGTAGCTCAGCCGGCACCTAGGGAAACCTACCAAACCTGTGCATTTCTGAAAACTAGAGACCTAGGGCAATCCAAGGAGGGGTGACTCACGGGGCTCGGACCAGGTTCTGTTACCCAGAATCCTTTGCAAACCTCAAAAAGTGGCTAAAAAAACAAGTTTTCCCAGATTTCGGTGACAGAAAGTTCTGGAATCTGAGAGGAGCCACAAATTTCCTTCCACCCGGCGTTCCCCCAAGTCTCCCGATAAAAATGATACCTCACTTGTGTGGGTAGGCCTAGTGCCCGCGACAGGAAACGCCCCAAAGCGCAACGTGGACACATCAAAATTTTTGGAAGAAAACAGAGGTGTTTTTTGAGAAGTGCCTACCTGTAGATTTTGGCCTCTAGCTCAGCCGGCACCTAGGGAAACCTACCAAACCTGTGCATTTCTGAAAACTAGAGACCTAGGGCAATACAAGGAGGGGTGACTCGCGGGGCTCGGACCAGGTTCTGTTACCCACAATCCTTTGCAAACCTCAAAAAGTGGCTAAAAAAACAAGTTTTCCTCACATTTCGGTGACAGAAAGTTCTGGAATCTGAGAGGAGCCACAAATTTCCTTCCACCCGGCGTTCCCCTAAGTCTCCCGATAAAAATGATACCTCACTTGTGTGGGTAGGCCTAGCGCCCGCGACAGGAAATGCCCCAAAACAGAACGTGGACACATCACATTTTTTCATAGAAAACAGTGCCTACCTGTGGATTTTGGCCTCTAGCTCAGCCGGCACCTGGGGAAACCTAGCAAACCAGCACATTTTTGTAAACTAGAAACCCAGGGGAATCCAAGATGAGGTGACTTGTGGGGCTCGGACCAGGTTCTGTTACCCAGAATCCTTTGCAAACCTCAAAATGTGGCTAAAATACCACGTTTTCCACACATTTCGGTGACAGAAAGTTCTGGAATCTGAGGGGAGCCACAAATTTCCTTCCACCCAGCGTTCCCCCAAGTCTCCCGATAAATATGATACCTCACTTGTGTGGTTAGGCCTGGTGCCTGCGACAGGAATAGATCACACAACGGTCAATGTTGGTCCTTACGTGAGGCTGCTGTTGACCCTGGGGTGATCCATTCCTGACACAGGCACTAGGTGTAGGCACTCAAGTGGGGTAGTGTTTTTATCAGGACAGGTGAGGAGTCACTGGGTGGTAGGAATGTTGTGGATCCCAGCATATTCCTGTAGTTTGTGTGACAGAAATGCGAGAAAAATAGAGTTTTTTCTCAACATTTCAGCTTTGCAGGGTATTCTGGGTAAGAAAACTTTGGGGAATCCACACAAGTCACACCTCTGTGGACTCCCCCGAATGTCTAGTTTCCAGAAATGTTTGGGTTTAGTGTGTTTCTCTATATGGCCGCCGAATCCAGGACCAAAAACACAGGTGCCTGCCTTACAAAACCAGTTTGTTTTGCCATAGACAATTTTGATGTCTCCACAATATGATTTGGGTGGTGGAATTTGGGGCTGAACTAAATTGGTGAGCTCCCAAGAGAGCACTCTCTCTCTGCTTGCCGCCGCATTCACCTGCTCTCTGGGTTGGCCTAACCCACTATTACCCAGTTGCACGAACAGCTTGCGAAGGGACAGCAGGACTGTCCTCATCACCTCCCTCATAATGTACTGGAAGAGGAGTTTTCGAATGGGACTCCTCTGACTGAAAAATCACTCCCAGAGTCTGCGCCATTGTCCTATCCCTCAGATGCTGTCTCAGTATCTGATGTCTCAGTCTCTGATCCTATGTCAGAGCGGTCCTCTATAACCCGAGTGCAGGCAGCAGTCATCCACCAAGATGCCATCTCTGCTATTGGCTAAACTGTTGCTCTAAAACACTAGCCTACGTAGACAGTCACAAAATCGATGGTGTGTGTGAGATACGTGCAACAGTAGAGGCCACCTTACCTGCGCTTCTTCCCTCAATCAGCACGTACTTTCAAGACACTCAAAAAACACCTTGTCACATACCATTCGTCACAGTCTTTAGCACCTCCTGCGCCCAGTCCAACAATCATTATTGGTGCTCCCACTCCCTCCTCCTCGGATTCCCTCATTACCACCCAGCAAAAGTGCCCTTCATCTCTCCATAGACTTTACTAATGTACTCAGCTATTTACATAAAATACAGATGTGCTCTTTGCAGTAGGCATATAAACCTTCTGCGCTTCTTTATGGCACTAAAACTGCCACTAGACAAGTCGGACCCTTTTCCCCCCAGGGAAACCACACACATATTGACAAAAGTGATGTATATATGACAGCCAACCACCTGAAACTCAACTCAAGCAAAACCGAAATAATCCTCTTTGGCCCTCACCAAAAAAACCTGGGACCCCCCATGGTGGCCCACCACGCTAGGCCCTGCACCCACCCCCGCCAACTACGCACGCAACCTCAGCATCATCCTAGACTCCTCCCTCTCTATGACCCAACAAATCAACGCTCTTACCTCCTCATGCTTCAACAAACTCCGTATACTGAAAAACATTAAAATGGATCCCCACAGAGACCAGAAAAACTGTCACTCACGCACTCATCAGCAGCAGGCTTGATTACAGAAACGCCCTCTACGCCGGCACCACTCTAAAACTCAAGTGCAAACTACACGCATCCAGAACTCAGCAGCACGACTCATCCTCGACCTCCACCGACACGAACACATCTCTCCACACCTCAAATCCCTCCACTGGCTCCCCATTGACAAAAGGATCACCTTCAAGATCCTCATCCTCACACACAAATCACTCCACAACACAGGCCCTGCCTACCTCAACGAGAGTCACCTTCCACACCCCCACACGAAACGTCCGTTCAGCTGACCTCTCTCTCGCCTCTGACCCCCGCATCAAACACACCACCACCGGGGGCAGATCCTTCTCCTATATTGCACCCAAAACATGGAACGCACTCACAACCCACATTCGCAAGACCCAAAACCTACTTCTTTTCAGGAAGGGCCTCAAAACCTGGCTTTTTGAACAGTGAACCTCCTAGCCCCTTTCCCTCCCCCCCGTCCCGTCCCCCAGCGCCTTGAGACCCTCACAGGTGAGTAGCGCGCTTTATAAATCTCTTTGATACAGATCTACCTATATATATATATATAAATATATATCTACATAGATATATCTATAGATATATCCATGTACCTAGATATATCTATCTACATAGATATATATATATAGATATATACATATATTTTTTTTTAGTTGTTGTATGGTTTCCTTGGGGGCCAAAATGGCCCCCAGGGAAACCCTACAACATCTAAAAAAAAAATTGCCCCCACAGGGGGTCACCCTGCCCACGGGCGACCCCCTGTCATTTCATTTTTTTTTTTATTTTATTTTTTTTTTGAAAAAAAAAAAAATTCCCCGGGGGGGGGGGGGGGCGATCGCGCCCCCCCCCCCCTCCCCAGGAGGCACCTACCTTTTTATTTTTTTAGGAAAATTATCCGGGGGGGGGGCGGCCCGTTTTCCGGGGGGGGGCTGCCCCCCAAAAGTGAAATCCCTGGTGTCTAGTGGGGTTTCCTGGCCCCCGATCGCAGCTGTGCTGCGATCGGGGGCCAGGAAACCGTTTCAGAAGGCCTCATAAGAAAGGGGAGACTCTCCCCTTTCTTACGAGGCCTTCTGAAACTGTTTCTGGCCCCCGATCGCAGCACAGCTGCGATCGGGGGCCAGAAACAGTTTCAGAAGGCCTCGTAAGAAAGGGGAGAGTCTCCCCTTTCTTACGAGGCCTTCCCGAACGTGAAAAAGGCCGTTTTCCACATGAAAGCAGGAAGCGGCCGCAAGGCTGCTTCCTGCTTTCATGGGGAAAACACCTTTGCAACGTCAGCGCGCCTCGCGGCGCGCTGACGTCACAAAGGGGCGGGTGGGGGGCGGGGGGAGACACAGTAGCTTCCGTGTCTCCCGGGGGGGGAAAAAAAATAAAAAATAAATCCTCGGGTGCGACGCACCCGAGGATTTATTAATGCCCTTCCTGGTGTCGGCCACTGGTCGTGACCCGCACCAGGGAGGGTGTGTGGGCGTCGGCCAGTGGCCGACGCCCGCATTTAAGAGGTTAAACTGCTGTTTTATTTTAGCCGTGATTGTTTGAAATTTTGCTCCTAGTTTTTTGTAAAAGACTGCATAAAGCCCCCCCACCTATTTTTTAAGTACACCTTGGTGGCTAACCAGAGTGTCTTTAGGGGATTGCTTAACCTGTTTCTGTGATTTAAATTGTGTTTAGAAACTGTCTGCATCACCTGTTTTTGCCTTGAAAAAGCCAAATATCTGAGTGCCCGACAAGCAGTATTTCAGTGTTTTTACAGTCTCTCCCTTACCTGGAAAGTAGACTCTGCTAGCTTGGAAGTGTGGATTCAGCCTGTCTGTATAAAAAGAGATTCTGAATAGAGCAGCAGCTCCCTCCTTGCTTCCTACAGGGGTTTGGGATTCGGTTAACGTGGCCCTTATATAGGTTTCTGTGGAAATTGCATATGTGTTGTTTTTGGTTGTTGGGATTAGTATTTCTATTGGCTTAAGGATTAGGTTTGGTGTTGCGATTGGTACTAGGGTTGAGGTTCCCGTTGGTTCATGTTTTTAGGGTTGGTTTGTTATTGGTACCAGGGTTGAGATTCTTATCAGTTCATGTTTTTAGGGTTGGGATTGTGATTGGTACAAGGGTTGAGATTCTCATTGGTTAATGTTTTTAGGGTTGGGGCTGTGATTGGTACTAAGGTTGAGATTCCTATTGGTTCATGTTTTTAGGTTTGGGGTTGTGATTGGTTGTAGGGTTGAGATTCCCATTGGATGATGTATTTAGGGTTGGTGTTGTGATTAGTAGTAGGGTTGAGATTCCTATTGGCTCATGTTTGTATGGTTGGAGTTGTGATTGGTACTAGGGTTGAGATTCCCATTGTTTCGTGGTTTTAAGGTTAGTGTTGTGATTGGTACTAGGGCTGAGGTTCCTATTGGTTTTCTGGTTTTAGGGTTAGTGTTGTGATTGGTACTAGGGTTGAGGTTCCTGATGGTTCGTGGTGTTAGTGTCGTGATTGGTTGTCAGGTTAGGGGTATGATTGGTGAACAGGGCTGGGTCTCCAATTGGTTATGGGGTTTATGGTTATGATTCTGATTGGTTAAGGTTAGGACTAGGGGTCTATCGGCCAATAGGGCTATTTGAGGCTAGGGCTCAGGGCGCCTCAGCCCAGGCTTCGATGCTAAGGGCAGAGAGGACAAGGGCATTTGCCTGTTTGGGCCTGTTCAGGACTGGTTGGGCCTAGGGCCAAAAATTCTGCCCAACGTTCCATTTACCAGAAAGGACCTTACTCCTTACACATCCATCAACATGCAAACATATTATCAGCAAAGACATCCAACTCATGTATCTCAAACTGACCTCATACAGATTGCAATGTCTCATCAACCAACACAAAGCCCCACATACCATAACTATACACATATCCACCACACATACAACAGTAAAACACCTCCATTATCACAGCAAACACTACTCTGTCCATTCCCACTAGCACAACCTACCATCGCCCACACAACACAAACCACATTATACATTACTTTCAGCCGTCCAGATACACACTCCCTGTTCATACAAACCAACAGCACTATCCTCTGTTTGCTCCTGCCAGACCCCCTTTTATCATAACAATACCTAAACCCAGCCTTCCAGTATACCATCTACAAACACTCTCCTCTTCTCTTCACCAATTACACACAACCAAACAATCCTCACACTCCACTCCACCACTCATATTACCTCTTTCAGTGATCAAAAGTAACGCAAACACCTCTGACCCATATCCATCCCCTGTTACACCCCCTGTAATATTCTAATACCACTCACCAGCACTAACTCATACAAATCCTTCACAGAAAACCACTACATCAATATCTCCTCTCACTATTCCACAAAAACAAAACAGACCACACACATCAGCACATCAAAATAACACAAACCTTCATAATACTTTCCGTCACATCCACTCCCACCCTCATGACTACACAAAGAATACAAATCCTGAGCAATCTTTACTCCTACATTCTCACTCTTCACAAACATCTACCACAAGCACCCCAACACAGCAACATTCATTCACCCGCCTCTCATCTGTTGCACAATTTAGAGCCTTACATGATCCAATCCACATGCTCCTCCACCAACCCTAACCTACACTCCTTCCACACTAAACAGATGGAAAACAAAATAAACAACATGCCATTCTTAACAACCTCTCATCCCCTTGTCTATTACATAATATGGCTACTCTAAAAAAACAAGTACACTCTTCATGTCTCTCTCGGCCACCAAGTCCACCACCAACACACAGACCCAACAAAATACCTCCTAATGCTGCTGGAAGAGGAACACTATATTGAAAAACAGGACTATTATGACCCTCACACAGTTATCACAACTAACAACACACGTGCTACAAGCTCAAAATAAACTGCTCACCCGTCTCCAAAACAAAACAACCCTGCCACAAACTCACATTTTCTAAACTGCCTGCTCATAAATGATCGATCACTCTAAAAAAACAAGCACCACATCTGCGACCTTCTCACGGACACACAACCTGACTTACTATTCGTAATGGATTCATGGTTGGGAGATAACATGGCCCCAGTGTTGCATGAAGCCATTCCTCCAGGCTATCAAACCATCACACAAAACCATATAGGCAAGAGAGGAGGTGGGCTACCTATCATATTCAAACAAGCAATAAATCTCAGTAAATCAGACATTTCCATACAAGGTTGTGAGGCCCTCCTCACCAGACGCAACCCTACTCCAACTTCATCCTGTAACTTTCTCCTCCTTTACAGACCTCCACCTAACAACTCAACATTCCCAGACACTTTTCTAGATACAGTCTCAAACTCTATAACATTATACTTAAACCTATGCATTCTTAGGGACCTAATCATTTAGTTTGACAAACCCAATATGCCCCATTCAAAAGCTATCACCACTGGCCCAGTCACATTGAACCTATATCAGATCGTACATAATCCCACACACATCGCTGGACGCATCCTAGATGTCATTTTTGCAAAGCCTGAACTAGTTATCGTTCATAGCATCACAGCAATCAAATGGTAAGACCACCGTTTGATAACTTTCCAACATAAAACACTACAAATTAGCACACACCATAGCAACTTACATACATGCATCCATCGACCATGGAGCAAACTCAATTTTGAAGACTTAGAAACACAACTAACAGCCTGCACAGATCTAGATACAATTAATTCTGTTCCAGAACTTTATGAGTGGCTACAGGAAGCTTTTGATATCCTAATACCAGTCAGAAAAACTAAACAGGGCAAAAGAAAAGCAACACCTTAGAGAAACACAGAACTTAAAAAGATAAAGCAACAAATCAGAAGATTGCAACTGACCTGGCTCAAAACAAACAACATTCAAGACAAACTTCAGCTACACGAACTTAACAGAATATACATATCATTAATCAAAAAAGCTAAAACAGATAGTACTCAGAATTCTAAATGCTAAATCTGCAACCAAAGAATTTTATGAAATTCTCAAAGATTTTCAAAAACCTAAATGCATGGAAGGAAGTCATCCCACTACTCAAGATTCCAAAAACAAACTGGCAACTCATTACACAACCAAGGCAGATACATTGGACTCCTATTCAAAACAGAAGTAAACCATCAGCACCAACCCCTTTCCTAAAATCTCCCAACCTCTGCACTCCTTCATACAAATATCACAAGGTGAATTTATGGATTTGGTCAAAGCAAGCAGGCCTTCTGGTTGCCCTTCTGACCCTTGTCCACCACACATCTTCAAGAACATTATTTTATCTACTTCTGCTGCCACACCTGTAAGAAGACTCATCAATAACTCTTTAACTACAGGAACCTTTCCTGAAGACCTGAAAAAGGTATACATATATCCATTATTAAAGAGAACAAACCTAGACCTGCAGTACCCCAACAACTACAGACCAATCACAAATGGACCTTTCCTGAGCAAACTGATAGAAAGTGCAGCATTCGCCCAGATGTCACAGTGCATTGAAGACAATTCCATACTTTCAGACTACCAAACTGGATTCCACCCAGAAAGAGGCACTGAATTGGCAGGCATGGCAATCTGGGATGATCTTAAAAAAGCAGTCGACCGCAATGGAGTTGCTGCACTACTTCTCTAGGACCTCTCATCTGCCTTTGATACTGTTGACCATGACACCCTAATTCAAAGACTCCACGAAGCCGACATAGAAGGGACTGTTCTCGACTGGATTACATCCTACCTTCAAAACAGAACTAATATTATCTATTCTTCCCCCTTCTCGTTTAAACCCTACCTCACAAAAGCAGGGGCCCCCCAAGGATCAATCATCTCACCTTTGCTTTTCAACATCTACATGATATCATTACCAGATTCCATCAATGATTTTCAACTCATGTGCTACAACTACACAGATGACACACAAACACTACTTAAATTGGAATGCCCCAAAGACATTAAAAACTCACAAATCTTCAGTTGCCTCAGAGCTGTTGATCAGTGGATGACTTGGAGCCATCTCAGAATAAATGCTTCCTAAATGGAAATACTCACATGTGGACTGGAACAATTATGACCCACTATGCGCCTGGCCTGATGATCTTGGACCACCTCCTCTAGTATCCAAGGAAGTTAAAAACCTTGGAATTACCATGGACTCCAAGTTAACAATGAATGCCCAAGTGGAGAAATTAGCACAATCAAGCTTCATCACCTTGAAGACTCTGGACGCATCTTCCCCCACCTTGGATTTCCACACAAGGTACAGGCTACTATCTCTCTTGTACTATCCAAACTGGATTATGCCAATGGCATCTACCATGGATCATCCCATTTATTATGAAACAACTACAGCGTATTCAGAACTCCACTCCCAGGCTACTATTACATGTAAAGCCACAAGCCTACATCTCCCCTGCCTTGAGAGCACTACACTGGTTACCCGTTGCCTGAAGGTCCACCTTCAAGCTGCTTTGTATCACCCACAGAACTATACATGGAACAGGACCGCTTTTTATCAGAAACAAAATAATCAAATACATTAAAAAAAGAAACATCTGCTCATGATTGGCACCCTGCCTTAGAACAGTGGTTCCCAACCTTTTGATTTATGTGGACCCCCATTTTAACATTAATGGAACCCAGGGACCCCCACTGAATCATCATTGGAATCCGGGGACCCCCGCCTGAGTCATTACTGGAAGCCGGGGACCTAATTTGTCAATATTTGTTATAATTTTTTGATTTTCTGAGCAGTCGCGGACCCCCTGAGAAGGCTTCATGGACCCCAAGGGGTCCCCGGACCACAAGTTGGGAACCACTGCCTTAGAACACCACCATAGAGGAAAAAGACAATAGGTGGTACATCCTTCTCCATTCAAGCAGCCAAACTATGGAATTCATTACCTCCAAATATAAGACCCACGGATAACTATCTTGCCTTCAGAAGACTACTCAAGAGTTGGCTCTTTCCTTCATAACCACCATATTCAAACAGCATTGGACTGCATATGCCTGCGTTGATATATATTTATAATCTGATTATGTGTATATTCTAGATATGTATAGTTCTTTAGGAAATATGTATTGTTACTATGTCATAACAGCAAATTATACACACACTCTTTAGGCCTGTTTAACAAATGTATATTTACTCATGGTTAAATATGTATATATCTATGTGTGTATGTGTGTGTGCATGTGTGTATGTAAATATGTGTGTGTGCATATACATATATATGTGTATATTATTATTCTATGCTTAACATGTTCATAGGTCATTGCAGAACTCCTAGATAAATTGTCATATTAGATCCTTATGAATCCCTGTTCTCGTTTTTATATCACACTGATCAAATGCTTTATTATTATAAGCATTTCGCTATTCAAAAACTGAGGAAAGATAAATAAATGTTAGAAAAGTACACTTATTAATTAACTTCAAATATTACTACTCTTGAACGTCTGTGTTTATACAATACTACCTTTCTTCTTATATTATTATACCCATTATTATATTCCTTGAACATATATTCCTTTACTATGTATTTACATATCTATTTATTTATTACTCTAGTCCTACTGTACTATAGAAATATTTTATAAAAAGAAATAAAATAAAATCTATAAATAAAATTAAAATTATAAATAATTAAATTAAATGTTGGACTTTTTGCTTATGCAGGGTCATCCTCAATCTTTTTGCCTCCTGTCTCCTATTCTTTCTGACCTGTTGCTGTTGGCTTTTGAACTCTGAACATTTTACCACTGCTAATCAGTGCTAAAGTGCATATGCTCTCTGTGTAAATTGCATGTAATTGATTTATCCACGATTGGCATATTTGATTTACTAGTAAGTCCCTAGTAAAGTGCACTAGAGGTGCCAGGGCCTGTAAATCAAATGCTACTAGTGGGCCTGCAGCACTGGTTGTGCCACCCACATGAGTAGCTCGGTAATCATGTCTCAGACCTGCCATTGCAGTGTCTGTGTGTGCAGTTATAACTGTAAATTTGACTTGGCAAGTGTACCCACTTGCCAGGCCTAAACCTTCCCTTTTCTTACATGTCAGACACCCCTAAGGTAGGCCCTAGGTAGCCCCAAGGGCAGGGTGCAGTGTATGGTTAAGGTAGGACATATACTAATGTGTTTTATATGTCCTAACAGTGAAATATTGATAAATGCGTTTTTCACTGTTGCAAGGCCTGTCCCTCTCATCGGTTAACATGGGGGCTACCTTTAAATATGATTAAAGTGTAGATTCCCTTTGGGAGCGGATGGACATGTAGAGTTTGGGGTCTCTGAGCTCACAGTTTAAAATTACATCATTTAGTAAAGTTGATTTTAAGATTGTGTGTTTGAAAATGCCACTTTAGAAAGTGAGCATTTTCTTGCTTATACCATTTCTGTGGCTCTGCCTGTTTGTGGATTCCCTGTCTGTGTCAATTTGACAGTTGGGTTGGTTGCACCTCACACTAGACAGTGACACAAAGGGAGATGGGGTGTAGTCTGCATTTCCTGATGAGCCATCTGTGCTAGGAGGGAGGGGAGGAGTGGTCACTTACACCTGAAAGGGCTGTGCCTGTCCTCACACAATGCGATCTCCAACCCCTGGTGAGTGGCAGGGGCCTGGCCTGGGCAAGGCAGAATTTCACATTCAAAAGAGACTTTACTTTGAAGTAGGCCTACTTCAAAGGAGAAATTGGGTATAAGAAGGGCACCCAAAACCACAGACTTTAGAAACACTTCTGGAAACAAGAGGAACGTCTGCCTGGAGAAGAGCTGAAGAGCTGAGGAAGAAGAGATGCCCTACCTGTGACTGTGCTTTGTGGAGCTATCCTGCAGTTGCTACTTCTGCCAAAGTAAGAGGGCAAAGACTGGACTTTGTGTGCCTTCCATCTTGAGAAGAAATCTCCAAGGGATTGATTTAGAGCTTGTCTCCTTTTGTTTGAAGTCTCAGGGACAGCAAAGTCTTCTCTCTGCCAGCACCTGGAGTCTCTGGAGAGACTCCTACTCTGCCCGGTGGTGTCCATCCAGTTCCTGGGACCCTGAAAGGAGAAGCTGGCAGCCTAAAGACAAGGAAATCCACGCACAGAGCGCTGTGCGGGCAAAAGATCTGCGGCTGGAGAAATGATGCGCCACCGGCTCCGCAACTGAAAATTGACGCTCGCTGGAAACGCGACCGAAGAATCGACGCATGGAGCAGGAGAAACGACGCGCAGCTTCGCTGACTGAGGCTGGGGGATCACATTTTGGATCATCGTGAGGCTGGATTTCTGACTCAAGTACCACTGGGCGTGGAAAAACAATGCAAGGCCTACCCAGACCCGAGAGTGCTGACCGGACCGACGCAACGCTCTCCTGCAGAGAGAAGAAACGACACGCCCGACCCGGCGAAACGAGAAATGAAGCAAGGCCCGCCAGTGTGTGGAATCAACGCATCGCAAGCCCTTTTTTATGCGCACTCGCCCGTGAGGGGTTATTTTTGATGCACTCAAGGTACTTTTTCACGCTAACAGTGTTAGTGTGTGTTTAAAACTACTTAAAGACTCTTTTTGCATTTTTATTGATAACTTGACTAGTGTATTGTGGATTTTTGTCGTTTTGGTCTTGTTTTGTTTCGATAAATATTTATTGTGTCATTTTGTAGTGTTTTCATTAAGTTACTGTGTGTGTTTGTACAAATACTTTACACCTAGGACTCTGAAGTTAAGCCTCCTGCTCTGCCAAGCTACCAAGGGGGTACGCAGGGGTTAGCTGAGGGTGATTCTCTTTTACCCTGACTAGAGTGAGGGTCCTTGCTTGAACAGGGGGTAACCTGACTGTCAACCAAAGACCCCATATCTAACATTAAATTAATGGAAAAAAATAAGAATAAAGAAAGAAATAAAATAAAAATTTACATAAAAATAATAATAAAAACAAAAAATTATATGTATATACAAATAAAATAATAGATAAATGAAAATAATATAAATGTACTCTCTTGTGAGCTTTACACTGTCTCCCCATCACCCTGTCTCTATCAATCTATCTTTCATCTATACTCTGACTCATCCGAAACCCATTCTACTACTTTCATCTCCAAAATAACCCTTCCTAAGCTCTTCCTTCCTCTACCACATCTAGCTCACCCCAAACCTCAGTTTACTACCATGATCTCCCAAACAACCCTACTAAATTCTTCCTCATTTATCTCACCTTTGACTCATCCAAAATCCTTCCTTCTACTATGGATCTCCCTCACCCTTTCCACAGACTCTTCCCTCCTCCATCTCTCCTTTACTCATCGCAAGCCTCATCCTACTACTATAAACTCCCAATTAACACTTCTGGATTCTTCCCTCCTCTATCCCTCCATTACTCTAGGCAATCCAACTAACAAACTCACATAGCCTCTGTCAAATTAACTCATAATAATGCTGTACTCATATTTCCCTATACTAATCCACCACTAATTCCTCTTGGGTTCTGAAGTGGCGTGCTACTCGCCAAAAAGTGATTTGACGCCTCATCAGGGGTAGTAAGCGCTATATAAATACTATTAAAATTACAGTTACAATATATCTAACTGTTCTGCCATCTGTTGAAAAAATACAAATCATGGTGGAGTTGTTCTGTGCGACCCACTCACCTGAATTGCAGGCATTCCAATGGGGCAATGACAATTCCCCAATCATGGTGAGGACTAACGTGACCGCACTGAAGAATAATTTGTCCTCTTGCAAGTCCTCAAGAGGGAGGGGGTTTTGGAAGAGAAAAAGAGAAAATACCAGCTTCTGCTTCGTGGACTGCAGAATCAGGCTGCTAGACTCTGGACTGTGTGTTGTATTGGGCATCACGACTACTGATTTCTCGAAATACTGGGTTCTTTGTTTTTAGGATTCTGGGCTGCAACAGAATTTCTTCAATAATACATTGAACTTGCATAAACTATTGCAGAATTTTACATTGCATAATGTCAGTTATTGTGGACAGATTGTGCGTTGTTTACATACGTTTCTATAAAGCTGAACAAGTCACTTCCTCTTCTTACAATACTTTCACAAAGTCTCTGAGGCAATGTCCAAACTCAAAAACAATCAACTCGACTAAAGGGCATCTTTGTGTTCTGGCATAATCTCTTGCCAATAATAGTTTTGCTAAACTTGCTCTATTTCTGATATCCTAATTCTCAGGGGAGCACTTGTTACAGGATTTACGTCTTTCCTTAATGTCTGTTTAGCAGTATCTTTGATTCCTACCTAAACGATAACTCACACTAGTTCTTATTGTAATAAATTATTTAAAAGTAAAAGCTCTGTTTTATTTAGTTGATTTTAGTGTAGTGCGCATTCAGCGATTAATCTTTCTTTACCTTGAAATGAAGTTATTTGCTTGAATATTTCAGAAGAACCCAAACAGTTTTTTTACCTTTCTTACTTTCTCTCTTTTACAGGTAATACAGGATCATCAGCAGAAGATGGAAGAGGAGAGCAGCGACTCCGCAGGGCACCAACCGGAGGGCGAGGATCGCCGGAACTTGACTGAAAGCTGTCCGTAGGACGAGAAATGCTGGAACTGAACTGGTAGCTGGTCAGAGAACAAGGAACACTGGAATTCGTCTGAAGGCAGGATGGAGGACAAGGAACTTGACTTGACTGGAGATAGGTGAGAGGAGCAATAGGTACCAAGCCAAGCAAGCCCTCAGACTCCCAAGCATCCTTAAATAATCAAATGTGCACATGTGCCTTTTTGCTTGTTAAGGAAGTGAGCATTTATCCTCCTGATCACGGCACATATTCAATACAGATTACATTGTGAAGAGCACATGTTTTGGCAGTTACAGTTGGAACAGGTGGAAAGGCAGTTGATTGCTTGTTAGGGAAATGAGCAATTATCCTCCTGATTGGGGCACATGTTCAATACAGATCACATTGTGAAGTCCACGTGTTTTGGCAGTCAGCATGCGTTTAGCAGGTGGGATACAACGTGAATAATCAATGAGCACTGGTTACAATAAATGAGACATTTTACAAGCATTGGTTATTACAAACTTGATATTCTAGGATGTAATGAATATACCCAAATAAGCCTGAATGTTACAAGCAACAGCACCTTATTGTAATCGAGCTCTTAGACTTGCTAGTGTACCCACAACAGTTTTCCCCCTCAAAGGCCGTCCTGCTGGGCGTGGTTTTATAGGATTTAACAGATTAAATTGTCGCACCAAACAAGGGGTGTGAACGAAAGATGTGGGTTCCCAAGGACATCCTGAAGGATCATATCCTTGCCAATCTATCAGATAATGCAATTTTCCATGGATTCTCTTAGCATCTAAAATGCAACGTACCTCTTATTCCTGATGCCCATTGACAATGACTGGAGGGGGTAGTGAGTCAGGTCCGGTGTTTAGGTGGTAGGGTTTTGACAGAGATACATGAAATACCAGGCGTATCGGATATTCAGGAGGTTGTTGCACCTTCATCATAACTGTGCCTAAGACTTGTGTGATCTTAAATGGCCCTAGATAACTGGTTACAGTTTTCTGACACCTTCTAGGGTAATGTTACAAGTAGAGAGCCATTCTGAATCTCCAGTTTGGTTTGTGGGTTCAGGGCTTCTGTGTTTGTTAGCTTGTAATTTAATTTGGTCTTATGTCTACCTAGCTTGTTCTTCTCTTTCCATTGGACGTCCTGTAAAACCTTTAATCGTTCAGTGACAGAGGGGACTGAAGGGGCTAAGTCTGCAAGGGTTACCAGTAGATTATGGGGATGGGTGCTGGTGAGAAACTACAACGGTGAGCACCTGAGTGGACCGAGTTATTATATGTGAATTCTGCCAAAGGTAGGGCTTGGTCCCAAGTATCGGTTAGAGAGGACAGGAGGCATCTGACTGTTTTTCTAATGCCTGGTTAACTTTCTCTGTTTGACCATCCATTTGAGGGTGGTAAGCAGTGTGTAGGAAACTGGCCTAGCGTGTGGTGGACACCTATGGTGCTGGCACCTTATACCAGGTCCAGGCAACCCCTATTAGGGAATTGTAGGCAGTGTCTAGGAAGCCAGGACTCTCTAGAGGTAGCTGTGGATGAGCAGCCAAAACTTATCTAGGAGACATGCAAAGCTTATGCAATACCATTATAGTCACATAGCAACTTATCACACATGAAAGAACCACACATTCTTACAAAAATAAATGTACTTTATTATAGTAACACAACACTACAATACATGTAGGAAGTTCCCCCCCCAAATGGAGGTAAGTAAACACTAGTTATATACACAATAACAATCAGCAATTAGCGTAGAAACAACAAGCATTGGCAATATTTAGTGAACACAGTGAGGGGAGGGCTAACCATATACTAAGAAAGTGGAATGTGAAGTGAACCCCCCCCAACCCAAAAGTATGAAGTTGTTCAAGGGGAGTTGGAAGAACTAGGAACTCCAAGAGGTGAGTACCTGAGTGTCCCCAGCGACCAGGAGAACAGAGGTAAGTACCTGGTCTCCCCAAGGACTAACAGGAGGACTTGGAAAAAGGATTGTACAAGAACAGGACCAGACTGGGAGAAACCAAAGGTAGATTCCAGTAGAACAGGACCTGAAAAATAAGGAGAGAAAGTCCAGTCCACGATGGAGTGTCCCGTGGGGGCAGAAGCCACTACCCACCCTTTTGTGGGTGAAGAACCAGGTTGACAAAGGAAGAAGTAGACAAACTGTGGAGCCCAGGAGTGAAAAGGAGTCCCTGGAGTGCTGCAGATGGTGTCCCACATCGGTTGTCAGGTTACAGATGGTCAGTGGTGTTGGAGAACCACCAACAAGCCTTGGTAAAAGCAAGAGGAGCAAAAGAATAGTTGCAAGGCTGAAGAGGCCCAGCAAGGCTCAGGGGACTCAACCCTTGGAGGGGAGTCCGGGGTGACCCTAGGCAGTCGGGAGAGCCAACAGAAGCAGTCACAGCCCCCACAGGCAGCCCACTTACAGCAGTCACAGTAAATCACAGTGCGGCCCAGTCAGCACACCTGAAGAGGAGTCCCACGTCAATAGAGCAGCAGAGAAGAGACTGTGCTTGGCAAGAAGAAGTGCTGCGGGACGGGGCTACTCGGAGCCTGAATATCCCTTGGAGCAGGAGCCAACAAGCCTTGGTAGCTGCAAGAGTTGAGGTGCACAGGGTACAGAGCTGCAAGGAGATGCAAGGGCTTACCATCTCCCATGTTGGACAGCTGGCACAGAAGACCAAGGGGACCACTCCAGACTACCACCTGTGATGCAGGATCCACGCGGTTCAAGAGGAAAGCAGATCCACGCAACTCGACGACATTGCAGTTGGTGCCTGCAAATGCAGGGGGTGACCACTTCACTCCAAGGGAATTTCCTTCTTGATTCTTGGTGCAGGCTGAAGTCTTGCCAACCTCAGAGGATGCACTGCCAGGGAAATGTTGTAGTTGCTGGAAGGAGCCAGAGAAACAATGTTGCACAGCAAGGTCAGCGCAGAAGTTGCTGACTTGTCGGTTCATGAAGAGTCCAGTTGCGGTTCCAATGGCCAGAAGTGGAAGGAAATGATGCAGAGGAGTCCTAGTGGAGTCTTGCATGTCGAATCTGGGAACCCACCCACAAGGGAGTCCCTAGATAACCCTCAAATTGGGATTGATCACCTAACAAGGTGACCATTTATCAGGAGGGGTCTGTGATTTCACCTGCCTGACCTTGCCACTCCGATGTTACCAGGAGCCTCTGCATATCTTGGTTTCAAGACGGCAGAATAGAGTGGCCACCTGGAGGCACTATGGGTACCACCCCTGTGGTGGTGATGGACAGGGGAGTGGTCACTGCCTTTTCCTTTGTCCAGTTTCACGGCAGAGCAGGGACTGTGGGTCCCTGAGCTGGTGCAAGCTGGTTTATGCAAGGAGGGCACCAAATGTGCCCTTCAAAGCAAACCGGGAGTTCCCAAGCCTTGTAACACCTATTTCCAAGGGAGAGGATCTTGACTCCCTTTCCCACAGGAAATCCTTTGTTCTGCTTTCCCATGCCTGAGCGAGCTGGTCAAGCAGCTAGAGTGCAGAAACCCGTCTGAGGGGTGACAGCAGGGGTCACCCGGAAAGTCCCAGAAGACTGGTAGGAGCAATACTGGGGGTCCTCTAAGGAGCCCCCAGAGTGCATGGAATCATACAACCATTACTTCAAACAGGATTTGGGTATGATTTCGACTTGTTTGATACCAAACATGCCTAGATTTGGAGTTACCATTATGTAGCTGGACACAGCTCTGGTTTCCAGTACACGGGTATAAGAGCTTCCCCGTACTTATGAAGTCGATAATGAGGCTGGAGTTCATAGGGGCACCTCTGCTCATGCAGGGGTGCCCTCACACACAGGGACCCGCACCCTGCCCTCTGGGCTAGGAGGGCCTACCATAGGGGTGACCTACAGTGACCTGAGGTAAAAGAGTGCATGCACCTTTTCACGCAGGCTGCAATGGCAGACCTGCAGACACACATTTTGAATGGGCTCTCATGGGAAGCATAATACTTGCTGCAGCCCATGGGGATCCCCTGGTGCCCCAATGCCCTGAGTACCTAAGTGCCATGTACTAGGGACTTATAAAGGAGCACCAGTATGCCAATTGTGGAGTGCACAAAAGTCCTAGGCAACCACATTTAGAGGGAGGGAGCACAAGCACTGAGGTCCTGGTTAGCAGGATTCCAGTGAAAACAGTCTAAGCATACTGATAGCAGGCAACAAGTGGCGGTAACCATGCCAAAAAGAAGGTACTTTCCTACACAGTGAATAGGGCTCTTTCTATGCCAAGTGAAGAAGAAAAGGCCTGCCAGAATTTTGATGTGAATTGACTTTCACGATCAGAGATCATTTTTGTGGACAAGCCAGGGAGTTTGACTATATGGTGTAGTAACAGAGTGCTATGCTCAGCAGCCATTGGAAGTTCTTGTGTGGTACGAAATGTGCCATTTTTGACAAGAGGTCTACTACAACTAACACAGTAGTATGTTTGTTAGATTCTGGTAAGTCTGTTATAAAATACATGCTTACTCTGTGCATGGTTTAGGGGGAATTGGCAAGGGTTGGAGAAGATCAGCAGGAGCGAGGTGTGAGGATTTATTCTGAGCACAGGTTGGGCTTGAATTTACATGGTAATAAATATCTTGGTGTGCGATTTTCCACCAAAATGTTTGTGAACAGTTTTCTAAAGTGTTTTGTATACCTGGGTGTCCAGCCAGAGCGGAATCATGATTCCAGACTAGTACTTGATGTTGCAATTCCTGTGTTGGAATGTACAATTTCCCTGCATGTAAGTAGTAGTCCTGTTTGATCATATTATGTGGTTTTCTGAGCCACTGTTCATTGGGGAGGTCATGAGATGCCTTCTTGACCTCATCCATGAAGTTATCTATAGTGGTTAGAGGTAGCAGTTTATCTGCAGCTATTATACTGGGAGAGCTACAAGAACTTGCATCCTCAAGATGCCCTATATGTGACAAGAAATCTGACTGAAGTCGTTTGGTCCCTGGTCTGCATGTGATAGGAAATTAAAAATTGCTGAAGAAGTGAAACCAGTGCATTTGTCTTGGGGTCAAAGCCTTAACTGTAGGCAAAGAATTGCAAATTCTTATGGTAGTTGTACATGGTGACAGTGTGCTTTGCTCCCAGCAAATCATGTTGCCCCTCAGTAAATGCTGTTTTAGTAGCTAATAGTTCTCTTTCAGCAATGTATAATTTTCTTCAGCTGAAAGGAGTTTCTTAGAATAAAAGACTACAGGATGGAGATGCACTGTTTCTGGATCTTTTTGCAATAACATACCTCCCAGTTCGAATTGAGAAACATCAACTTCAACATAAAATGGCTGCTCAGGATCTGGGTGGCGTAAAATAGAAATAGAGGTGAAACTTCTTTTGAGAGTTGTGAAGGCTTGTTCGGCTGCTTGAGACCAGATAACTGGTTCTCCCTTCTTTAATAAGGTGGTTATAGGGACCACTATGAGAATTGTGGGATGAAGCGCCTATAAAAATTGGTGAAACCAGCAATCTTATGAATGTCCTTAGCTGATGTAGGGGTTGGCCTTGAAAGAATAGTGTCTACTTTGTTGGGGTCCATGGTAATGCCACTGGGTGATAAGTGGTATCCAAGGAACTCTACTGAGTCAGTGTTAAAGGTAAATTTTTCTCATTTGGCATACAGGAAGTGTTCACGTAGATGTAGCAGAATGGCCCTAACATGATGAGTGTGTTCCTGCTTATTTTTAGAGAGCATCAAGATGTCATCTATATAGACGACATCACAGACATCTAGGAACTCATGTAATACATCATTGATAAAGTATTGGAATGCTGCTGGGGCATTACAAAGCCCAAAGGGCATCACGGTGTATTCAAAGAAACCAAACTTTGCCTGAAAGGTGGCCTTCCATCGTCTCTTTCCTTGACACGGATCAGGTGATATGCACCGCACAAGTCTAGCTTGGTGTAAATAGTGGACTCCTGGACTTGGTCCAACAGGACTGGTATCAGAGGAAAGGGGTAATGATTTTTGATGATTGCTTTATTAACCATTATGCAATTTATAAAAGACCGCAAATCTCTGGATTCTTTTGAAATGAGAGAAGTACAATGTCTTATAAAATCCAACTCCAACAACTCATCCAAATACTTGCACATATATTGATTTGCATGCTTTGTTAATGCATATATTCTGCTGGAAGGAAGGATTGTGCCAAGAACTAGTTCTATCTGACAATCCTAAACCCTATTGGGTGGGAGCTGAGTTGCTTTGACTTGGTCAAAGACATCTTGGAAATCCCAATAGTTTTCTGGTAGAATAGTGGGAGAAGGGTTCTTGGTTGCAGCAAAATGTAGGGGTGTCACAGGACAGCTGGCTTCTTGATAGCATGTGGTCATGCAGAAAGGGGATTTCAAGGTGACTGTTCGAGAAACCCAACCAATTTTAGGATTATGGCGTTCTAGCCAAGGAATACCAAAAGTAATGCCAAAAGTGGGGGTATCAAGTCAAAGGTTGTATCTTCCGTATGACCATTGTCACATACTATGGTTAAGGGATTAGTGTGAAACCAAATAAGGCCAGAGGATAAGGCTGAGCCACCAACTGCCCTAATTGGTTCGGGTACTGCCTTGGTAACACGTGACACTCCCAGCTTGGCCACTAGGGCCAGATCAAGGAAGTTACCTGTTGCACCTGAGTCTATGAGCACTGACAGACTTTGTCTATTCTGAGAGGATAGAATGAGGGTTGCTCTACTGGTCCGTTGTCTAGGTACACGGTTTAGAACATTAGTCAAGTATTGGGAGATCTGGTAAAGGGACCCTCTCCGAGAAGCGATCTCAGTCCTCCCCTAGAGCAATAGTTTTCCTGCTGAGGTTTGTGTACACTCAAACTAGCGACAACTTTTTTCTTTTTAGATTTAACTGTGCAGTCTTGTGTGAAGTGGCCGGATTTACCACAATATAGGCACAGATTGGCCTTATGGCACAGTTCCATCTCTTTAATAGATAAAGGACCTCTAATTCCCCCAATTTGCATGGGCTCTGGCTACTCTGCTTTTTCTTCGATCTCTTTTTTATCTATATTTAAAACAACTACCCTGGATTCACTCTGAGGACATTCAGATTTCCTTTCTCCTAATCGATGATCTAGTCTCACTACTAAATCAATACATTTGTTGCCGAATTTAACTTCACCTGCAAATGAAATGTTCTGGGTTCTTTATCATTAAAATAAAATAAAGCTTGCAAAACATGAAAAGCAAAAATACTTTAGCATTAATGTGCTAGAAACGGTTAGATGTTTTAGGGAAATAAATGAAATTGAATTTCCATGTAATGCTAAAAATCTAAATCTATTTAACATGTTGCTTCTGGACCATCTTGCTTTAAGTTGATAGCTTTTTTATCTTGATTGTACATTAAACTTTTTTTTTAGTGTTTTTCTACATGTATTTTCAATTTTCATAAGAATGCAATATCGTACAAATATTCATTAAAGTTGAGCTGGCACAGTTATTATGAGACCCACACCTGCACACCACCTGCCCTTGACCAAGTAATGATCTCTGACCTTCCAGAGGTGTCTGATCCCTGGATTTAAGACCAGGAAAAATATTCTCCGCATGAAGGCGTATTTCTAGAATCTGCATTCAAACTCCTCATCCGTCTTTCTGTGATTGTCTCTCGAATGTGGAGAAAAAGAGTTTTGATATGCTACACAGAGAAGTTTTACAATGAAATTTTACTTATGAGTTAGGACTAGTTAATAGTAGGAGATCTCGGGGGAATAAAATAATACTGGTCAAACAAGACCAATACATTACACAAGTTTTGCAAGGCTTAAACTATTGCTGTTTTTGGAGGGGTGCCAAATGTAGACTTATATTGGCATAGATGTGGTCCATTGACATTTCCTTCTGTTAGTTCTTTAAAATACAATGTTTGCTTACCGTCGACTGTAGAAAGCTGGCCTGGTGTGTGGTGAACACCCATGGTATTGCCACCTTATACCAGGTCCAGGTATCCCCTTTTATTAAAGTGTAGGCAGTGTCTAGGAAACCAGGGCTCTCTAGCGGCAGCTGTGGATGAGCAACCAAGACATATCTAGGAGACATGCCTATAGTCTATAGTCACACAGCAAGTTATCACACATGAAAGAACCACACACTCTGTTACAAAAATAAAGGTACTTTATTCTAGTAACACAACACTAGAATATTTGTAGGCAGTCCCCCCGCCCCCCAAACTGGAGGTAAGTACACACTAGATATACCCACCATAGCAATCAGAAATTTGCATAGAAACAACAAGCACTGGCAATAGTCAAATAGTGAGGGCCCTAGAGGAGGGCCAAACCATATACTAAGAAAGTGGAATGCGAGATATAGTCTCCCACCCAAGGATGTGGAGTTGTTAGAGAGGAGCTAGAAGAACTAGGGACCCTAAGAGATGAGTACCTGAGTGACCCCCAGCGACCAGGAGAGCAGAGGTAAGTACCTGGTTTCCCCCAGGACTAACAGGAGGACTTAGAAAAGGGATTGTGCCAGACCCCGACCAGACTGGAAGGAACCAAAAGTGGAATCTGGCAGAAGAGGACCTGAAAGAGAAGAGGACAGAGTCCAGTTCGTGATGGAGTGTCCGGTCATGACAGGGGCCACTACCCACCCTTCTGTGGATGCAGAACCAGGTTGACGGGGGAAGAAAAGGACCAGCTGTGAAGCGGAGTCCCTGGAGTGATGCAGTTGGTGTCCCAAGTAGGCTGTCGGGTTACAGTGGGTCAGTGGCATTGGCAAAGGCTAGAAGTGCAAGAGGAGTTGCAGGGCTGAATAGGACCAGCAAGGCCCAGGGGACTCGACCCTTGAATGGGAGTCCTGGATGACCCTCAGCAGTCAGGAGAGCCAACAGAAGCAGTCGCAGACCATACAGGCAGCCCATTAGCGGCCCATTGGCAGCAGGCACAGTAAGTCGTAGTGAGGCCCAGTCAGCACACCTGAAGAGGAGTACCACGTCGCTGGAACAGCAGAAAGGAGACTGTGCCTGGCAGGAAGAAGTCCTGGGGACCTGGTCTATCCGGAGCCTGAAGATCCCTTGGAGAAGGGAACAACAAGCCTTGGTAGCTGCAAGAGTCGCGGTGCACAGGAGCATTATCTTGCAAGGAGATGCAAGGGCTCACCGTCTCCCATGTTGAACAGCTGGCAGAGAGGACCAAGGGACCACTCCAGATCGCCACCTTTGATGCAGGATCCACACAGTTCCAGAGGAGAGCAGATCCATGCAGCCGGATATCGTTGCTGTAGGTGTCTGCGGATGCAGGGGAGTAACTCCTTCACTTCAAGGGAGATTCCTTCTTGATGCAGCCTGAAGTCTTGTCAACCCCAGAGGATGCACAGCTGGGGAAATGTTCCAGTTGCTGGAAGGAGCCGGAGAAACAATGTTG
This sequence comes from Pleurodeles waltl, assembly GCF_031143425.1. Classification (NCBI taxonomy): domain Eukaryota; kingdom Metazoa; phylum Chordata; class Amphibia; order Caudata; family Salamandridae; genus Pleurodeles; species Pleurodeles waltl. Next base: position 971,722,003 of record NC_090437.1, read on the forward strand.
CAAAGCGAAGTCATCGCCAGAGTTGCAGCTTTGTCGGTTCCTGGAGAGTCCAGTTGCGGTTCCAGTGGCCAGAAGTCGAAGTAAACGATGCAGAGGAGTGTCTAGTGGAGTCTTGTATGTTGAATCTAGGGACCCACCCTCAAGGGAATCTCTAAATATGCCTAAAAGGGGGTTTGGTCACCTAGTAAGGTGACCACCTATCAGGAGGGATCTGTGACGTCACCTGCCTGACCTGGCCACTCAGATGCTCCCAGTGACCTCTGCACATCTTGGTTTCAAGATGGCAGAATCAAGTGACCACCTGGACGAGCTCTGGGCACCACCCCTGAGGTCGTGATGGACAGGGGAGTGATAACTCCCCATTCCTTATTCCAGTTTCGCACCATAGCAGGGGCTGGGGGTCCCTGGACTTTGATGCAAACCAATCTATGCAAGGAGGGGCACCCTCTCCCACAAGAAATCCTTTGTTCTGCCTTCCTTTGCCTGAGATGGTCAAGCAGCATGAGGGCAGAAACCTGTCTGAGGGGTGTCAGCAGCATGGGCTGACCTGAAAACCACAGAACACTGGTAGGTGCAATACTGGGGGTCCTTTAAGGAGCCCACAGATTGCATGGAATCATACAACCAATACTGGCAACAGTATTGGGGTATGATTCCGCCATGTTTGATACCAAACAAGCCCAGGTTCGGAGTTACCGTTGTGAAGCTGGACAGTACACAGGTAAAATGGCTTCCCCGCACTTACGAAGTCCAGTGCAATGGAACTGGAGTTCGTCGGGGCACCTCTGCTCCTGCAGGGGTTCCCTCACACACAGGGACCTGCACCCTGCCTTCTGGACTGGGAGGGCCTAGCATAGGGGTGATTTACAGTGAACTGGTGCAGTGACCTGTGGTGAAAGGGTACATGCACCTTTTCACACAGGCTGTAATGGCAGGCCGGCAGACACATTTTGCATGGGCTCCCATGGGTGGCATGATGCATGCTGCAGCCCATGGGGAACATCTGGTGCCCCAAGGCCCTGGACACCCAAGTACCATACACTGGGACACCTGCTCTGGCCCCTTAAGTTTGTGGAGGGAAGCCCAAGACAGCCACCTCCATTTTGTAAGCCTCAGCATCTTCCCTGTGTCCTGATACAGCCCAGTGTTCAAGGATTGCAAAAAGACCTAGGTAAGGAGCCCTGAGATTTTTCTGGGTAAATAGTATTATTTGTTCAAAAGTGTTTATTTCAGCTACCTGTGTCCGTTTTACTGTGGACTTTGTGTTTCAGGCAGCCTGGCCTCCTTTAAAGTGGTGTTTTTTTAAAAATTAGTTTTTGCCATGACTGTTTGAATTGCCTTGCTAGTTTGTGGCACATAAGCCCCCCTACCCCCCTTTTTTCTAAGTAAAAAGGCTACATACATCTTGCAGAGTGTGTTTTTGGGAGACTGTTTTAATCTGTTTCTGTGATTTAAATAGTGTTTAAAAACTGTCTGCCCCCCTGTTTTTTGCCTTTAAAAAAGCCAGATTTCAGAGTGCGCGCCCAGCAGTATTCCAGTGTTTGTTTTTTAAACAATCTCTCCCTTACCTGGAAAGTAGGCTCTGCTAGCTTGGAAGTGTGGATTCAGCCTGTCTGTATCCAAGGAGATTCTGAATAGAGCAGCAGCTGCCTTTCCCCCTGCCCACAGGGAATGGACTTCAGTTAACTTGCTCCTTATATAAGTTCCTATTGGTTGTTGCATATGTTGTTGTGATAGGTTGTTGGGAGATGGTCTTTCCATTGGTTGCTGGCTCCAGGGCTGGGGTTATGATTGGTGGATAGGGCTGAGAATCTGATTGGCTGTTGGGTCTAGGGCTGTGATTGGTGGATAGGGCTGAGAATCTGATTGGCTGTTGGTTCTAGGGCTGAGAATCTGATTGGCTGTTGGTTCTAGGGCTGTGATTGGTGGATAGGGCTGAGAATCTGATTGGCTGTTGGTTCTAGGGCTGAGAATCTGATTGGCTGTTGGTTCCAGAGCTGTGATTGATGGATAGGGCTGAGATTCTGATTGGTTGCTGGTTTTAGGGCTGAGAATCTGATTGGCTGTTGGTTCCAGAGCTGTGATTGATGGATAGGGCTGAGATTCTGATTGGTTGCTGGTTTTAGGGCTGGGGCTGTGATTGGTGGTCAGGAATAGGGCTATGATTGGCGATTAGTGCTGGGTCTCCCATTAGTTTGAATCAGGGTTTGAAATTGGATTGGCTAGGGTTAGGACCAGCTTCTTATTGGCCAGTAGGGCTAATTAAGCCTAGGACTCAGGGCGTCGAGGACAAGGGCAGTTGTCTGTTTGGACCTGTTCAGGACAGGTAGGGACTAGAGACTAGGGCCAGAAATGCTGCCCAATTCTCAATTGACCAGGAATGGTTTCAGCCCCTACACATCCCTCAACATGCAAACACATATTCTACAAAGACATCCAACTCATGCATCACAAACTGACCACAGACAGATTGTATTGTCCCATCACCCAACACAATACCCTTTATACAACACATATACACATATCCTCCACAAATACAACAGTCAAATACCTTCATTCTCACAGCAAACACTACTCTGTCCACTCCCATTAACACAACCTGCCATCACCCACACAACACAAAACTACAGTATACATTTCTCTCAGCCTTCCAGATACACTCTCTGTTCATACTAACCAACAACACTATCCACTGTTTGCTCCACACAGACCACCTGTCACCATAACAATGCCCAAACCCTGCCTTCAAACACACCATCTACAAACACTCTTCCTCTCTCTTCACCAATTACACACAACCATACAGTCCCCACATTTCACTCCACCACACATATTACGTCTTCCAGTCATCAAAACTAACACTAACTCCCCTGACACACTGACCATCACCTCTTACACACCTCGTACATTCATCTCCAAAACACATCAACACCCCATCTAACACTCAAATTCCACTCACCAGCACTAACTCACATACAAATCCCTTACCAAAAACAACTACACCAATATCCCCTCTCACTATTCCACAAAAACAATACAGACCACAAACATCAGCACATCAAATCAATACAAACTTACATTACACTTATCGTCATACCCACTCCCACCCTCATGACTACACAAAGAATACAAATTCCATCCTATCTCCACCCCTACTTTCTCACTCTTCACAACCACCTACCACAAGCACCCCAACCCAGCAACTTTTATTCACTCGCCTCTCCTCCATTGCTCAATTTAGAGCCTTACATCATGATCCACATGCTCCTCCACCACCCCTAACCCATAATCCATCCATACTAAACAAACGCAAACAAAATAAAAAACATGCCACTCATAGCAACCTTGCATCCCCTTGTCTCTTACATAATAAGACTACCCTACAAAAAACAGTACAGTCTTCATGGCTCTCTCAGCCACCACGTCCACCACCCACACACACAGACGCAACAAAATGCCCCCTTAACCTGCTGGAAGAGGAACACTATATTGAGAAGCAAGACTATTGTGATCCTCAAACAGTTATCACAACTAGCAACACTCCTGCTTCAAGCTCATATTATACTACTTACCCTTCTCCTAAACAAAACAACACTACCACTAGCACACCTTTTCTAAACTGCCAGCTTATAAATGCTCGATCACTCTCAAAAAACAAGAACCACATCTACAACCTGCTCACAGACACACAACCTGACTTACTATTCATAACTGAATCCTGGTTGGGAGATGACATGGCCCCAGTGTTGCACGAAGCCGATCCTCCGGGCTATCAAATCATCAAACAAAACTGTATAGGCAAGGGAGGAGGTGGACTAGCTATTATAGTCAAACAGGCATTGAACCTCAGTAAAACAGACAACATCTCCATACAAGGTTGTGAAGCCCTCCTTACAGATGCCACCCTACTCCAACTTCCTCCTGTAACTTTCTCCTCCTTTACAGACCTCCATCTGACAACTCCACATTCCCAGATGCTTTTCTAGACACAGTCTCAAACCTTATAACACTATACTCCAACCTATGCATTCTTGGGGATCTAAACATTTGGTTTGACAAACCCAATATGCCCCATCCAAAAGCTATCACCACTGGCCTAGTCGCATTGAGCCTACATCAGATTGTACACAATCCCACACACATTGCTGGACACATCCTTGATGTCATTTTTGCTAAGCCTGAACTAGTTACTATTCATAGCATCACGCCAATCACTTGGTCAGACCACCATTTGATAACTTTCCGACATACAACTCCACAACTCAACACACCCCACAACTACTTTCATACATACACCTATCGACCATGGAGCAAACTCAATTTGGATGACTTAGAAACAGAACTAACAGCCAACACAGATCTGGGTACAATTAATTCTGTGCCAAAACTTTGAGTGGCTACAGGAAGCTTTTGATATCCTAATACCACTCAGAAAAACTAAACACGACAAAAGAAAACCAACACCTTGGAGAAACACAGAACTTAAAAAGATAAAGCAACAAATCAGAAAGTTGCAGCGGACCTGGCTCAAAACAAACAACAGTCAAGACAAACTGCAGCTACACAAACTTAACAGAATATACAAATCATCAATCAAAAAAGCTAAAAAAAGGTACTACTCAGACAGAATTCAAAATGCTCATTCTACAACCAAGGAATTTGATAAAATTCTCAATGAATTTCGAAAACCTACATGTATGGAAGGAAGTCATCCCACTACTCAAGATTTCACAAACAAATTGGCAATTCACTACAGAACCAAGGCAGACACATTGGACTCCTATTTAAAACAGAAGAAAAACATCAGCACCAACCCCTTTCCTAAAATACCCTCTAAGAATAAACCAAACCAGCCTCTACAGTCCTTCAAACAAATATCCCAAGGTGAATTTATGGATTTGGTCAAAGCAAGCAGACTTTCCGGTTGTCCTTCTGACCCTTGCCCACCACAAATCTTCAAGAACATTCTTCTATCTACTTCTGCTGCCACACCTGTAAGAAGAATCATCAACAACTCTTTAACTTCAGGAACCTTTCCTGTAGACCTGAAAAAGGCATACATACGAACGTTATTAAAGAAAACAAACCTAGATCCGCAAGACCCCAACAACTACAGACCTATCACAAATAGACCTTTCCTGGGCAAATTGATAGAAAGAGCAGCATTCGCCCAGATGTCACAATTCATTGAAGACAATTCTATACTTTCAGATTTCCAAACTGGATTCCGCCCAGGAAGAAGCACTGAATCAGCACTCATAGCAATCTGGGATGATCTTAAAAACACAGTTGCACTACTTCTCTTGGAATTCTCAGCTGCCTTTGATACGGTTGACCATGACACCCTAATTCAAAGACTCCACGAAGCCGGCATACAAGGGATTGCTCTCGACTGGATTACTTCCTATCTTCAAAAAAGATCTAATATCATCCACTTGCCCCACTTCTCGTCCGAACCCTCCCTCACAAAAGCAGGGGTCCCCCAAGGATCAATCATCTCACCTTTGCTTTTCCACATCTACATGATATCTTTACCAGAACTGATCAATGATTTCCATCTCACATGCTACAACTATGCAGATGACACACAAATACTACTTAAATTAGAATGCCCCAAAAACATTGAAAACTCACAAATCTTCAGTTGCCTCAGAGCCATTGATCAGTGGATGACCTGGAGCCATCTCAAACTAAATACCTCCAAAACAGAAATACTCATATGTGGTGACTGGAAAAATTATGACCCTCTGTGCGTCTGGCCTGATGATCTCGGACCACCTCCTCAATTATCCAAGGAAGGATTAAAAACCTAGGAATCACCAAGGATTCCAAGTTAACTATGAATGCCCAAGTGGACAAATTAGCACAAACAAGCTTCATCACCTTGAAGACTTTACGACACATCTTCCCCCACCTCGGATTTCCACACAAGGTGCAAGCTACTATCTTGCTTGTACTATCCAAACTGGATTATGTCAATGGCCTCTACCATGGATCATCTTGATCTATTATGAAAAAACTACAACGTCTCCAGAATTCCGCAGCCAGGCTACTATTACATGTAAAGCCGCAAGCCCACATCTCCCCTGCCTTGAGAGCACAACACTGGTTACCGGTTGCCAGAAGATGCACTTTCAAGCTGCTTTATATCACCCACAAAGCTATACATGGAACAGGACCGCTTTTTATCAGAAACAAAATAACCAAATACATCCAACAAAGAAACCTCCGCTCAAGATTGGCACCCCGCCTTAGAACACCACCATACAAGAAAAAGAATATAGGTGGTACATCCTTCTCCGTTCAAGCAGCCAAACTATGGAATTCATTACCCCCAACAAGAAGAGCCACAGATAACTTTCTTGTCTTCAGAAAACTACTCAGGAGTTGGCTCTTCCTTCATAACCACCATAATTAAACAAATATGGACTGCATATGCCTATGTTGATAAATATTTTTTTCTGATTATGTGTATATTTCTAGTTATGTATAGTTCTTTAGAAAATATGTATCACTACTATGTCATAACAATAAAATACACACACACTCTTTAAACCTGTTTGACTAAGTATATTTACCCATGGTTCTAATTATGTATTGTATGTGCATATGTGTGTGTATTCATGTGTGTTTGTATGTGTGTGTGTATGTATATATATATATATATATATATATATATATGTATGTATGTGTATATGTTGTTTCTGTGCTTGGCATGTTCGTGGGTCATTGCATGGCTCCTGGGTGGGTTGTTATACTAGATATCTATGAATTCCTGCTCTCATCTTATCACACTTATCTACCCATCATCATATGTCAAGTCTCTATCAAACTATCCTTCAGTCCCACTCTGACTCATCCCAAATCCTTTCTACTACTTTCATATCCTAAATAACTCTGCCTAAGCTCTTCCCTCCGCTCCACATCTAACTCACCAAACCTCACTCTACTACCGTGACCTTCCACACAACCCTACTAAATTCTCCCTCATTTATCTCATCCTGCTACTATGCTCTCCCTAACCCTTCCACATACTCTTTCCTTCTCCATCCCCCTTTACTCATCCAAAGCCTTTGGGTTCAGTAAATGAAGGATATACTCCCAATTAACACTCCTGGATTTCTTTCCTCCTTCACCCCTCCATTACTTCAGTCAATCTAACTAACAAACTCTCATATCCGCGGCTCAAATTAACTCATAATAATACTAAAACTGTACTCATTATTTCCCGATACTAATCCATCACTAATTCTTGTTGTGTTCCAGAGTAGCGTGCTACTCAATGAAAAGCGCTTCAGCGCCTCATCAGGGGTAGTAAGCGCTATATAAATACTATTACAATGCAATACAATTTGGCAGAATCTTCTGGTAATTCAACGATATGGGATAAACTATCTTTTAAATTATCCCTCAGGCCTCTGCAAAAAAGTGAGGTACGTTTTTCTTCAGACCATCTAGTCTTAGTAATTAACTGGTTGAAAGTGGTAATGTAAGTGAGGAGGTCCTTGGACCCTTGTCAAAAATGTAACAATTAGTTATCACAAGACTAGATAAAGACATGTTTCACAAACAATCGTGGTAAGGCTGCTTTAAAGGTGATAAAATTATAAATGATGGGATCATTGTTTTCAAAAAGTGGAATAGACGGATTGGCGGAAACACCACCAAGAAAGGAAACTGCAAAAGCTACCTTAGCAGCATCAGATGTAAATATTTGAGGTTTACACAAAAAATGCAATTGGCATTGGCTCATGAAAGCAGCAAAGCAACAACTATCCCCAGTGAATTTTTCAGGGTTGGCCAACGGCACAGATGTAGGAGTGGTCACTGTTACATGTAGATTCTGTTCAGATAGATTAGCAGGAGTGGAAGTGGAGGGCTGAGTACCATATTTTGGGGAATTAATAATGGGCTGTGAACTTGAGGTATCCCTCCACTGCATGAAGGATGTGGAACATGTTAAAGTCTTCTTGAGCTCTTGATTCTCGGTTCATAATTTCAGGACTTGTTCCTGTAAATTTTGCACCATAACTGCCAACTGCTCCATAGGGGATAAATGATCTGAATCAGTTACAGACTTGTGCTCCATGATGACTTCGCCCCAAGGGAACATTAATATTGTGGCTTGACTTTCTGTTCACCTGAATTCCAGGCATTCTGATGGGGCAATCAGAACTCCCCAATCCCAGTGAGGTCTAACGTGACCCCAATGAAGAGTAATTTGCCCTCCCGCAAGTCCTCAAGGGAAAGAGGTTGGGAAGAGAAAAAGAGAAAATACCAGCTTCTGCTTTGTGTACTGCAGAATCGGGCTGCTGGACCCTGAACTGCGTGTCATATAGGATGTCAGCACTTCTGATTTCTAGAAATACTGGGTTCTTGGTTTTTAGGATTCTGAGCTGCAAAAGAAATACTTCATTTATACATTGAACTTGCATAAACTATTGTGGAAATATAAATCGCATAATGTCAGCTATTGTCGACACATTGTGTGTTCTTTACATACGTTTCTATAAGGCTGAACAAGTCTCTTCCTCTTCTTAAAATATTTTCACAGAGTCTCTGAAACAATGTACAAACTCAAAAACAATCAACTGGACTTAAGGGCTCCTTTGTGTTCTGGCGTAATCTCCTGCCAGTAATAGTTTTGATAAACTTGCTCTATTTCTGATCTCCTAATTCTCAGGGGAGCACTTGTTACAGGAATTATCTCTTTCCTTAATGTTTGCTTAGCGGTATCTTGGATTCCCACCCAAACGATAACTCATGCTAGTTCTTATTGTCATAAATTATTTAAAAGATAGAGCTCTGTTTTGTTTCATTTATTGTAGTGCAGCGCACATTAAGCAATTAATCTTTCTTTACCTTGAAATTAAGTTACTCGCTTGAAAACTTCAGAAGAACCCAAACTGTGTTTTTTCACCTTTCTTATTTTCTCTAGTCTACATGAAATACGCATCATCAGCAGAAGATGGAAGAGGAAAGACAGGACTCCGCAGGGAGCCGACTGGAGGGTGAGGATCACCGGAACTCAACTGGAGGCTGTCCGGAGGTCGAGAAATGCTGGAACTCGACTGGAAGCTGGTCAGAGAACGAGGAACACTGGAATTTGAATGAAGGCAGGCTGAAGGACAAGGAACTTGACTTGACTGGAGACAGGTGAGAGGAGCAATAGGTACGAAGCAAGCAAGCCCTCAGACTCACAAGCATCCTTAAATAATCAAATGTGCACATGTGTCTTTTGACAGTTGATTGCTTGTTCAGGAAATTAGCAATTATCCTCATGACCATGGCACAGGTTCAATACAGATTACATTGTGAAGAGCACATGTTTTGGCAGTTACAGTTGGAGCAGGTGGAAAGGCAGTTGATTGCTTGTTAAGGAAATTAACAATTCTCCTCCTGATTGTGGCACATGTTCAATACAGATCACATTGTGAAGAGCACATGTGTTTGCAGTTATAGTAGGCACTAGTTTAGCAGGTGGGATACAGTGTATAAAATCAAAAAGCATTGGTTATAATAAATGAGACATTTAACAAGCATTGGTTATTGCAAACTTGATATTCAAGGATGTAATGAATATACCCAAATAAGTCTGAATGTTACAAGCAACAGCACCTTACTGTAATCGAGCTCCTGGACATGCTAGTGTATCCACAACAGGAATGAAGTGCACCCACACAGTTAAAAAAAGTATGATTGTTAAAAGAAAAATTATGCTGTATTGCCAAATTGCGTGGTACATCTGCAGTCTTCTCAGAATGTCTCTTACTTTTGTGTGTCTGGCTAAACCAGTCCACTAAGGTAAGCAGGAGTATTATGGAGCTTTCGCCTTTCGTGCAGAAGAAGAGAAGGCCTGCGGATTGTAAAACAGAAATGAGAGTCAAGGAAAAGGACAGAAGGTAAGCTTAATGAGGAGTGTACCAAGATGACTCAGAGGCAGAGCAAGAGCATGTCTACTGCAATCATTTATTTCATTTGATGACTCGTGTACCAGTAATTAACTGAGAAGTGAGAGCAATTTACAACTACTCAATGACAAGTAGCTGCATGAATTGGGCTGATCAATGTCACAGCTGTCATCATAACATTTTGCCAAGTGCGTCTATCATGTGATGATATGGCATCTCAAGTCTGTCCCCAGTTACAAGCAACAGCCCCTCTGAGCACAACCACATGAGGAGTTGCGCATTTGAGTCAGCACACACACTCAGCAGCATTTCCCAAATCAACGCACCTCTCTCCAGTCCACATAGCTGAGTAGCCCTCAGAGTCATCATCATCATGGTTTCCCTCTGAAGTCAATAACTTCCTTCTTCTGGCTGTTGGGGTAGTTTCATATGGGCCATTTGGCCTCCAGTACCATAGTGTGAACCAGGCTTACCTCAATGAACACTTGTGTGGCAAATGGAGCATATTCCAATGTTATTCTTGTGCTTGCTAATCGTAAACAAGTCCCAAACTGGGGAAGAGAACTTTTGTGGTTGGTCACTGGTACCACTGCCAATGCCCGAAGAACTGGAGGTAGGTGGGTGTTGACAATTGTCTCTCTATAGTGCCTACTTCGACTGAGGTAGTGATGGATGCATTTTTCAGCAGGGTCCTTACAAATATGAAAGTTGGCAGTGATGGTGCTACCAGTGCCACATCCCTCAGAGCAAGCTAAATAGGAGGGGTAATCATAATGTTGTGCCCTCTGAGCCAGCTTCTGTAAAAATGACTGGCTTGTCCTTCCTCTTCCATAATTCTAAAGCTTTCAGGAACTTTCCGTTGCTCTTGTCTCTCGTGGTGAGTCACGACTCAGCCGGGGTGCAGTCCATGTCCAGATCATTAGAAGGAGGGCTTGGAGAAGATGGAAGAGTACCCTTCTTTTTTCTTGCTGGAGATTGGGAAGCCAATGGATCAAGAACAGGTACATCTTGCACAGCAAGAAGCTCAACCTCCTTTTCTGCTCCTACTTCAGGAAGATCTGCAATTGCTAAATGCGGCTTCTCCTGTTGTCCTCTTTTCTCAGTTTCCTGTGACAATTGGGTACTAGATTGTGGCAGTGAAAACTCCATTTCAGAATCATTGCTCATTGCCATGACTGCAGTGGCTGCCTCGCTGAGAGACATGGCTTTGGGCTTAGGTTGGGCTGGTGCTTTTGATGCAGGAGTGCTGCTCGGACCTTGCTGGCTTGATAACAGTGCGGCAGACACAGGTTTCCTGGAAAAAATGTTGGTCCGCATGCCAGTTTTGGAAATCTGCTTCTTCTCCTCTTCACTGGTCACTTTCTTGGCAGCACCTTTATTTGGGGCCATCTTCAAGCTCTGTCATTTGGCAGTGGCACATAGCTGCACAAGCAGAAGAGATCGGAGGACTCATGTGCTGTGATCATGTCACTTTGTGCAGCCTTCTGTCTGGCAGTATTCTGTGGGTCTTGTGCACCTAAAATCAGAAATGCAAGAAAAGCATTTAGTGAAACCTGGCTTTTTTGCACTTTTCTTTTACTTATTCATAGTACATACAATACAATTTAGTGTGGTGAGTATATCCATTCAAGTCAAACCAAAGCACCATAAAATAATATTTAATTTTCAATCAGGATAACAACATACACGTGTTATGTTTTTCTTCAGGTGCATCTAAGGGGAGACACCTGTGGCAGGCAGGAGGCCCAGGGGAAAATGAATCTTTAAAAAAATAATGCACCTATGGAAGGCTGGCGGTCTAGGGGAAAATGGAAGAATCCTCAAAAAATAAATGCTGACGTGCACCTATGGCTGGCAGGGGGGTCCAGGGGAAAAAGGAATAATCCTTAAAAAATGAATGCTGGTGACTGTGCGGCTGTGCACCTATGGCAGGCAGGGGGTAGAGGGGAAAATTAGTAATGACAATCCTTAAAATATTAATGCTGGTGTGCGACAGGTGCTTATGGCAGGCAGGGGGTGGATGTAGGGAAATGTTTTTTTTAAAGTTTAAAAAAATCAAAAAATCAATAACTAATAAAATATTTTAATTATAATAAATACAACATTAATTGCTGGTGTACTAGGAGACTATGAGTAACCCACTAGGATTTTAGAGGCAAGGAGGTGCAGGTGAAAAATGAAACAATGCATTATTAAACATTATTCATACATATATCACAGTGATCAAACAACAAGCAAGGAGGCATGGTCAACAGAACACATGCAGGTCTATAGAATTGGCAACTACAATGAAGAACACACTACCATTAATTCAGCAATGCCAAAAATGAAAATTAAGTGAGCTATAAATATTTTACAACAGCACATATCCTCCCAAGACATCAAACATTACCCCACCAACATGTACTTTGTGCAGGAAGAAAAATGTGAAATACAAAAGAAAGCCCCACAATTTTATTTCAATCCAATGCCATCCATGGCCTAAATGATGTTTTAAAACAGCATATACCTAGGAAACAGTTGTTTCATCTACCCATGACTAGTACTGACTGGATGGCCAATGGCAGACTAGTCCACATAGTCAAATAAATGAATAGTGCACATTTAACAAACATGGAGAAAATATACTGAACTCTGCAACCCTTTTCCCTTACAAAAGATAAAACATTAAAAGGAAAATAGTAACTAGGTCCCTACCGAAACTCCACGCAACCAACCACAACCACAATCACATTTAAAAATCAAATAAAAATACGAATAAATACTGGTGCATGCCCTCTATCAAACAAACAGCACCCTTATACAAAAGGTTTTCAACTTATTTGTGATATCACAAAAACAAAGTCCTTAAAATCCAATGGTATATATGCAGCAGGAATTGCAGAAAGAGAGAGTGATCTTTTCACCTCAAAATTCAAGTGAAAAGTGACCAGGAGATGGACAAAGCACTATGAGGAGCCTGCTGGACAGGCAGAGAAAGTTGGATTATCTGGGGCACTTCCTGTTGAAAAAATAGTAACATAAAAAAATGCTTTTTGCACTAAAAAACAACTTAAATGGTCCGTTGGAGTAGAATATTCACTCAAAAACACCTTTCTGAGTAGATTTAGCTCCTTCTCAAGTAGAATATTTGCTTGAGAAGCAGCCGTGGCTGCTCACGCTCCTCAGCATCATGAGAATGGGACCGGAAGACTTGGTGGTGACCAGAAGTCACACGAACAGTTAGCAGATCTTGCATGCACTCAATAGCGGCCTGCAAATCTTGACGCACTCGCCAGCGTGCACCAAAACAACTCTCACATGCGCAAATTGAAAAAAAATCCACCACACGCCTGATGGTGAAATTTTGCAGGAACTCCGCATTACACTCATAGCGCAGAGTTCCTGAATTCCATAAATTCCACCGGTGGAGCAGAATTTTTCACCCACACCTAATTCTTAGCTGAAAGGACAAAAAGTAAACTTGAATTAATCGACATTCACGATTCTCACCAGCCCACAGTTTTTGCCTAATTTAGCTTGAAAGGCCTTGAGTTATTTAAGATCAGTTTTGTCTTACTGGTGTTAAAAGCCACCCGGTTCTTGTTCATCCAACCCTTGATATTTTCAGAATGTCAGTGGATCAGTTGTGTCATGTTGCTTGTTTCCTCCAATTGAGTGGAAAAGCGCTGGGTATCTTTGGTGTAAATATGAAACCTAATTTGCTGGGAATTCATCCAAGAAATACTGTAAGTCTTACTTAAGTCTAGGCCTTGCAACAATCAACAAAAATATATACAACTCAAAAATGAGACCCTGTGAACAACTCTATGCCTGAGTAGTAACTTTGTGTTTTGAATATTTACAAGCTTAAAACATTCTTTCACATTTGATGATGTACCCAGTTCAAACACAATCCCAGAATTTTGCTCCCTCAATCAGGATTTATGCTAATAAAATGATTAAGGACCTGATTTAGATCTTGGCGGTAACGGTCCCACCATCGATTTTTCCATCCAATTTCCTGTCCGCCACCTTGGCGGTCCTCCTGTTCTATTTAGATGTTGGAGGTCCCATACATGAAAGACTGCTGATGAACAGTCATCCTCACCATGAATCTTCACCCGCGTCAACGACATCAGTATAATGTAGCATTTGCACTACACAATGAAACAAGTGGGTTTACACAGAATGTACAACCAATGTAATCTCTAAACCTCAAACATGTCTGAGATATATTAGGGTCAGAGGTTCCCTTGGTTTGTGCAATTCCTGTTACACAATAGATGTCACTTAACTCTAAAGTGTCATATTTCCTGTGTAAAGCATATGTGTATATCGTCCACACATCATGTTGAAATAAACACATATGTATTCTCATGTCACAAAAATAGAAACATATATGCTTTTGATGTAACTGTTGAGTACCAGGATGAATGCTTGCACAAAAAACAACATGTCTATCACAAATGTACAACACTAATGTATACACTGTAGAAATATGGCAAAACCATAACCTCTGCATGTCACTGTCAGAAATGAGAATAACTGCATGTCACACACATTGCTATAAAGAACATCGTCAGCAATCAATTAGTAATAATCTAAAATCAATACCAGGATAAAGGTATGTAAAATAAATGAAATTTTAACTGCACAATGAGGGGGTCATTGGACTACAGGCCCCAAACCTGACTCCTATTTGAACTGCCAAGTACAGCCTCCTCAGGAAGGAGCATCTATTAGGCACGGAGCAGGCACCTCAATGATGTGACCTGGGAGGGGGTATTTTAAGTTTGGGAGTCGTGGTTTTGAGTTTGGGAGGGATATTTTTTGGTTTGGGAAGGATGGTCTTAGTTGTGGGAGGGATGGGTTTGGGTGTTGAAGAGGTTGGTTGGGTTTTGGGAGGGGTGGGTTTACTTGTGGGAGCAGTTGTTTGGGATGTGGAAGGGGTCAGGGCCAGGGCAAATAAAAAGTCTTCCATAGGGAAATGGGTAGAGTGGTTGGCAAGGAGTTCGGGTTGGGAGGGAGTGGCAGTGGGCGGTGGGTGGGGTGTCTGTATGTGTTTGTGTGTGCCTGTCTTTCTTGCTCCTTCTGTGTTTATTGTAGTGTGCTGCCTGTGTGTGTTGGAGTGGGTGATTGAAAGGAATGAGTGTGCTTTAGACAGGGCTGGGAATAGGAAATTGGGCTAAGGAAGAGGTGGGAGTTGGGGCACAAGGGTGGGAAGGTTGAGAGGCTGCAGGTAAAGAAGAGGCCAGACCTTGGAATGTCCTCCGTAGGCCAGATGTTGCACTATGAATGCCTTCCAGGTAAGCCAGCATCTTTTGAAACTGCCAACTATTCCCCTGGATGGCATTCAGAAGTGCAGTCTGGCCTACAGAGATAGCCCTCAAGAGGTCAATAGCCTCCTCACTCAGCAGAGCCAGGGGATAGAGGCAGTGGAAGGTGCCTCCAGGAAAGAAGATGCCACTTCTTTTAGGGGGTGACAGTGACCATCTGGGAGCAAGAGGGAGGGTGGAGATGGGAGGGTGGGTGGCACACAAGGAAGCAGATGTTACAGTCGCAAGAGGGTCCGCCACCACTGGAAACTGGTCTTTGTTGGAGGCCTTCAATGTTGATGTCAAAGAATTCATGGCCTTTGTGCCAGTCCCCTCGCCCTCCATGCCACTGGGTCCCTCAGTGTTGGTGGTGTCTGCACCGGAACCATAGTGGCCAGCTACTTCTGCTCCGACATGCCCAATGTTACCTCTGCCTGTCCCTGATGATGCTGAATAGACAGGTACAACAGTTTGAGTGTATCTGTGTAAATAGAATTGAACATGAACTTTGCTCGAAAAACATTTGCCAAGTCTACATATTTATCCAGCCTCAAGGCTCTCAAACCTGGCTTTTTTATCCTCAGTATCTCATGAATGTAGGGAACATTTTCTGAAACCATTTGCTCACATTTTTTAAACTCAACATGCAAGCTCCTATATCATGTATGACCTTGTCTCTTAACCACTTTTACTTCTCTGCATTAATTGTTTCACACCTCTGGTTTCTAGGGCTTGGTTGTTTATAATACTGAACTTATGTCCCCCAAAACTACAGAAATCAGAAATACCTTTGTACATTGTGTTTACATGGTCAAATAATCTACATCATTTACACTCACCAAAATTAAAATATGGATCAATGTGTGTCCACAAATGCTGCAATGTTGTACCAATATGTCTATAAACTGAAAGCCTGTTTCCTTTGACTGACCATTTCCCAATGGTAACACTGACAGTAACTAAAGTATATTACAACCGTACTAAATATCATGTAGAGTCTGTACTGAATTAGCCTAGCAATGTATTAAGCACTATGTATATGCCTATGCTGTTGAAGCTATTTAAAAAATATTTTTGTGGTGGATTGACAATTGGCTTTGACAACATGGGTAAATACATAGGCCTTGATACATTTCTAACTCACTTCAGCACAGAGCAAAAACATTTTCATATTTCCAAAAGAGTCAGGTTTTGGGCCTGATATTGAGTTTTCAAGATGGGATACTCCAACATATATATGATGTAATCTTCCATCAGCAAGTATCCCTTTAATTATCACATTTCTCACCATCATTGATTTGACATCTGGACATAACTAAGGGTACTAAAATGTGTGTGGGGCATGTGTAACACTGTCACCAATTTGGACATATTTAAATCAATACAGTCTGGCTTAAAATCAGATTAAAACAGATTGAAATATACTGGCTTACATGCACATTTGTGAAGGACTAAGGCTTCATGGCAATCAGCTACTTTCTACATGAACTGACTTGAATTTTGCTGTGAATACATGTTCCTAACATGTTTTTGATAAGGAAAAATGCCTTTGCACTCATGTCTCCAGTCCTTTTGGACAGATATTCATTATCATTTGGTCATTGTAAGACCTTACCAATGTAAAGTCTGAAACATCAACTGTGTTATAAGTGCTTAGTATTACACCTGTAATAGGGACTACATTACCTACTCACATTTATGATGGAGCCTCACACCTGAACCAATACTGAAATGGGGAATGTTTGGTTCAACTGTCCATCATAACATCTATAAAATGCAAGTACTCCTTTTTTCTTATGCAGCCATGTCTTTTCAAAACAGTACTTGGCTTGTGATGAGGAATCTAGTGACAACCTGTAGCACAAATCAATACCCCAAACACAGCATCAGACAACGTGTGAAAAACGTACATGTTCAGAAATCCTCATGTGCATTGTAAGTGTGTCAACCATCATGCTGATGCCACAAAACATTGCTGTAAACAAAAAAGTTGAATAACAAGAATGGCTACCAACAGTAACTCAACCCCTTGCTGCTACTGTTGGGCGTTCAACTGCCCATCAAACTACAGTAGGCCACCACAAGGATGCAGGCCAGTAGGGGGGTCAGGGTGCAGTGCATGCGCTTGACTCGCTGGGAGGACTGGCCAAGCTGGACTTCTGCTAACTTTCTGGTCCTGTGTCAAAGGTCCTCCCATCTCTTCCTGCAATGCAGGCTGTGAAACTCATGAACGCCAAGGGTCCGCACCTTCTTGGTGATGGCCTTCCAAATCTCATGCTTTTAATAGGTGTAGACCTGTATGGCTGGGGAAAAAATATATTTTGAGTAATTTTGTTTGTCTTCAGTGCAGTGACACAATTTTGTTGCATCTCTCACATGCAATCAGTACAGATTGGTTTTATAAACATTTCAAAGTTCCTACGAAATACTATTTTGGCAGTGATCTGTTGAGTGTGCTCAACACTTTCTATCTCCTCATGTTGCCAATCCAGGGCACAAACATCATCTAGGACAAGGCTATGAAACCTTTCTGTACCAAGACATACTCCTGATTAGTCTAAATGCATGTGAGCTACTAAAGGCTAAACTACCTGTACATTATTTGCACATATCACCATACACAGATACATCAGCTTAATGCCTAAGTTTATAAGAGTCAGATATTATGGTGTTAACCACATAGAGTGACTAAGAGCAGTATGGAAGGGCTGCCATGTGTGTCAGTGAGAGGATGATTTTAGGTGATGTATGGTATATGAACAAGTCTGTGTAGTAATGGGACACACGTCTATGGGTGAGCGGGAGCCTGTGTCATTCAGACTTGCAGCACAGGAAATACCTTTCGCTAATTGTGGCACCGTGACATGTTGAAAACATACAGATACTCGTCTTACAGAATTTGGGATGTAGTTTAATTTGAAAGAAAATCATCATTCAACACAGTAACTCAAGTTTCTTCTTGCACTTTTCATTTGTCTCATTTCGACATGGGTTGTATGTTTTCACTTATACTAGTGGTACAGTGTCTGCTGGCCCCTGGAAGTAAGGGGCCTGCAGTTGGTGTCATGAAATGTGGAATTGTGAGTAGCATGAACAGAAAAGTCAGCCCATTCTTTCAGGTGAATTTTCATTTCAATGTACAGACATTTCAAACTTTGTCAAACAACATTGTGCAGCTAGCAAAATTATTCACTTCAATACAGTCCAATCACAACACTTCACTCATGAACAAAAAGGGGCAAGGTAGCCTGTGTATTAAGAAGGAACAAGTTACTTAGTAAAACATTTCCCACTCAAAAATGTACTTGTTCCTCTGGTTTTCCATACAGCTGGCTGTACAAGGACCTCTGTGGTGTGGCGTTTCAACTCCTCAGGGGAGAAGGCAGGGGCCCTGTCATCCGCTGTGCCCTGCATCCTTGCTACTAGAGGTTGGTAACAGCATCAAACATCGAGGAGGTGTTGTTGACTGCAGTGTTAGGAGGCAAGTGAACTTTTTTCCAGACGCTCCTTACAAGTACATGGCGTACACTATCAGCAACGAAGATGGACCCAGCCATTGGCTTTTGTGCATAGCCATCACACAGGTTAGCCTATGGCTGTGTTCGTCGTGGATTGTTACACCTACTATGTAATCAACTTCCTCCGAATTCCAGATATCTGAAATTCCCAGTTTCCCGTCGCAGGCCTAAAGGTGGTAATTTTTCTCTCTTGCACCTTGACAGTGTTGCGAGTGGAAATATCAAAGACTTGCCTCTATTCAGTCCCAGACACAAGAGATCCTCAAAGTTCTCCAGCAGTTGAATAAGGAGCAGTACAGATTCCCAGGGGTAAGACATATAGCATAAAGCATCATCTGCGTAGAGTGATATTATATGTTGGACTTCCCCCACTTGTATTACCCAGGGATGTAATTCTCTGTGCACCCATAATTCCCCGCAGCTCTATTGTGAATACAAAAAAGAGTGGCAACAATGGGCAACCCTGCCTTGTGCTGCATTTCCAATGTCCATCCTGCACCTTAACCATTGCCTTTGGATCAGAATAGAGGAGGCGTATCCAGCCACAGTACTGGGGGCCGAAACCCATGGGCCACATAACCGTTATCAAATAGCCCCAATCCACTGTTTCAAATGCTTTTTCCAGGTCATCCGCGACTAACGCTAACTCCTCGTCAAGGTCCTAAACCTCATTCTGTATGTAAGTTAGTTGTCTGAGGTTCATACCTGTGTTTCATCCTGGTATAAAGCCACACTGGTCTTCGTGGACCTGTTGGGCCATGTATGGGATCAAGCGTGTCGCTAGCATTGTGCTAAGTATTTTCAAATCTGTGTTAAGTATGGAAGTAGTCCTATAGGTGGCTGAGTCTGTTCGCGGCCCCCCCCCGGCTTGAAAAGCATGCATATCTCCCCATGCTTCATGGAAGGTGGAAGGAAGCCTTTATTTTTGGGCTCCAGATCAACTTCCAGGAGCTTCTGAGGTATTGGCACCGAGTAGACTTGATAAAACTCAGGTGGTAAGCCATCACGACCCAGAGGTTTCAAGTGTGGGAGGTCTTTCAATACTGCCCGGAGGTCTTCCAGTGACAGTGGGGCTTCTACAGCCAGAGGAGGAAATTTAGGGATGTCGATCTCTTCAAAGAACCTCATATATTACTTTGGCTTTACTCTAGGGTCAGCTGCATACACCCGCTGTAGGTGTTGCTTGAAGATGTGCACAGTTCCTGCTCTTGAGGTGACCCTGTCACCGATTGGAATTAAAAAGTGTGTCACAAGGGGAGGGGCAGTTTCTCTGTGCAATAGCCAGGCCAGTAATCTGCCCTATTTGTCGCCTTCCAGATGCAGTCTTTGTCGGTATTGGAGTAGAGTGTACTTATCCAGTTGGTCCCATATATCCACACTGTGACTGCAGATGTAATAATCCCTATCCTGAACATCGGGTAGATTGGAGATTTCCGCTTGTGCTCAGACAAGGTAGGATTCCTCCTGAAGGAGTTCTGCCTGTAGTCATCTGTTCACTTCATAAGTAACGCTTGGACAGACTGCCATGCCATTGCTATTGAAGCCTGACAGTCTGTGGACCTTAGTGTCGTGGATCCCCAGTTCGTCTCCAGGTTCCCGGTGAGTGCTTCTAATACAACTGCCCAATCTTCTGGGTCTTCCAGGATAGCATTTGGCATCTGCCATTTTCTTGTCCCTTCTCCTGCCTCCCCCTATGTCATCCTACAACAGACTGGAGAGTGATCAGAAAGGACTCTTGCGAGGTGCTTTACTTCTACTTCATCTGAACGAAGAAACCCAGCAATTAGGATCCTGTTCAGCCTGCTGTGCATGTTCGTGGTCAGTGAATGACATGTGTATACAGTTTGTGCTGGATGCTGTAGCGTCCACATGTCTTGCAGCCCCAGGTTGTGAGTCACTCTATGGACAGCCTTTGTCATGTTGGACTTGGTACCATCCCTCAAGGGTGACCTGTCCAGGTTGGGACCTAAATCACAATTAAAGTCCCCCAGCCATATTATTGGGGCACCCAAGTCTTGTATCAATCAGTCCTGCATTTTTCTAAAAGAACCCCACGTTGTCTGTATTTGTGGCGTAAGTGTTCAGTACGGTTAATGGTTGACCACCTAGCTTACCCTGTCATAAGACATACCACCCCTCCATGTCAGTTTCTGAGAATGTGAGCAAGAGAGGGATCCTGAGGCCACCCAGATCAGAGTGCCTCTAGCATATGAGGAGTATGAGGAGTGATATAGCTGACTCTGCCATTATTTACCCAGGCGCTGGGCACCTGCATCAGGAAGGTATGTTTTCTACAAGCATGCTACAGTAATCTTATTTCACTTCAAGAATGTGAAAACTCTGTAGTATTTTATATATGTGCCCAGGCCCCTAATATATCATGCTAGAAATCTGATATCATCCTGCATATCAATATTTGAAGGTCTTGAGAAGTAATGTACCACCCCTCTGTTAGCCCTGTATTCTGCCATCTGCTGTAACAGAAAACAAACCAACCTATGAAACGTACCCAAGCCCTTATACCCTCTCACAGACAAATATATAGTAACCATCATTATATAAGAGCCCTCCCGATATGTGTGCCAGGACCAGCCCTCCCTCCCTGCCAGCCCAACGGGGACTTCTAGAAGAACTGTGCTCCCAGGCAGCTGAGAGCCTTTGGTGTGCTTAATTTTGGCCTTTCCCCCTCAAGTCTTGTGTGTCCTTTATTTGTGAGCTATGCAGCGGTTCTATATACACTTCTTGCTGTTATGAGGCACCAAGGCCCGAATCAATCTTATTCGACCTCCACTCAATGTATGTCATCATGTTTATGCATTCCTTATATTTGTTAAAACTAAGGTCATCTTCCTGCCCTCCCTTACCCAGCCTCCCCTCCCCTAATACCAACGAGGATCAGTTTTCAACTGTTGCCAGATGTCGTGTCTGGGGCAGCTAATGAGTCCAGGTCCAGAGTAGCCATCAAGGATAGGTCCTTGTCCCCATGCTCACCTAAAGGCTGCTGTGTGTTGTCTTCCTCCTCCCCCAGCTGTGTAGGCATGGTGTTTAAACACATAGTTCCAACATTATGCAAAAATTCTGTGTACATACATAACACAATAAGATTACTAGGTTTACTAATCAATGTATTGTGTGACCATTTTAATTGATAGTTTCTTTTCCTTAAATGCAGACATATGAACCCAAGGATGGGTAGAAGACGATCTCCTCAAGTCTTCAGTTCATTTCCAGACCTTGCCAGCATGGAGGAAAAGGACATTATAAAATAATTTAGATCAAATAGGTAAACTATGCTGGGTTTATGTCACCAGCTGGAGCCTCATCTCCGGCCTTACAATAGGAATACAACAGCAATTACACTAATAGTGAACGTCATGGCATTACTTCATTTTGTGGCCACTGGATCTTTCCAATACACTGGCAGTGTCAGGAGGCATGTCACAGCCAACTTTCAGTGGTGGCTATAAAAAGTCCTTGCTTCAATGACGAGACACATCAACAGCTTCAACCAGTTTCCAAGACATCAGGATTTAGCCAATGTGAAGGGAGATTTTTATGCTTTGGTTGGCCCACCACATGTGATTGGAGCAATTGATGGCACACATATTGCCTTGGTGCCACCACACACCAGGGAATAGGTCTACTGCAATCAGAAGAACTTCCATTGCATCAATGTGCCAGTTGTCTGCTTACCGGATATGTACTTCTCAAGTGTGTGTGCCCTCTTTCCAGAGCCAGCACATGATTCCTTTGCACTACGGAACAGCACCATACCACTGCAAATGTCATAACCTGGACCTCAGGGGGCCTGACTTGTTGATAAGTACAATACGACTTGAGAATTGTTTACTTTAATCCTAGTTTACAAATGTACAATGGCTTGATATGATTTTAATCTATCAATGTATTTCTTCCATGTAGGAGACTCAGAGTATCATGGTTTTTAGCACCGCTAAGGAATTCAACAATGCTAGGGGAAGTCTGCTTCAATGAGGCTCATGGAAGAACACAGATGCCTGTGGAGTGGGCTTTTGGGCTCCTGAAGGCCAGATTTCAGTTTCTGGAAAGACCAGTGGAGCCCTCCTCTATTCACCTGATAAGGCGTGCCAAATCACAGTTGCCTGCTGCATGCTGCACAACATTGCCCTATGATGGAACATCCCAATCATCGCAGAGGATAGAGACTGTGAAAAGCCACTGGGTGAGGATGTTGAAATGCTCAATAAAGATGACAGTCATTAAGAGGAAGGAATTGACCTACGTCAAGATGTTATTGACCACTTCTTTGCCTGAGCGTAAGTATACCTCTACATATTGTAACATCCAATGTCAGAACAACTTGTGACATACTGAACCTATCAGTCTCTGATGGTAATTCAGTAGGAATGGCCAGTTCAGGAAAGTCCAAGGCAAAGATGTTTGTAGATCAGTTTACATACATTGGCTACAGTGTTTATTGACATAGATTATGTTTGCTCGTGCTAAGTATATGTGTCCTCCTAACTTATCATTTGAGTCAAATTTCATATGAGAGATCATTAATTTTGCCCTTGTTATTCTGTTTTAGGATCCTTCACCATGTCATCTTCATTTGGACATTTCAAAGTTGTAACATGTGCAGTGATATGTACTGTTGGAAGTACAAATGGAACATGGGTTGATCCTGGGACAGACATCCACTTTGGATATACAGATCTTGTACAGAAACAACTTGCACTGTGATTGAATGGAAGTTCTTGAGATTGTATCAGACATGTTTTCTGTTGGATGTTACCACCAGGGCAATATGTGCTGCTTAACTTACTCTATGCACTTGTATATGTCAAGGCGTAGCATACTGATGTGCCTTCAAACTGGCTAAATCGTCAATTTGTGTTCAGTGTATTAAGCTGTTGATGTGTCTCTTCATAGTTGAAAAACCTTTTTGTAGCACACCACTGAATGGTGGTTATGAAATTTCACCAGATACTGCCACAGGGTATTGAAATAGCCATGTGGCCTCAAATGGTGTTACTGCCATGAGGTAGACTATTGGTGTTATTGATGTGCGATTCCTTTTGTGAGGGCACTACGTCTGACTGCAGCTGAGGTCATGAACCAATAATAGGTTGCCTATTTATTTTGTTTTTTTGAAATATTTCATCTCATCCATGGTGTTAAGGTTGTGGATTGTCAACTTCTAAACGGAACAGACTGTTTGGGTTATGCATGGTTTGTGAAAATAATCTTTCTTTTTGTCAAAGACTTGTTACCTACAAGTGTATGACATCATTACATTGTGATTTCATTGTTTGCAATAGAGATGACCAAGTTGGCATCTATTATTTGTTTTTTAATCATATTGGTTGACAGGTTTATAAAATGATGGTGTACGGAAGACATAGGAAAGGAATTCCTACAATAAATACTACACCAGCCTTTGTGCATTTAAATGTTATGTGCATTTATTTTGAAAAAAAGTAAATGAGTCTATTATCTTTGAAACCAGAATAAAAAAAACAAGAATGAAAACTAAAGTCCATCACAGTGGATGAAACTATATTTGTTGAGCAAAAATTGTTATGAGTCCAATGTACAAAATACAACTGTCATCAAACAAGGAAAATGTGTCCATGAAATAATCCACAGAGTAAATAGTAAACACACACAGGAGGAAATAGGGTTTGGCGTCTCTTGGAGGTGGTGGTGGTGGTCTTGCCATCCTCTCCTGGCGGTCCGGATGAACA
The DNA here is from genome assembly GCF_031143425.1 of Pleurodeles waltl. Lineage (NCBI taxonomy): Eukaryota > Metazoa > Chordata > Amphibia > Caudata > Salamandridae > Pleurodeles > Pleurodeles waltl. The sequence goes on from NC_090437.1 coordinate 971,746,455, forward strand.
TCCCCTCCTTGATGCAGGTCGAGGTGTAGGGACTGGCATGAGTGGAGCAGACTCCTGTTGTGGCAGGGCCTCCCTGTCTGTGGCTGAGGTAGGTGTATATTATCCTGGTGTTGAAGGATCACAGACAGTGGTTGATGGTACAGGAAAAGCCCTGCACCTATGAAGATAGATGTCAAACATCCGCCAGTCACAGAACACAAATTGGGGTTGTGAGTCTGCATCTCAAAAATGTGCTCCCTCTGTAGTTGCTTAATGTCCCAGATCTCTGTTAGGACCTGGCCCATCATGTCTTAGAACTGTTGTAGTTCTCCTAAGACCCAGTTAATGGTGGTCTGGGTGACAATGATGCCAGTGGCCACATTTTGCTGCCCCACAGAGTCCCTCCCACAACCCCTACCACCACTACCCTGTGCCCTTGAGGCAGTGTGTCCCATCCCACTGGGTCCTGACACAAATGGAGGTGGTGGTTGGTCAATAGTAGCCAAGACTGAGGGGCACAAGATGGGTGTTTCATTCCTTTGAACTCAGGAAGTGGAGGTATCCTGAGGCTGGGGTGGGAGGTGTAGGTGTAGGCCAAGTGCAACTCACCAGAGCCCTGTGCTCAGACAGGCAAGATGGACCAGGCATGTCCACATTCTCCATATCTGTAGGAGTGGTGTCCTCACTGAAGGCTTTATCCTGGTCTGGAGTGGAGGTGTCTTCTGTGGCAGACGGATGGTCCACTGGCCCTGGGTGTTGGACCCAAGATGAATTACAATTAAAATGAAATTAAAAGCCTGTATTGTGTCTTCAGCTACAAATGAAGCAACCTAAAAAAAGGAAAATAGAATTAATGAGATGAATAGGCCTTTGTGTGGTTTTTTACTTTTTACACATGCAGGTTAATTTACACAGATGCAAACTTCAGTAACAATGATGGAGAGATGTCCTCAAATGTAAAATGTTATTTAGAAAGTGTACATTACATGTACCGGACATGCATTTCAACAGAGCTGAGCCATTTCAAAGCCAAGCAGCCTCACTAACAAACTATGATAAAACATAACACTGCAAAGTAAATTGTGTATCAATACTACTTATGGAGGAGGAGCATGGTGCCCGAGTGATCAGCTTGGTTGCAGGCTCTCGGGAACCAAGGCAAAAAATATGCTTTATCCTTTTTAATCCCTGCCTTAGTTAACCATGCGTCTTTTTCTTTCATTGTTTCCCTTCATCTTACTTACCATCGTTATTGCATGCAGGAGCTGGGGCCCAGACTGAACACACCCCGGGAAACACCGTGGCGGAGGACGAACAGCCACGAATAGGCTTGTGGGAGGAGACGGTGTGGAGCGTGACCCAGGGAAGACGCTTCTCGGCGAGGTTTCATTTCCGGGGGATGGGAGGCAGCGCGATCGGCTCCTCTCCATCTCCTTTTCCTTTGAGGGCCAGAGCTTCGGCAGAAGCGAGGGCTGTTAGCCCAGGATGGAATCAGCACATGACTCCAAACTGTGCCCGAGTACGGAAAGTGCCCCAAGGGGCCCCTTAACCCAATGCAGCAGTGCCAGAAATGCACCAAAGGTAATGGGGTTCTTAACAATAGTCAGAGGCAAACAACAACGGGGGGGCCTTAAGGAGGTACACAGGGCCGGTAAATTCCAAAGCAGACAGAGGGGGGAGGACTTCACAAACAAGGCCTATAAAAGAGGATGATACTGACAGTACTAAAGGCAAGCAGCAATTTTTGACCCACAGGGGCAGTCAAGACATCTCGGAGGAAAGAATACCTGCAAGAAACCTCAGGATAGAATCGCACCTGCTTTTGTTCTTTAAAGCACTGCCTAGAGGAATTGAGGCTATGGAGCATAGAACTGATTGTTCCTCAGTGACAAAGGAGGCAATTATCGAAATGCACACACAGGGAAGTTCAGATGAGAGGTCTGGTTCAACTGAAGGGAATTGCATAGATATGTTTGCACCCTCAGAGAAATATAGGGGTCTCTCCCAGACCCCGTCAACATGCCAGGTATTGAGCTCTACACCTCAGCCCATAGATTTGCAGCCTATAACTTCAGGCGCTCAGGATGTTTCAAATCTCCTGATTTCACTGACCGAGGAAATAAGGGGAAAGTTTTCGATCTCCGAGCAGAACAAAACCAAAATTAAAGCATCGTGTGAGATTATGGAGAGTAAAATAAATATATTAACCGCAAATATGGCCCACTTGGAAAATGCAGTGAAAGAGCTGGATGAGCAGGTACTCTTGAATAACCAAGAGATTCAACAATTAAAGTCAGGGAAGACGACCTTACAAGATAGGTTGGAGATCCTAGAAAATAGTATGAGAAGGAACAATATTAGACTGCTCAATGTTCCGGAGGAGGTTGAAGCAAAAGAATTCAAGCCTATGTGATTTCGTTAATTAGAGATTTTATCCCTGCTTCAGAGCATATTAATTTGGATTTGACATTCAGAGAGTAGATCTGGACCCCTATAAGAAAAATCCAGCTAGGAAAAACCCCAGGAAATGTTTTGTCAATTTTAGATCTTATTCCATTAAAGAAAAGATTTTGGTGGAAGCTCTGAAAGTTAAATTCTCTAAAGGAGATTGTTCCTTCCGTATTAGATCAGATATTTCTAGGGCAACACAGGATAGACAATGGGATCTTGGGAAATACATGCAAGAACTTAGGTTATTGGGGCAACTGTCCAGATGCGATTTCCAGTGGCTCTTTGAATTATGTGGAACAACAAGATGTACAACATAAGAGAACCCAACGAAACTCATACTTTTATGGAACAGATGAAGGCAGTGGAGTAAGCTTACGTGAATTAACTGCCGAGGTCATGGAGAACACCAATGGGAGTTTCCTCGACTCTCCTAATGGAAGTAGGGAGGGTTCCTCACGGTGGGGAAAGGGGTAGAGTCACAATTAGAGTTTAGATAAATGAATGCATCACAGGGTGTGGGAGCATTTGGTAAAAAATTGAAAAAATCAGTCCTCAGAAAGCCCAAGCCACAAAAGCAGGTCATACTCAGAATAGGCCCTAACGGTACGAAATTCCCTCTTTATTTACAATGCATAGTAATAGTGCAGCCCATTCGAGGGTCTTGTCATGGAACGTCAAAGGTTTTTGTGTAACAAGAGGGAGGTGGAAAATTCTCGAGCTTCTGGGAGGGGTAGATGAAGAGGTGATTATTCTACAGGAGACCCAGCTTTTACAGGACGAGTGGAGGGATATATTGAAGCAGTTTAGATGGGTAGAACATTGTGTGAGTAAGAAACAAGTTGAAGTTGTCAAAGTCATAGCTATCTTAAATAAAAAAATCCATAAAGGCAACTCTGGGTACTGTTGTTACGGACCCCAAGGGGCGATGGCGGCTGTAAACTGAGATTAAAGTTGGTGTACCTGGTTTCTGATTGTGGGCTATTATTGTCCTAAGACAGATGATCCAGCACCTTTCCAAGTTTTGTATAATCAATTTTTAATCTCAAAGTATCCAGTGGTTCTAGGGGGTAACTTTAACATTCTGCTGGACTCATTTTGGGCTAAATCTACCTCTATAGGTACGGTAAATTCCCTGAAAACAAGAACTTGGGTGAAACAGACAATAAAAGATCTTGGTTTGGTAGATATTTGGCAAAGGAAGGCTAGCGGTGGTCCAAGATTTACGTTTTCTCATAAACAATATGGACATCTTCTAAGATCAATTTTGTTTTGGTTAATAGAAACCTCTGTGGGAAAGTGAGATATGTCGGTCATGCCCTGGTACATTTACCTGATCACTTGGCAGTAACATTACACATTAGTTTTGAGACCCCAACTATTTTTCCCAGATGGACAGTAAATCGGATCTTGTTCTCTGATGAGAGCCTCCCTGAAGGCCTAAAACAAGACTGCAAAGATTTTTTTGCTATAAACTATGGGACTGCCACCTTACAGGTAAGACACCTATAAACATACATTAGAGGAAGTTTAATAAGCATAGTCGCCTATAGACACAAAGAAGAGAAGAAGCGGCTTCAAGACCTTGGTCCACAATTTTGGAGCTACAGCTACAGCACGATATGTCTCTGAATGAATCTCAAGGGACTAGGTTAGATAGTCAATTGAAGAGAGCCAGGGTAGAACTAGAGGAATTCTTAGAAGTGAAGATTAAGAAAAGATGGGAAAATAGCAGGCTAGCACATTAGGAGTACGGGGAAGGGGGTGGTAAGCTCTTAGCTTGGAAAACAAAAGTAGAACAAACAAGAAGTAGTATTACATCACTCCAAATTGAAGGCATGAGGAGCTGTACTACCGAGGAATTAGAGATAGAAGGGGCCTTTGTTTCCTTCTTTCAGAAACTGTAGACAGAGGAATCAGAGACCACGGATTATCAGATCACGGGACACTTAGGCAGAATTCCTTTTCCAGGCCTAGATGACACAGCAAGACAGGATTTGGCAGCAAGGATAATTATGGAGGAAATTCAGGAAGCAATAAAGTCCTTAAAGGGGGGGGAAATCATCTGGCCCTGATGGTTTACCTATTGAATTATATAAGTTAATCATGAATGAGCTGGCCCCAACTATGCTAGAAATATTTAATGAAGTTTTCCTTGGAGTTTTACCAATGCCTAAATCTTGGAATGAGGCCACGATTACTCTAATCCTGAAGCCGAATAAAGATCCAACTCAATGTGAGTCCTATAGACCCATTTCTTTGCTCAACTCAGAATATAAGATCTATAATCATATTTTAATGAAAAGACTCGGAGGGGTAATTAATACATTGGTGCACGTTGACCAGAAGGGTTTTTATCAAAGGTAGACAACTATTTGAATTGACACATGCATTGATTGGTGCAATAGATCTCGCTCAGTTGAACAAATTCCCCCTTGCGATCCTCACCATAGATGCTGCTAAAGCCTTTGATCGGGTTAGTTGGTCATTTTTATTAAGAGTCATGGAGGGAAATAAGTTTGGAAGTATTTTCATTAAAGCAATCGAGGCGTTATATAAGGATCCGGTTGCTAGGATATTGATTAACAGTAACCTATTGACACAAGTTAAAATTGACTGAGGAACCCAACGGGGTTGTCCACTCTCTCCTCTCCTCTTTGATTTACATATAGAACCTTTGGAGATAATGATTAGGACCAATCCAAACATAATACCTTTTCATTTGAGAGGTTGGGAGAAAAAAGTGGCATTGTATGCTGACGACCTACTGATATATACTAGCGACTTGGCAGGCTCGCTCCCAAATATCTGGTGTTCGTGGATAGTTTGGCAGGGTGTCTAAGTACCTTGTTAACCAACAGAAGACAGAGATAATGATTTGGACTATTCCCTATGATTCCCCTTTGGTTAAACAAGAAATTAGATATTTGGGGTCCAGATTACAGCAAACCTGGAGGAAGTGGCTTGGGTCAATTTTAAGAAAGTGTGGTCATCAGCAAAGAAGCTGTTAAAAGTATGGGCTGCCCTTCCATCGTCTCTCATTGGTAGATTCAATGTTTGGAAAATGATCATACTACCGAAATTCACCTTTCTATTTAATACTATCCCATTAGAATTCAAAACAACATGGTTTAAAAGACTACAGGGGGACTTGACCTCCTTTGTCTGGGCGTCAAAGGGAGTTTGATCCATTTTGGACCGATGTGGGGAGGGTGCTCAGAGACGTGGTGAGTCCAGAAGTTAAGGTAAGCCTCTCGCTAGTAATATTTGGAAACAACATTGGGGATGATTGGACAGCAAAACTAGACAAACATCAGAGGCACATGCAGTTTATACTAATTCTTTTGGCACAGCAAGAAATATGTTTAAAATGGACTCTCCCCCAGATACCAACTATGCATGAGTGGGTTACATCTGTTAATAAGCTGTATCACTTAGAAAAGAGTAGACCTCACAGCAAGAGGAATACGTTTTGGGTACTCTGGGAGAAAAAGAGAGTTTGAACTAAGATGAGTATGGGCAGACTAACTTTTATGGAAAGTCCAATGATTATGAGTTCCGCTAAGGGCCCTTGTGATAAGAGCTAGCATTAACAAGATGGATAGGCTGCTCTTGTGCAGAAACTTTTGGCTGAGTTGGCCTTCGCCTGGATCACTGATGGTCAGTTGGATGGATGTTGGAGGAGACACCCCATCTGGTAGTGGTCTCCCTTTTGGCGTTCCAAACCTGCTATTCTTGTAGCCTCGCTGGACATGTTATGATGACAAAAAAAAATACTGCTTATATTCAGCATCCCACAGAGCATGATTGGAAACCTTTGAATCAACAAAGCATGATTTATGCAAGCTAGTAGATCAATTCAATGGAGTAAGAAGAAGGTGACAACATACTGGATAAACACAGCAGATGAAATGTTCATACATACCATAACATGGTGAATGACAAATACATAAAGCTTTGAAATTTGTGCATATATGGAAGAAATGGGAGGTTAAGCAACATCACATTGCACTCATGTTTTCCAGCGACAAGAACAGGGCATCTAGTCATTGTAGTCATTGTTAAACACCATTGCAAATCATTATTAAAAAGTGGGCTACACGTACCTATTCAAATTGCTACAATGAAAATGAACACACATTTACAATATGTACACATATGTGTATAATGTGAATAGGTGAAAATACCACTTACAAGCACTATACCTTCATGTGCAAATAGATGGATTTTGGAACCCGTGTTTTGGAGTACAATAGCCTACATTGAGATAAAGCAAGGGACTAGGCAAATGCAAAGGGATGTTCCATGGAGAACAACACACAATCTGACAAAACATATTGCTCATTGTTGAAAGGAGAGATACAATCATGATGCTAGTAATTTGGATAAAACAAGCTATTTTGGAGACTCAAGTTTAGATACATATGTTTTGATGAGGGTCTTGCACATTCTGAACAGCTAACTTAAGTGCAAAAAGTCAATTTGTGATTAGTGAGACATTGCAAAGTTCAGCTTACCAGTCTGCACTCCACTAGGGATTCCTGTCAAGCCTTCAGGATGTAGGTTCTGCAAGACCTTCTCCTTTCAGAGAAAGCGTTGTAAGGAGGGGCTAGGAGAACTACCACCAATCTTGTGGGCCTCTAGATGATGCTTGAAGGGCAGTGAGCGCACTCTCCCCCACAGGTCTTTTCACCTCTTCCTAATTTCCTCCTGTGTGCACAGATTGTTAGATACAGCATTCACTCCTTTCACTATTCTGGCCCATACTTCCCTTTCCTGAGATATGGTTGTATTTTGAACTTGTGCTCCAAACAATTGTGGCTCTACTCTAATAATTTAATCCACCATGAGTGACAATTCTCCCTCTGTAAAATGTGAATTCCTCCTCCCTGCCAGAGTGAATGTCTAAAAAAACTAACTGGTGCCCCAAAAGCTGAAACTAAGTAAAACAAATGTGTGAAAAGGAAAATAAGTACAGCGGGAGAAAAAGAAATGAACGAAACCTGTGTCCTTTGTGGCAAAATCTGCATAAAAATGCTCTGCTTCAGTGGAATGGCAATGGATCATGGTCTGAAATGGAGTGTATTTTATAGTGTGTTTTGCAGGTATTCACAATTGTACAATATACATCAGATGTGGGCTGCAAACATCCATCCAATAGCCACAGCTGTAGTACAATGCTAAACGCGTCCCGCGACAGACTCCCGCCATCATGGGACCAGAATTGGTACACTATCAGCAGGACTGTGTTATCTAAATATGATCAGCACAATCCAAACTTACCGACGGCGACAGAGTAATACTCACCAGTATTTGAGTCCCCCGTGTCGGCTGAGGAATACAAGTGCGACGGAGTACACTTTGTTGGTGCAGGGGCAGTTGAGCCACCATAGATCTTCATACGTCGGTTGGAATTTCGTCAGCTTGATGGAGCACCTGGGACCGCGGCAGCAGCATGACGGTTGTATTACCGTCAAGATCTAAATCAGGCCCTTAGTTAGGTAAATGATTCTTGTGATATCTGTGGCTATAATGCAGAATTGCCCCAGTGGCTCTTAGGTGCTTTCACCTGCTTTTGTTGGGTACTTCTGTTTACAGAAAGGTTGCAGATCCTTGTGCTTCCATTTCACAGTACAAATCACTCAATTAAACATTTTGCAGGTGTGACCCCACGCAAAAGAGGTTAAACCTTTGTGTCTGTCCCTATGCCGAATTTTATGTGTGGGCGCAGGAGTTGCACTGCTCTTATGAAACATCAATTAGCAAATAATGAAAGCGCCTCAAGATCATTGTGTAGGAGAGGGTGCCCTGCAACCACTCTGTAAGCAGAGTCACACACTACACATGCCTGTGTGGAGGTGCATCCCCCATCATGGAACACAGCCGTTCCACCACCTTCAGAGTCATATGGAGCAGCTGTTTGAGCAAGTCAATACATATGTCACTGCAGCATTCTTTACAGGTGGGCAAGTTGGCATGTGTTCTGGGCAAATTTTTTTCATTCTCTAGTATATTGTCCCACTCTGTGCCAGGCACACACAATAGAGGTCTACAGCTGTACAGACCAAGTTGGTATACCCTATAAGTAATCAGACCCCTGGTTCAGCATGACTGTCCCTACAAACCAACTCAGTTTTCATCCTTCACAGGCCAGTAAATTGAGCACTATTAAAATGAGTAATGGTACCATCTGTTACATATAGCGAGATGGTAAAAAAAAACAAATTATTATTAAAAATGTTTTTGGATGTGAATGGGCTAAGTGTTTACCTAAAACATACAGGAAACCAGATCCCAAATGTATTAAGGTAGTCTTTAATTATTTGGAAGTTGATAAAATGTCTACCACTGAACTATATAATAATATCTCCCTTCAAGTAAAATGCTGCTCGGTCTAGTGGAAAGCTATTAAAATTGTCATTATGGCTATGCACACTGGATAGGTCTAGGATTTAGCTGGTTTCAGAGTGCGGCAAAACTGCACTTTTTGCTCTCAGTTAACATGCTATTTATTGAAGGATTTGGGACAGATTGACTCAGGCAATGTTTGTTTTTAGGGCAAAGACTACCCGACAGTGCAGCTGTCTGGTTGCTAAAGACTTCTTGGAGGCAGTCTGAAAGGTGACCTAGGAATGCCTTCTGCCATTGCTTACCATTTGCTTTGTGGTTTGTAACTCACATTAACTTGATTTCTATTTGCTGGTTTGATGTGTTTTAGGCTGTTCAGCATGTCTTTATGCCTCCCATGGAGCACAGCCTGTTTACCACTTCTCTGACTTGCTCTTTGTATTTTTTCACGAGTGCCTGCTTTCTGTAAACAGGCCTTTAAATGTTGTTCTTATCTTGTGAAATTAGCTGTGCGTTCAAAAACAGAGGTCAGATGTAAGGCTCTGTCTTCCACGGAGCTTGGGGTTTACTTTTCTTTCTCTGACTTCAAAGTGAGAGGATTTATGTGACAATCTGGAGGTGTGGAATGTTTAAATGAACTCTGTTAATATTTCAGAATATATCAGAATTAGGAAAGCACAAATGAAGTACATTATTTTGTAATTCTGTAAAAGTGTGTTGGAAACAAATATTTTAATATGATCAAAACAAATCAGTAGACTAGGTGATGCCATTTCCACACATTATCATTTGTGCGCTTATAGTTTTATCAGCAAAATTGAATGTCTGTGCTAATGTAAAGATCATTTCAATTCAAAATATGTAGTCTGTTTCGGCAGTGTGCTACCACACCATGAATACTCCACCCTCCTCCATTCTATGCCATGTTGTGCCCCTCCACTCTACGACACTCAACATCACTCCATTCTACACCACTCTATGGCACTCTACTCAATGACACTCCACAACATTCTACGCCACTCCAATCTACACCACTTCACTCTGACACTCTATGCTACTCTACTTTATGCCACTCTACAACACTCTACAATGCTCCGATGTACTCCATTTCACTCTCTACCACTCCATTCTACAACACTCTCGCCGCTTTACTCCTCTCTACGCTACCCCATTCTATGTCACTCTCCTCTGTGACACTGCATTACACTCTGTGACACTTTTGCACTCTGTGACATTTAATGCCACTCTATGCCATTCCATTACACTTTACTCTACACCACTCCACTCTATGACACTTCACTCCACTCTACTCTACACCACACCCTTCTATGACACTCCACTCTACTCTACAACACTTTACTCCACTCTGCGCTACTCTCTCCATTCTATGGTATGTCACTCTACGACACTCCACCATACACCCCTCCACTCTACTTCACTCTGCTCTATGACACTCTACTGCCCTGCACTCTACTCTGCATCACTCGACTCTATGACTCTCTACGACACTCTGTGCCACTCTACACTAGTACACTCCACTCTATACCATTCTATGCCACTCTATGGCATTTAACTATAGTCCCACTCTCCTCCATGCCACTCCACTCTGTGACTCCACACCACCCTCTTCCACTCTGCAACACTCTATGCCACTCTGCCACACTCCACTCTATGCCACTGCACTCTACTCCATTCCATGACACTTTATTCCATGCTAATCTGCTCTACTTTATTCCATTCTACATTATTCCACTCTATGCACCTCCACTCTACACCCCTCCGTTCTATGCCCCTCCACTCTATGCCCCTCCACTCTTCATCTCTGCTGTCTAGATCCCACCACTCTACGCCCCTCCACTCTGTGACATTCTACTCTATGACACTCTATGCCACTCCACTCTACGGCATGCTCTTCCACTCTATGACAATCTACACCACTCTACTCTGTGACATTTTACTCCACTGTACTCTACTACTCTCTAATCTATGCCTCTCCATTCTACAACACTCCACGACACTCTAGGACACTGTAGGCCACTCCATGACGCTCCACTTTACCTCATTCTACTTTGCTCTTTGACACTCCACACTATGCCACTCCACTCCACAACACTCCATGACACTCCTCGCTTTCCCACTCTACACCACTCCACTCACCTGTATGATACTCTGTTTCAATCTACTCCAGGCAACTCCACTCTACTCCACTGTATGCCACTACAGGACACTCTACAACACATTACTCCACTCTACTCACTATATGCCACTCTATTTTACTCCACTCCACTGTACTCTATGACACACCACTCCACTCTACTATACACGACTCCACTCTGACACTCTATGACACTCTATACCACTCCACTCTACTCCATCGCACACCACTCTACAGCACTCCACTGCACTCCACTCCACAACACTCCACAAATTACATTCCATTCCACAACACTCTACGCTTTTCCACTCTCACCACTACACTCTACACCACTTCACTCTCTTATACAACACTCTTCTTCACTCTGCTCCAGGCCCCTCTTCTCTGCAACACTGTTCTCCACTGTTTGCCTCTCGAGGACACACTACAACACATTACTCCACTCTAAGCAACTCTCTCTATGACCACTTCACACCACTTGACTCACTCTACATCACTCCACTCTGCTCAATGACACACCACTCCACTCTACTCAACTATACATCACTCCACTCTATGACACTCTATGCCACTACCATCTGTGGCACTCTACTCCTCTCTATTCTCCTCCACTCTGTCACTCCGTACCACTCCACTCTACTCCATGACACACAACTCTCCACCACTCAACTCTAGTCTCCGACAATCCACTCTACTACACTCTACTCTATGACACTCCACTCTACTCCACAACACTCTAGGACACTCCACTCCACTCTACGGCACTCCACTCTACTCCATGACACTCCACCCTACACCACTTCACTCTATGCCACTCCATTCCATGCCCCTCTCCTCTACATCACTAACCTTTAGTCATGCTGAACAGCAGCTGCATTGATGTACAACATGGCTAAAACATATTGGCAAAGTCAATAGCTCTTGCATGGGTGAGACCCATTATCCTTGCCAGTGCTTGTTGCTTTGTTGCCCTTGGTGCTGCAGAGTCACAGATGTGCAACCCATGCCTAACACTACTAACACTACAAGTGGACAGACTTTTAGTCTCAGCTCTTTGATGTGATACTCTCTTTTTAATGAACTTACCAAGACAGTAAGCAAATGTTACTAATGTAGTTCAGTATCCCTTTTGTAGTTTTAATGGGGTATTTACAGAGATTCACAATGCTATCAATATTGCATTTTAAATTTTCACATGTGCATCTGTTGGGCAACAATATCACATGCACGTGTTTCTTGAAAATTGAGTCCATGGTGACAACGTGTTTTTAGGAGAAAAACACTGGAAGTTTTCTTCAGGATTCAATTACAAATATAACTTTTGGGGAATTTACGACCAGATGTACTAATAAATGGTCATAAAATACTGGTGGCAAGCTGCAGCTAGAAATTTGGTGACCAGTCAAGATTTTGAAGACCCGACCTAAATACTAATAAGTCGAGTCTTAAAAACCGGAATTGTAGAGGGTAGGAATCCAACCTACCTCATACATGTTAATGAGGTAGGTTGCAAATTGCGAACTCACTATCTTTGGAGGCCATCACAGGGATGCTGGCCTGCCGGGGCTGGTAAACCACCATGTTTGTGATTGCTTTTTAATAAAGCAATCCTTTTTTTTAAGTACAGTCAGTTTTCCTTAAAGGAAACGGGACTGCGTTTAAAAAGTAAGATTTACTTTTTTTGTTTGTTTAAGAGTAGGCAGTAGCCTTCTCTTAAAATAGCTTTTTTTTCATTCACTATGCGGGCCCTTATTTTTTGCAACTGAGTTAACACCTCCAGTGAGGTGTCTGCAAAATATCAATGTTTTGCAACTGGATTAGGGTCTCAAAACATTGATGCATTAAACACGATAGGGGATGCCTACAACACGACCCTTCCAGATACTGACTTGGTATCCATGCGGAATCCCATTTTAAGAATCAGAAAACTTTTTCTGACTCCTAAAATGGGATTACTAAATACAAAAAAGCATCATAATCATCGCAAACTCCGAGTTTGTGCGTTTGCGACTGTTAAAATCCTTACTACAGCTGGCTCCTAGTGACCTGCCACAGAGAACATTCCATTTGATTATTGGTGTTTATGAGTTCCTATTTATATCAGTTGGTGTTTTTATTTAATCTAATGAATATTTGTTGTTTGTTTCTACTGGATTTATATCTTTCAATGCTCAAATATCAGACCCAGCAACTGAATACAGTAAAATCAATCGGTAACTGATCAACTGGAATTTCCAGCAAGGCTAAGTGTTAATTTTTAAACACAACTCTTTCAGGTTTGTTCAAACAGATTAGATAATGTTACATACAGTCGATCACCATTTGGTGTGTTTTTTTAGTTTAACCTTCGTTTGATTTACGGTACATCTCATTGGTCCCCATTTATGTGCTCAAAGTTTATACTTTCAGCACAATATGTACTGGTAGATCTGCACCTTAGTTAATGCAACTTATATTGAACGCATTTACCTGGCCATCTTTTATGGGATCAATGCCATTTGTATTTAGACATCTCCCTGTTTGCTTTTCAGGAATGTTTTTAGGACGTCCTTTGAGGGATACATAATACTACTTTTAACAATCATCTGCTTTTACTATTTTTGGCACGTCTTCAAGCTTGAATGACTCTCCCTTGTCTTTGCTCATAAAGTGCATACAGCTTGTTATACTCTGACAGTTTTACAACATGGTGTATCCTTTTTAATACAAGCGTCTGTTTTAAATGATATAATACATTTTTGGTTGCCTTCAAACTCAGAAGTCTTCACTTGAGCTTCATACACGGAACTTAAATGACAGGAAGATGTTGCTTGGACCTAAATCCGAAGGGTTTAACATTTTGTTCTCAGTGTAACTCTAGAAGTTCAAACAATAAATAGGCGCACGTCAGAGATGAATAGCTGCTTAAATGTCCAGGTTGTATGCACCCTTGCACCACTGTGACTTTATTCAAGCTGGCGAGTCTGCAGTTTGCTTACTGACAACATTGCCATAATGTCCTATCCCTCTCACCAAGAAGACTCAACTTAGTATTAAAGAAAAATAGAACATTAAAGATGCTAGTAAAGGATAAGGATCGCCTAGGGCAGAATACGTACATGGTTTATGCTTATTTCTCGAAGAGGGGGACACCATGAGAGAAGTCAGAAGAGAAATTGAGGGAGAGATTTTAAACATAGAGGATATTAAACTAAGCAGTTAAAGTGAGAAAAAAAATCACTGAATGTTCTCTCCCTAGTACCTTTGCTCCCTCTGATGCTCCTTGAGCTATTGTAGGTATAACTTCTCCCCTTCAGCAGTGTTATCTCCATTCATAAATTATATTCCAAGTAGTGTTCCAAGTTCCAGTCAGTTCTGGGTGTAATATTGTGTAGCTAGAGTCAGTTCTATGCCCACTACTGTTGATACTTTGCCATGGCATTTTTCAAAGTACCACAGGGCTAGTGTATTTCCATTTTTTGCTATTAACACTCTTGGCACTCTCATCCCCAAAGATAATAAAACTAGATGGTACTTCTATGATGTCAGTTCCTGAGTGCCACTAAACATGATTGTTGAGGGGTCCCAGTACCTGGTGCTTGTTTTCTACAAGAGGGAAGGATTTAGCCCAACATACTCAACTTGTGGAACAAGTAGCAGGTATATGACTGTGATCAGCAGCTTCCAATTCACATCGAGGACAAGAAAACACTCTACCACCCGAAATTGTTATCAATCTCTGAGGCATGTAACAGGAACGGTGTATCATCATGAGGAATTGGCATTTATATCTTACTGCAGTGACGGTGCCCTTTCTCATCAACATATCATGGCTAATTGGTCTCTTTTTATCTGTATTTGTTCTTTTTTCATTTTCTATCTTTCAACTGTATTTAATTGGAGTTTTATACATTAGCATTTTCTAACACATGTGCAACTCATCAAACCTCCCTAACCATCTACCTGTGCCCTGCCAACCCAAAATGGGTACGAATTGCATTAAAGTACACAAACAATAGAAGTATATATCTTTCACTTCAGGATTCATTATATTCTGACCACAATCTTAAAACAAGGCACTCCTGAATAGCGTCAGTGCGTGAGTGTCAACAATTGATGTGATTAAAGGCATCTTAACAGCAGCCTACCCCAGACAGGTAATCCACAATTGACCACCAAGTGATTTCGTATTTAGTTCAAGTACCAGGTTAGCTTTTCCATTGCCAGTATTTACCTTAGCTTGTTGGCTCAGTCCTGCACTGAGGGAAAGGCTGCGGTTTGCCATTTGACAGCTATAAATTATTTAATTAAAAGGATCATGTTCATAGTTATTCTCCTGTTGGTTAGTGCTAGAGATGTTATCTCGATAGGCCTAATTAAGTGCTTAATTTGTGCCAGTGGTTGCCGGTGTGGGGCACAGGCACATCAGACAATTCCCGAGACCAAAAGAGGGGGAAAAAAACAAAACCACAAGACGGAGGAAAAGAAATACAGAAAACCGTTCACCAATGAAGAAAGCAGAAACTTGTGAGATAACGAGGTGAGTGCCTGGCAATGAATTAAAGAGGCCTGAGGTGGATTGAGGACTGCGCACTCTTGCTATTAGCGTTCCGACATTTAATAACGCCAGCCACGGGTGTCGGAGCAGCGCTTTGAGCACCTGCACCTATTATTTTACAAATAAAGCACTGGCCGAATCCCGAGTGTAATTATGGCAAGGTCTGCTCGGATCAGATACCCTAGTACTCCTTTCATGTTGTTCAAAATCTCCTTCCAAAACAATGTCAAACACAGACACACCCACTACACATGCACTTAAATCCATTCCATTCTACAATTTCTCCAGCATAGACCAGATGCATTAGTATACATCTGTTTCATTTTTATAGGTGTAATATTCCATAACATGATATCTTGAATGCTTTAACATATTATAGGTATAAAAGTCCGTAGATTCTTCCATTGGCATGTAGTAATTTCAATGTTTAACATCTACAGCCACTGTGTCTTCTAGCACCATTGAACATTAGAGTCCTCATCAGCTAGAGCGGAATAAATATTTGTGATAAGACCTTTCAGCGAAATGTAGGTGGCAAATAACTTTTCCCAGTGGGTGGGGATCTACATGCTGCCTCTCTGGGCTCTGGTTGCATAACCTTAGGTCACAATTGAAAGTATTGAAGACCGTCTACCTCTTGCACCTTAAATTCTTTTTTACATTTATAGAAGGATTTGATCTTTCTCCGTTCTACATTCACCCTGTGACCGTTTCTTAAATTCCTGACCATTCCACCCTGGAGAAAAGTCTGGGCTACAAAATTGAAGCGTGTAGGGGGATGGGATGGGTGTAAGGGCCTGCCCTTTTGTGACCACGGTCCATATTTTCAGAGTAGGTCGCAGTATCTCATCCAGTGCCTTTCTGTCACATGTTGAGACCACTCAAACAATATCCTAATTAGGCCTCTTGACTTCTGTGCAACCTCAGAATATCTTCATTACAAGTGTACTCACGTGCCTTTCTAGATTAAAGTATCCATAGTCGTATGGAGAGTTTTCCTTTTCTTTATCTGGGATTTTACCCGGGAGACCCTCAAATACATATAGTAGCCAGGGTATGATATTTAATTTAACCACTGCTCCTCTTTCCAGCAAAGAGATGTAGAGTCGTTGCCACCAATGCAGATCCTGGGTGATGGTGTTAAAGAATCTGGGGTAGTTTTCCCAGTAAAGCATATGTAATTTAGCAGTGATGTAAATTCCTTGGTATTTGACTTTCTCTTTGGCCCACCAGAAGGTCGACAATCTAGTGTTTTTTAGGGTCAAGAGCAAAGCGCTCTGTCCCTGTTGTAATCTCTCTATGGGCCTGTAACCACGCCCACAGCAAGCCCATGAGTTTGGGTGGTTTGTGGGCTTGCCTATTAAAATTCGAAGGCAAGCATATGTCATGCTCTTTCCGGTGTTTAGCCCTCCTGGAGCTCACCGGGCAACTACTGAAAACATAAGAGACTCAGGCCCTCATTCGGACCTTGGCGGGCGGCGGAGGCCGCCCGCCAAAGTCCCGCCGTCAGGTTACCGTTCCGCGGTCGAAAGACCGCGGCGGTAATTCTGACTTTCCCGCTGGGCTGGCGGGCGGCCGCCTTCAGGCCGCCCGCCAGCCCAGCGGGAAAGAGGCTTCCACGATGAAGCCGGCTCGGAATCGAGCCGGCGGAGTGGAAGCTGTGCGACGGGTGCAGTTGCACCCGTCGCGTATTTCACTGTCTGCGCAGCAGACAGTGAAATACATTTAGGGGCCCTCTTACGGGGGCCCCTGCGACCCCCCCTACCGCCGGGAACTGGATGGCGGTAGGGGGGGTCGGAATCCCCTCGGCGGCGCAGCTAGCTGCGCCCATTGGAGGATTCCAATGGGCGGCGGTACACTGGCGGGAGCCCGCCAGTGTTGCCGGTCCGACCGCGGCTTTACCGCCGCGGTCGGAATGCCCATTGGAGCACCGCCGGCCTGTCGGCGGTGCTCCCGCGGTCCTCCAACCCGGCGGTCATGGACCGCCAGGGTTGGAATGACCACCTCAGTGTTTTCCGTATGGTTTCTGGACTACTTTCATCTATTTATTTCCTACGCAGCGAGATCTCACAGCAGTCGAGCATTTTGCCTCACATCAACCCTTTTACATGGATAATTGCATTTTTGCCAATCATTTTTTGTGGTAAGGGTTAATAAATCTAATTTGCTAAGATTGACCTTAAACCAGAGCATCGACCATACAGATTAATAACCTTTAGGGCACTGGGGATCGATATTACTGGGTTTTGTAAAGTTAACAGTCTGCAAATTTATTTTATGTTTGCCCCTCCTAATGGCATTCTCTTAATGTCAGTACATTGTTGAATGCACACAGCTAGTGGCTCAATAACCAGTACAGAGGGAAGGGGGCGATAATGGGCATCCTGTTGTGTGCCCCCAAATAGGGGCATAGTTTATGTTTTTGTGCCATTGACCAATATTCCAGCCCCAGTCTAGGTCAGCATATGGGGCCTCAAAGAAGCACAGCATCCTTCCTTGATATATTGCCCCCCTTGGTGATCCCGACCCAACACAGGGTTTTCTGTCAAATACTAGCTCTTGATCCCGGAAATCAGAGAGGCACCAAAGAAGCATCTCTAGAGCACATGAAGGCGCTCTTCTCAATCTGGTGTTGTATATCTGCCAACAAAAGCTAGAGGTGCTGAACCCTCTGATATGACACCCTCGTCCCACACTAGTTCACAGCAACGGGCCCTTGATACCACCACCACCACCACCACCAGCATCATGGTGGATTTCTAAAGACTCTGAGTTTCCCACATCCTCCATCCTCTCATTGTACATATAAATTGTGCTGCACAATAATACACTTCCATATGTGGAGCACCCATACCACCCTCTGTAAGTGGTCTAGTTAACTTGAATAGGGCAAAGCGTCTTCTTTGGGATGCCCAGATCAGAACTCCCAGCAATCTGCTCATGTCCATGAAAACTAATTTATTCAATATCACCTTAATGGCAACAATGTGATATAAAAGACGTGGTAATACAATTGTTTTGGCAAAGGCAACCCATACCATTGGAGAGAGACGGGTAATCAGGACCAGGGATGGAATGGAAGCTCTTATCCCTACAACAATCATTTCAAAATTGCCTGCTATCAAGCATTCATCGGTATGGTATATCTACACCTCCAGTTATTTAAACATTGTGGGTTCCCACTTGAGAGGGAAATCCCCATGTGCGCAGTCTAATTCAGTGCACCCTGGGAAAGTAGGAAATAAACAGGATTTTCTCCAGTTAACTCGTTACTCAGAGAGCACTCCAATCTGCTACCTCATGCAAACTGTATTGTGGGTCCCTTAGATTCAACAGGGTGTCATCTGCATACAGCGAGACCATAAGTACCCCGATTTACAGCATTGCATGCCACTCCTGTGTAAGCTCCCAAAGCAAGAATGCAAGGGGCTTCATCACCAGTGCACATAATACCAGTGAATGTGGACACCTCTGCCTTGTACCCCTTTGAATCACCCATGGCTGAGAAGACCTGTCTGGGTCCACTTGAACTACCTGGTTTGTGTAAAACTATTGTATTCACTTAAGAACATTGGAAGCCAACCCCACTTTTTGCAGTTCAGCAAAAAGGTATGACCATCCCACCATGTCAAATGCTTTCTCTATAATGGGAAGACTTACAGCAGCCCGAGGGTGTTCATGTGAAGCTCCATCAAGCACCATGAAGAGCCTATGTATGTTTAGGTGTGTACTGCATCTGTGTATAAACCCACATTGATGTGGATGAAACAAATCACCAAAATAAGGCAGTAATCAATATGGAAGGAGTTCTCCCATCATTTTCTATTCTGAATTCAAAAGAAAGTGGCCTTTAGGAGCAAACATCAAATGGATATCTCCCATCCTTTGCAATCACCACAATTGTGGCTTCCCTGGTAGAAGTGGGAAGGATGCATGACCAAAAGGCAGACTGATAAATCACCAGCAATCTAGGGGTTAGAAGTTTTATATATTCCACATAGAATTCTCCTGGAAGGCCATATTTTCCCTATGTTTTATCTCTAGGCAACTGTCCAATAGTGGAACTTATCTCTTCAAGAGTTAAAGGAGCAGCTATTGTTATCCTTTGGTCCTCTGTCGATTTTGGCATCTGAATGCCCATCAGATATTGTACCAGCAGACTTGCACTATACAACCCCTGGAAGACAAGTACAGCTCCAGGTATTATGCAGATGTTGTATTAATGTCTAGCTGAGTATGCAGTATCTCTCCATCCGGTGATTTGATGACATATATGGGTTTTAGATTAGTCTTGAATCAAAGCAACCAAGCCAGGAGGTGGTTGGTCCTCTCTCCCTCACTTTACTGTCTGGACATATACGCTTTATATTTAACTCCCTTTGAGTTTTTAATAATTTGTTGTATTCCTTTTTAGCCTCCAGCCTGGGCCTATCTGCCCCTACAGCTGCCACCCCCTCAGTTTTACAAGCACACATCTTTTGTTCTAAGGCCGGTAAATAATAGGCAAGGACTACCTTTCTGTCCTAAGTCTGATTAATACATACGCCTCGTATAATGACCTTAAATGTTTCTAGCCACGACTACTCCAGTTCTCTATGCTGCCAATTGGCAGCAGAAGAAACGCTCTTCTGACTCGGGGAGAGGCTGGCAGCTGTGGCGTGCCTTGATGAAAAATAAAATGGCAATTAAATAATTGAATTGCCATTTTATTTTTAACACAGTCCAGCTTGCAGCTGGCCGGGGGGAGTGGCAACACTTCCCTGCCCTCATGTAGAAACAGCAGCTGATGCGTGTGTTCCTTTGCTACTACCTGCTGGAATGGATATTGATGTTGCACAAAGTTGATGTAATCGGGAAATATGTTCTCTTGCCTAATGAAGAATACAGTCTCAATCCCTTAAATGTAAATAGCTGCCCCACCATTTAAAGGGGTAGTGCACCTAAAGCCAGGGTATGCCCTAGCACCTTGTGAACCTGCTCCAACGAGAAAAACCTTGAGGGGACACTCCCATAAATATTGTCCACCAACCATTTTTTCAAGAACATTATTGTGTAAACCCATCTGTTTTCACAGGGATCCTCACAAGGTGTATGTTATTCCGCCATGAGAAGCCTTCAGCATCACCTACACTATTGTGTAGTAGTTCAATTATTCACTTAGCTCTTTCACCTGGGATTGCAGTTCATGCACCATCAGATGCAATTTGGCTAAAGTAGATTTATTATGTGCCACCCTGTCTGACATCTGTCTGAGGTCAGCATGTAAAAGGTTGACGTCAATGGGCACTGAGTCTATCAATCCTTCAAGGGTAGATTTAGAGTGGAGAATAGTCTGCAGAATTGCATCAAGCTTCTCAGGGTAGCCTTCTATAGTGGACTCCATGGATCTGAGTGACCCACTAGGCCGACACCCTGGTCTGAACATGCCTCCGTCTGTTTCTCTGTAGCTCGTCCCTTGCCTCCTCTGAGGCATATCACAGTGGCTCACCCTCTGAAACTTCACAAGTAGCCTAAAGGCACGTTGACTTGTATTTGAGGTCGGATGAATGTTGATGCTGTGGTGGCCCAGTCGAGGTCAGCGAGGAAATAGCTTACTACATCATGTGCCAAATAATACCTTTCCCCCAAACTCCATACCTAAGTGAAGAAGCACCCTCCAGAAAACCCAAAATCATTTAAGGTCAAAGCAACAAAAGTAGATAAATGCTACTGACATACATAGCAAACTTATTCAGGCTCAGGATCATTCAAATATTTTTCATGCCCCTCTTTTTGTTTTTATTGGTTGTGTTAGAGACTTGTCATTGTTCTTATTATGAAACTTGTCCCTCTAGTCAACATCTCTGTTTTCTTCTGTCTTATTGCCAGTGCTAGTATTAATGCATCCAGAGGTAACAGACCTGCAAATTAGAAGTTTTATACAGCTGTACTGAAACCTGCAGTGTGTTTCTGGAGAGCCTGTCAATCTTACAGCCATATGTGGTTCATACTAATGCAAAAGTGGTAAACATCACTGCGTACTCCATGCCCCCCTTTTCAGTATTGTTCCACTGGCACTCCCTCGTGTCCTATTCAATGTGAAGGTAGTACGAGGCCTGGCCAGTTCTCAGGTGTCTCTCCTCTGGTGTGTAACGTTTATCCACTGAAATTCCCTTTCATGTGTCTCATCTTGTGGGCAATCCCGTGGAATACTCCTAAATTTAAACACATACTCCATTACAATGCCTGCTTCATTTAGTATAATTAAGAGAATGAAGTCTGCAAAACGTACAGAGTTCCCCAATGTAGCATTTTCACATTGGAGACACTATTGATGTATTGAATATATATCCTGATAGCCTCTTTAAAAAACCGTGTCCCTCCTTTTCTGCAACTATGCTAAACACCAAGCAGAAGTTCCTTTACGTTTTTATTTTTCACCTTATGAGTCTATGTATTTAGAATATTCAAAATAAGTGCATATCTCATCTCTTTTAGATGCTTTTATTTTGCTTTTAATTCCCCCCCTCAGATGGGAAGGCTGCAGCATTCTTTTTCTTTCCCTCCCCTCACCCTTCACTGGTTCTTGTCGCAGATTTGCAGGTTATCGCACCTCTGTCTTTGCCTTGTCCACTTACTGGCGAACCAATCCTCTCCAGCTAACGTTTTTGCAGAGTACTTCTACAGCTCTAGACCCTTCACCAGGTGCTCCTCCATTGACAGACCTTGTCGTCCCAGAGAGTTCCCACCACTCCCAACTACTCGAATCGAATGGTTTCTATTGTAAGTCTGACAGGTAACATTTACTTTTAATATATGTGGAAGCCAGAGCGCTCTATATCCTACTTCTAGGTATAAAAAGAGCACTGAGGGATTGAAGAAACAAAGGACAGAAGAGACAGGGTTCTGAGCAGGAAGGCAGACTCAAAAGAAAGAAGTGAGTAAAAAGTCAGTAAAACTCCGAACGCGGAATACACCCTGCTCAAACAAGTATTTCTGTCACTATTGACAGGTTTGAAGTCACAATGTCAAACAAATATTAGCCAATAGGTTACAAATCCCTTTCAGACTGAGCACATATAGACTCTTTGACCCTTCCCCTTTTATATTTCCCAATGTCCAGAGTCATTTGTTCCTCTAATGTACACACATACTTTTCCACGTTTGTTTGTGCCGTGTGATCACTTCTCAGAGCACCTAATTGTTGTTTGTATAGCACACATGCCAATAAATGTATTTATAACAATTCGTCTGTTGCTTGTTGCACAGTATTCTAATGACTTGTTCTCTGTGGATGAATTCTTCATCCCTTAAATTGTTTGAAAAGTGAGATTCCAATACGTGCGTAGTGAACCGGTGTTTTGTTGGATACAAATCCCTTTCATGCAAAGAGTAGGGCTCTCTATAGGTATGAATACTTATGAAAGAGATTTAATTTATATATAAAATAATCAATTTGCTACTAAAAATAAGTGAGACACTGCTGCCTTCCTTCATTGACTGACCTTAGGTCAGTCAATGAAGGAAGTCAGCAGTTCCAATCCTCCTGGGTCCTCTGAGGCTTCTCTCCCACAGAGCTGCATTGAAAGTAAGTTTTATGTTTTTTTAATAGTTGCTGTATTTGTGTATGTATGTATGTGTATTTGTGAGTGAGTGTTGTGATTGGGTGTGTGTTTGCCCGTGTGTGAATGTATGGTTGTGAGTGAGTGTGTATGTGTACATGTGTGGCTCCCCACCCACTTCCGCGCTAAAATTACTGCCCGCCACTGCAGATCATGCTCTTTACTAGCATACATTGATAATGTCTAAGAATTTAAAGATCATTGTGGTTTCCTTCTGTTCTCCACAGTAAATCATAGTAATGCTTTCTCCTTCATAGCTTTGTGTGTTTCCCGCTCGTTTATTTTTCAGCCTTTAGCAGAGCTTGAAACTATCACCTTAGAGTCAGAGAGTATATCGTATATCCATGGACTAACATGGATTGTAGATAAAGTTGGCAACTTTTACCCCCAACGTTTGAGGGTTATTTGGAAATGGGTATTCAAAGGATCTACTTTGTGACATCAAAAGGCGCAAAAGAGTATTTGACATCATGTGATACTCCTATGATTTTGAGAAATCAGAGTCCACGGGATACAGTATGGAGCATGGGCCTTTTTTAAGCTTGAAGAGTGGGGTGCAGTTCCCTTTCCATATTCCACCATAATAAAATCCAAAAGCCATTCCTCGAAGTGTAATGGAACATTTTGAGATCTTGTGTTCTGATTAAACTGCGGACAATTTTCTCACTTTATCATAAAGCCAGACGGCTAGTGTTGTATTTCGGTGTTGCATGCTGGGAAGAAGGCAAACAAGTACAGGGACTTTTTCAGAATCAAATTACACGTATGGGTCCTGCAGCAGGAGCTGTGGTGTAGCTAGCTCAGCCTCCTGCTGAAGACTGAAACTCTAGCTGAAAAAGTTAGATTGCTCCTACTAGATAACATCACGCTGTCCATAAGATGCACAACATTTCACACCAGACTAAAAAAGAAGACTGGATTCTACTGTATCTTCTTTATCAGATGTCTCTTACCTGTGCTGCTGTTATCACATTTACAATGATTATGTGTATTTTTATTGATCCTTACATGCAATCACTTCTTGATGTATGCCATTGCTCCTTCATCTTTGACAGTGTTCCATCTTTGATGGTATTTAGATTCAGACTTTCCGATTCCCAACACACCAGAGCCTGAGGGGCTATTTTAGTCTTAGTTTGATAATTGGACCAGACCTTTTGAATGTGATAAAAAGTAAGTTAAGAATTGGCTTTGGTTTGATCTGAAATAACTTATTTAACAGCTGTAGTCGTCTTAGGCAGGTAATCATGTGATTTTCTTTTGTCAGTGCTTCATGCATAGAGCTGAGCCAATCACAGAACGAAGCCATGCTTATGCACTAGTCCGGTTGCATGTGGGCTAATATCTTGAAAGGATACAATCTTGATATACCAAGGCACACCTTAAATGTCAGTTCCTTGTTGTTGTAGTGATAAAGTTCCAACTTAACGTGAGTATATAGTAGATATTTTTATTCCTCAAAGTGCTTCGGAGTATTTTCAGAATATACCTAGTCTTGGGCCTTGAAAAAGTCTTGTTGACGAAACACGTGTTGGCTGATGTATCTTTGGACTCATGATGATTGTTACTTCTCTGAAGCACTTTGAGGAATAAAAATATCTACTATATAGTCACGTTGAGTTGGAACTTTATTACTACAACAACAAGGAACTGTCTTTTATAGTGTGACTTGGTATATCAAGATTGTAGCCTCATGTGATGATTGATCTTCAACCGACACAACTTCACCCGAACTGGCTGGGTGCTCACCATTTCGGCACCCTTGACAGTACTTTATGTATCATATGGACATTGCTTTCTTCATCTACAATATACTTATATATAGGAGGTGCAAACCTTTTGCGCAGGCACTGTGTTTTCTTTTCATTAATATCTTGAAAGGGGGCAGTCAATGAGAGTAAGTGGGCAGGTTGGGTGCCAGACAAGACTACAATATTGCAAACCAATGAAGGCATATAGATCCCTGGTGAATTTACCTATGGGCAGTGGCATCAAAGAAATTCGTTTATATAATTGTCTTTCTCTCTGCTTTCCTGGTCTTTCATTAGATATTCCTTTGGTGTCATTTTCTCTACTTTTTGTGAGTGGTAAGTGACTCCCCCATTAGTCTTTGAGCTCCAAAGTGTCTTTATTTGCCAACAGTGGAGGCACTCTGAACTGGAGCTGCTCATACACACAACATACGTCTCTTTTCCTGATGCTTTAATTTTTAAAAGATCTCTTTATTGGTATTTCTCAAGGTTCAACCATATATATAGGACATAACAGTAATTTCTAAAACCCCAGAATATTTGCACTAAGCAATCATATAAAGGGTCACCATTTCCATAGGTCCAAGTTGGATGTGGTATCATGTGTCAGCTGCTATATTCAAACATCTCACAGGCTGATAATAACATAAGAGATGCATTGTAACAACCATAGTAACATTCATAGCACTGGCAAACAGGTGGTGAGAGATTCCTCCCATGATCTGAGAGGGTCCCAGGAAAGATCATAAAGGGCATGATTCAGCTCAACAATTGCCGTAAGGCATCCAGTGGAGCATAGGAAAGTCTATCTAGTATTGTGTATGGGGAATGTCGCCATATCACTTGCAACAGTTGAGATGGCATGATGAGAGGAGGGAGAAGGAGGGGAGAAGAGGTCCAGTGTGAGCATTATATGTAGTCTACAGTTATGGCAGGGATCAGGAAGATAACACATCAAAGGGGGGGATGCAATCCGTCAAAGAGTTTCTGTACATATGTGTTCCAAACCATAAGCTTCCTGCTCCCTGTGTCCGATGGAAGCAGATGCTAAAGCCACGGTCTCCACTGTTTCCGATTTCGGAGCCAGAGTGAAGGCTTACGTGGTTGGGTTGCCTTCCAAAACATAACTATGAGATGTTTAAGCAGCATTAATGCTAGATCTGCCATTTGTAAGTAATGCTTAGAGTATTTAGTGATCCCCAAGAAGCAAAGCAATGGATCTGAGGAGAGTTGGACATCAAGTACAGCTGAGGCATGTTCCAGTACTTAGGTCCAGGTACATGCTAAGGGTGGGAATTCCCAGGAATGTTAGGAATGTGGCATCAGTATGTCCACATCTGGGGCAGGTAGGTGGAGTCCCTGGAAATATACGATGTAGGCTTTGTGGAGTGAGATAGGTTGGATGGAGGAAATTAAGCTGTGTGAATTTAAAGCGCACATTGCCAAACACATGTTTGATGTGGCTGAGTGCCATGGCCCACTGTTTATCTGTGAGAACAGTGCCCAAATCTGCTTCCAATTTAGTCTTTCTCTTGAGTGTCTGTTTTGTACCTAGCGCCAAGAGGGCTGTGAGGGCCGTGCACAGAAACAACACTGCCTTACTCCATGGTTAATTAAATTAGCTAGTCCCTGGTGGAGGGGCAGCTCTGAGTCTCCCATCGCAACACATTTCTCTGATAAGAAAACGTGATAGACAAGGAAAGAACTAGCGCTCAGACCAAAGGTGTCCTAAAGCAGTTGAAACGATTGCAATAAGCCCTCTTTGAAGAAGTCACCAATCTAAAGTAGTCCCACCTCTTGCTGTGATCTAGAGTCATGATCTCCCAAGAGTAGTCTAGTTGTGGATAAATCCCAGAGGGGGAGTTGTGTTGCATATGGGGGAGCCAAACAATTGGGTTGCACATATCTATTCCATACCACTTTGGCCACGCGCAGTAACTAAGGCATCTTCTTATTCAGGGTGCCCATCGACAGCAACCAATGCAGTAAATTTCCCCCTCTGAGTTCGTCAATTATGAAATTAAATTCACTCATTTTGTCTTTCGCTAGCCATCACATAGGCCACTGCGATTTAGCTGCTGTGAAGTATAATTCTAGATCTGGCGTACATAGGCCCCTGTCCTGCATGGGATGATGTATTATTTGTAGAGACCCTTGCTTGCACATGTGCCCCCAAATTAGGTCTGATTCTAGCCTGTTTAGCAGACACCACCTGGAGCATCGAGGACAAATATAGGAACTGCGCGAGGATAAGCATTTTGACTATAGCTGCCTGGCCCATGGGGCACAGGGAAGCTTTCCCCAAAAGGCCATTGAATGTTGCTTTGAGGAAATTACCTTGTTATGACTACCAGCCAGGAAGTATCGATGTAATACATATTAATCCCCGAATATCGAAAAGTATCACATCACCAGGAAAGGCAATCCTGTCCCTGGCCTGTACACTCGGTGGGGCTCAATCCCCGGAGTGGATGAATGCAAGACTTCCCCCAGATGACCCGAAGTCCCACTAGGTTTCCAAAGACATCAAACAGGTTGTAAATGTCAGCTAAGGATCAGGTATGATCTCAGAGATATATAAGCACATCATCTGCATAGAGTGAGACAACATGCCAGGTCGTATATATTCTTACACCCCAAAGGGGGCCCCTGTTCCTCAGTGCTGCAGCCAGTGGCTCCATTGCTAGAACAAAATGATGGGCGAGAGGGAGTAACTCTGCCTACTGCCTCTCTTAATGGGGATTTCTGTACGTACCCTGGTTTGGGGAGGTGCAGACAGTAACTTACTCCATTTAAGCAGCTCAGGGCCGAAGCTGAAGGCCTCCAACACTTGGAATAGGTAAGTCCAGCCCAAAATGTCAAAGGCCTTCTCAAAATGTAGCAAAATCGCCACGGGGGACAGCTCCACATCTGTCACCACATCCATAATATAGGACAGCCAATGTATATTATGGGGGTCATTCTGACCTCGGCGGTAAAAGCCGCTTACCGCCGGTCAGAAGGCTGCCACAATACCGCCGCGGCCGCGGTCAGCCGCCACGGACATTCTGACCCACAACTGCAAAACCTCCAAAAATCCGCCCTCCACTGCAGTCCGCCACATCAGCGGCCAGCGGTAAACTGGAGAAGACCAAACCTCCACCGCCACGCCAACAGAAATACGCCCATCCCATTATGACCCGCAAATCCACGCGGCGGTCATTCAACCGCGGTATTCCATTGGCGGTACACACCGCCGCGGTCAAAATACACACACCTTTACAAACCCCTACCACATTGGACAATTTGAAAGGCACACACCTGAAACACATACACACACCACTCCCACACATCCAATACCATATAAAACACACACCCACATCACCCACAAACCCCTACCAACAAAAACCAGAGACGAAGGAGAGAGAGACACATCAGAGAATAGATAGCCAGACACACAGAGGCACACCACAACATCACACACACCACATAGAAGCACAAAGCACCACACACCAACACACACATCATCACATACACCACCCCACACCTCATACACACCACCCCATGGCACCACAAAGGCACCCACGCTTTTCGGACCAAGAACTCCGGGTCATGGTGGAGGAAATCATAAGAGTGGAACCCCAGCTCTTCGGCTCACAGGTTCAGCACACCACCATAGCAAGGAAGGCGGAGCTCTGGCAGCGGATCGTGGACAGGGTCAACGCGGTGGGACAGCATCCCAGAAATCGAGAGGACATCCGCAAACGATGGAACGACCTACGGGGGAAGGTGCGCTCGATGGTCTCGCGACACAACATCGCAGTGCAGAAGACTGGCGGGGGACCCCCACCCACTCCACCCGAATTCACAACATGGGAGCAAGAGGTACTAAACATCCTGCATCCTGATGGCCTCGCTGGAGTACACGGAGGAATGGACTCTGGTAAGTACAAGGCCAACCACTTCACCCCCCCCCCCCAGCATGCTAACTCGCACCCTCACCCCCAACCCCCCAGCACACATCCTCCCTGAGAATGTCTCTCCAGCACAACCCACCCAACACCAACCTCTGCATGCCATCCCCAAACTATGGACACCCATCACCTAAGCATGACCACTGCACATACCCATCCCCCCCCCCCACAAAACACCCTCACAACACCTCCCCCAAGGGAATGCCAGCACTGGGGGACAAGGGCACCCATAAAACGCAAGCTAATGCACACACAGAAACAATAACCATACCCTCTTACCCCATGCAGGACCCGAACAACAACACACCGGTCAGGAGGGACCAGAAATGTCCATCCCACCCCCAGAACAGGCCCCTAGTGATGACAGCAGCTCTGTCGACCTGGACCCTGATGACCAGCCCGGACCATCGGGGACCTCTGGGCAGTCGGTTCCCCTCACCCAGACACAGGCCACTGCAGACCCAAGCCCCTCTGGGAACAACAGCACAGCTCCCACCCAGCGGGCCCATGCCTCTGTCTCTAGGACAGGTCAAGCAGCGGTGTGTCTACCACTACAGGGCCCCCAGGGTAACCCACCAACCCAACAACAACAGGTACCTGGGGGCAGTGGGAGTGGGCACACCGTCCAGGGGACAGAGGCCCAGGGAAACAGGGCAACTCGGAGGGCTGCTGTGCGACAGGGGGGGGAGGAGAGGCCCAGGGAACCCATTCTCCAAGAGGCCCTCACCACCATCATGGCAGCCTACCACCACTCACAAGAGACGATGGCGACGGTACTGGCCAGGTTCCAGGAGATCCAGGCACAGCAGGAGCAACGCTACATGGGGTTCAGCGACCAACTCACCAACATCTCAACCGCTATGGGGAGCAAAGTCCAGGCCCTGAACCGTATAGAGGACACGTTTCGGGACCATGTGGCATCACACAGGGCCCCTGTCACTAGCCAGGAACAGGAACAGCCTACCACCTCCGCCGGCGCTAGTGGACAGGAGGCCCCACCACAACGACAGCCCACCAGAACCCCACCTCCTGCTGAACAACAACCAACCCGCAAAAGGAGCCTGAGATCAAAAAAACCGACAGAGTAGGATGTCAAGACCCCCGCCAGCATCACATACCCCCTGAAGTCCTCCCACTGTTCAACATTGCCACCCTGTCAAACCTTGAACTGCCCCTGCTCCATCCTGCCACAGGCATATGGACAATGCACCTGTGAGACTGAGAACTGGACTCTGCCATGGACATTACTCCACCCCCACCCATCACTGTTTCACTATCATGTACCAATATCTATGCACTAATAATAAATCACACATTGCACTGAAATCAATCAGGACTCAGCCTGTCTTATTTACAAATGTATGACACATTACATATCAATTACGTATTTTTAACATTGTGAATTACACATACCGAGGTAACTTAGCATTAGTCCATGGGCCAACCAAGCCGAGGTCACGCAGTGGCTCATACAGCACAGAAAAGGGAAGGGAAAATCAAACATCATGTTTATAGTTCTGGGGGGAAATCGACAAAGTTGAGATGCAGGAGGCTTTCAGGAAATGTAAAATGGCATGGGTGATTATTACCTGTGTGCTACTGGAAATACTGTTCTATTACTCTGTCCCTGTTGTCTGTGTCGTCCTCTGAGTCTTCCTCCTCTTCACTCTCCGCAGGCTCCACAGCTGCTTCAACACCACCATCTGCACCATCCTCCTGCAGGAAAGGAACCTGACGTCGCAATGCCAGATTGTGAAGCATACAGCAGGCCTCGATGATATGGCACACCTTCTTTGGTGAGTACATCAGGGATCCCCCTGTCATATGCAGGCACCTAAACCTGGCCTTCAGGAGGCCAAAGGTCCTTTCGATGATCCTCCTAGTTCGCCCATGGGCCTCATTGTACCGTTCCTCTGCCCTGGTCTGGGGATTCCTCACTGGGGTCAGTAGCCAAGGCAGGTTGGGGTAACCAGAGTCACCTATTAGCCACACACGTTGTCTCTGTAGCTGCTCCATCACATAGGGGATGCTGCTATTTCGCATAACATACGCGTCATGCACTGACCCTGGGAACTTGGCATTTACATGGGAGATGTACTGGTCAGCCAAACAGACCACCTGGACATTCATCGAATGATAACTTTTTCTGTTTCTGTACACCTGCTCATCGTCTTTTGGGGGTACCAAAGCCACATGGGTCCCATCAATGGCACCAATGATGTTGGGGATATGTCCAAGGGCATAGAAATCACCCTTCACTGTAGGCAAGTCACCCTCCTCTGGGAAAATGATGTAGCTCCGCATGAGTTTCATCAGGGCAGACAACACTCTGCTCAAAATCTTTTAAAACATAGGCTGAGACATTCCAGATGACATGGCCACTGTTGTCTGGAATGACCAACTTGCCAAAAAATGGAGGACTGACAAAACCTGCACCAGAGGGGGAATCCCTGTGGGTTGGCAGATGGGGGACATCAGGGCTGGCTCCAGCTGGGCACACAGTTCATGGATAGTGGCACGGTCAAGTCTGTATCGAAGTATTATATGGCGTTCTTCCATTGTCGACAGGTCCACCAGCGGTCGGTACACGCGAGGATTCGTCCTTCTCCTCGCAAGTCCCAGCGGACGGTGCCTAGGAAGGACAACATGGAGCACAGAGTCAGGCAAACCACAGGTACGTACAGACAGCTTGCACAGTTAAAGAATGGCAATGGGTTGAAAGGCGTGTATGTGTGGCAATGCAAGGCCTAGGCCTGTGTGTCGCAGTCAAAATTAAGCCATGTAGGCCCTTGAAATGGCGGCTGCCTGACCTGTGAAGTGGGACAATGGGATGTGAGGTCAATGCGCTGGCGGGGCACACCGTGGCGGTAGGCGGTCGAAGACCGCGGCGCAAAGCCGCATTGGTTAACATTCAACCCTATGGGTTTCAGGAGCCAATGACGATGTGCGCCGGCGGTCGCGGTACGCACCGCCGTGGGCATGACCGCCATTTCCTAGCTGATTGATCACTCGAGACCTGATCATCCACAGGAGAGGACCTATACTGCAAGTGCTGCTGTGACCTCGGTCTGGAAGTGACAATGGCTGCTGCGACTGGGGAAAGGGCCCCTGCCTTCACATCTGAAGAGTTGGAGAAGCTCGTGGATGGGGTCCTCCCCCAGTATGCGCTACTCTACGGTCCTCCAGACCAACAAGTGAGTACACCGGGTGCACATGGAATGGGCTATGCCTGTGTGGATTGGGGTGGATGTAAGTTGGTGGGGTGGGGTGCGAATGAGGAGTGCAACGCACGACAGATGAGAGCATGTGCCATATGGCAAAGTTGGTGGGGGGGGGGCAATCACATCTAACATGCAGGTCATTGATGATTTCCTCCTTTCCACCCTGTACATGTCAAATAGGTCAGCGCCCATCAGAAGATCGAGATTTGGCGTGCCATCGCCAAGGAAGTCCGGAACTTGGGGGTCCACAACAGACGGGGCACCCACTGCCGCAAGAGGTGGGAGGACATCCGCCGCGGAACAAGGAAGACCGCAGAAACACTGCTGGGGATGGCCTCCCAACCTAGGAGGGGTGCCAGTCGCACCATGACCCCCCTGATGTCCCGGATCCTGGCGGTGGCCTACCCTGAATTGGATGGGCGCTTTAAGACATCACAGCAGACACAAGGGGGTGAGTATCAGCACATTCTCCTATCTTTCTGCGCAGTGGAGGCGTCTGGGTGGGGAGGAGGGCTGTGGGTGACATTAGGCCAGGGCGCTTTCTGTAGTGTAGTCCTCTCCCTTAGGAATGGCCCTGTGCCCCCGGCCCCCACCTCTGTAGGGTGACAAGTACAGCCATTGATGGTCCAGCATCACCCATGTGCGCGTTTGACGTCTCTTGGCCTGTTGTCCTAGTCAGTAGTACTGAGTAGTGTACCCCGAATGCGCGGCTTAGTGCATGAGGCTCCTGTGTCTGTCCTCTCCGCCAACGGTGTTGACATTGCATGCACTCAACCTGGTCTTCTTTTTTCTCACCCCACCCTTTCTCTTCATCTTCTTGTGCATGTGTGCATTAGCATCATCAGGCGGAGGAGATTTGGCATCGGAGCACGAGGGAGCTGCAGGACACAAGGCCCCGGTAGGCCCAGGAACAGACACCGAGGGCACCAGTGATCCGGAGGGCGAGGGGAGCACCACGACGGGGACCGCTGGTGAGAGCAGCGACAGCGACACGTCCTCGGATGGGAGCTCCCTAGCGGTGGCGGCAACATCCGGGCCCCCCGCCTCTACAGGTACAGCCGCCACCCAGCGCACCAGCACCGCCCTCCCAGCAGCCCCTCAGCCTACGCTCCGTGCCCGCTCGCCCAGGAAGGCGTGCGTCTCCTTCGCCCCAGGCACCTCAGCCCCTGCCCCTGTTGCCCCTGCTGCCCTCAGTGCGGAGCTCATTGACCTGGTGAGGACGCTCATTGTTGGGCAGACGACCCTTTTGAATGCCATCCAGGGTGTGCAAAGGGAGGTGCAACAGAGCAATGCGTACCTGGAGGGCATTCATTCGGGTCAGGCTGCCCATCAACGAGCGTTCACTGCTCTGGCCTCAGCACTGACGGCAGCCATTGTCCCTGTTTCCAGCCTCCCTCTTCTTACTGCCTCCAGCCTGTCTCTGTCTCCTGTTCCTCAGCCTATCCCATCCACACCATCAGACCAGCCTGCACACACCTCAACACCCAAGAGCAGCTCATCCAGACACAAGCACCACAGATCCCACAAACACTCACCCAAGCAACACCCAGATGCAGACATTCCAGCAGTCACAACCACCTCTGTGTCCCCCTCCTCCTCGTCTCCCTCCTCCCTCCCTGTGACGTCTACACTCACACCTGCATGCACCCCAACATCAGCCAGTGCTTCCATCACCACCTCACCCTCCAGTACAGTCCACACTCGTGCAGTCACCACCCCCACTGCCATTTACACGTCCCCTGTGTCCTCTCCCACTGTGTCTGTCACCCCCTCTTCCAAGACACACAAACGCAGGCAGACACCCACCCAACAGCCATCCACCTCACGTCAGCCTACAGCACCAGCACCTTCACCCAATGACAGCACACCTGACTCTCCTACAACCACATCCTCTTCCTCCACTCCCATCACCACTTCTCCTACCCTTTACCTTGGACCTAAAAAGCTTTTCCTGGCTAATCTTGACCTCTTTCCCTCCGATGAGCTCCCCCCTTTATCTGCAAAGAGTCCCAAGAGCACCGCAGCCACCACCAGCCCAGCTTCGAGTGTCACTGTTGTGCATGGGTTCTGGAGTCCACCCTTTGCCAGCAGTGACACATCGATCAGCAGCAAGGACACGTCCAGCCCCCCCCCGGCAAGAGGACCCGGAAAAACAATGGCCGCCGTGCGAGGACTGACAGGGCTGCCCCCAAGGAGCAATGTGCGGCCACTTCACCAGCCACACCATCTAAGGGAGGCAAGGGCCCGAGAGCCCCATCAAAGGAGCGGAAGGGCAGCAGGAGCGCGGAGAAGGTGGACCCCACATGTCACATCCCAGCTGGGAAGGAGGACACTAAAGAGGCCAGGAGTCCGTCCCCGAAGGGTCCAGAAACATCACGGTCCGAGGGCGACTGAGCAGGGAGTCGAGGCCAGGTCTGGCTCCCTTGACCTGCTGGATGAGCACCGCTGAACAGGGCCCGTGGTGCAGAAGAGCACCGCTGAACAGGGCCCCGCCGTGAAGATAGGCACCGCTGAACAGGGCCCGCCGTGAAGATAGGCACCGCTGAACAGGGCCCGCCGTGGAGAAGAGCACCGCTGAACAGGGCCCGCCGTGCAGAAGAGCACCGCTGAACAGGGCCCGCCGTGAAGATAGGCACCGCTGAACAGGGCCCGCCGTGAAGATAGGCACCGCTGAACAGGGCCCGCCGTGGAGAAGAGCACCGCTGAACAGGGCCCGCCGTGGAGAAGAGCACCGCTGAACAGGGCCCGCCGTGGAGAAGAGCACCGCTGAACAGGGCCCGCCGTGGAGAAGAGCACCGCTGAACAGGGCCCGCGGTGCAGAAGAGCACCGCTGAACAGGGCCCGCCGTGCAGAAGAGCACCGCTGAACAGGGCCCGCCGTGCAGAAGAGCACCGCTGAACAGGGCCCCGCCGTGGAGAAGAGCACCGCTGAACAGGGCCCGCGGTGCAGAAGAGCACCGCTGAACAGGGCCGCGCCGTGGAGAAGAGCACTGCTGAACAGGGCCCCGCCGTGCAGAAGAGCACCGCTGAACAGGGCCCGCGGTGCAGAAGAGCACCGCTGAACAGGGCCCGCCATGCAGAAGAGCACCGCTGAACAGGGCCCGCGGTGCAGAAGAGCACCGCTGAACAGGGCCCCGCCGTGAAGATAGGCACCGCTGAACAGGGCCCGCCGTGCAGAAGAGCACCGCTGAAGAGGGCCCGCCGTGCAGAAGAGCACCGCTGAAGAGGGCCCCGCCGTGAAGATAGGCACCGCTGAACAGGGCCCCGCCGTGAAGATAGGCACCGCTGAACAGGGCCCGCCGTGCAGAAGAGCACTGCTGAAGAGGGCCCCGCCGTGCAGAAGAGCACCGCTGAACAGGGCCCGCGGTGCAGAAGAGCACCGCTGAACAGGGCCCCGCCGTGAAGATAGGCACCGCTGAACAGGGCCCCGCCGTGAAGATAGGCACCGCTGAACAGGGCCCGCCGTGCAGAAGAGCACCGCTGAACAGGGCCCCGCCGTGAAGATAGGCACCGCTGAACAGGGCCCGCCGTGCAGAAGAGCACCGCTGAAGAGGGCCCGCCGTGCAGAAGAGCACCGCTGAAGAGGGCCCCGCCGTGAAGATAGGCACCGCTGAAGAGGGACCCGCCGTGAAGATAGGCACCGCTGAAGAGGGCCCCGCCATCTCAAGGACCGCTCCGCTGGGCCCTTCTTCTCAAGCACCGCTCCGCTGGGCCCTTCATCTCAAGCACCGCTCCGCTGGGCCCTTCATCTCAAGCACCGCTCCGCTGG
This sequence comes from Pleurodeles waltl, assembly GCF_031143425.1. Lineage (NCBI taxonomy): Eukaryota > Metazoa > Chordata > Amphibia > Caudata > Salamandridae > Pleurodeles > Pleurodeles waltl. The sequence continues at coordinate 971,782,216 of NC_090437.1, forward strand.
GCCCTTCATCTCAAGCACCGCTCCGCTGGGCCCTTCTTCTCAAGCACCGCTCCGCTGGGCCCTTCATCTCAAGCACCGCTCCGCTGGGCACCGCCGTCTCAAGCACCACTCCGCTGGGCCCTTCTTCTCAAGCACCGCTCCGCTGGGCACCGCCGTCTCAAGCACCGCTCCGCTGGGCCCTTCTTCTCAAGCACCGCTCCGCTGGGCCCTTCATCTCAAGCACCGCTCCGCTGGGCACCGCCGTCTCAAGCTCCGCTCCGCTGGGCCCTTCTTCTCAAGCACCGCTCCGCTGGGCACCGCCGTCTCAAGCACCGCTCCGCTGGGCCCTTCTTCTCAAGCACCGCTCCGCTGGGCCCTTCTTCTCAAGCACCGCTCCGCTGGGCCCTTCATCTCAAGCACCGCTCCGCTGGGCACCGCCGTCTCAAGCACCGCTCCGCTGGGCCCTTCATCTCAAGCACTGCTCCGCTGGGCCCTTCATCTCAAGCACCGCTCCGCTGGGCCCTTCATCTCAAGCACCGCTCCGCTGGGCCCTTCATCTCAAGCACCGCTCCGCTGGGCACCGCCGTCTCAAGCACCGCTCCGCTGGGCCCTTCATCTCAAGCACCGCTCCGCTGGGCCCTTCTTCTCAAGCACCGCTCGGCTGGGCCCTTCTTCTCAAGCACCGCTCCGCTGGGCACTGCCGTCTCAAGCACCGCTCCGCTGGGCCCTTCTTCTCAAGCACCGCTCCGCTGGGCCCTTCATCTCAAGCACCGCTCCGCTGGGCACCGCCGTCTCAAGCACCGCTCCGCTGGGCCCTTCTTCTCAAGCACCGCTCCGCTGGGCCCTTCATCTCAAGCACCGCTCCGCTGGGCACCGCCGTCTCAAGCACCGCTCCGCTGGGCCCTTCTTCTCAAGCACCGCTCCGCTGGGCACCGCCGTCTCAAGCACTGTTTATGGTTCACTGTGCCCACCATGCCTCCTCCTTGACCAGTGGAGACTGTCATCCACCTGATGGACTGTGGCTTTGCACTCCCCAGGATGGTACAGTGGGCAGCCCACCCACTGTAGAGACATTGAGAGACTGTGGCTTTGCACTCCCCAGGATGGTACAGTGGGCAGCCCACCCACTGTAGAGACATTGAGAGACTGTGGCTTTGCACTCCCCAGGATGGTACAGTGGGCAGCCCACCCACTGTAGAGACATTGAGAGACTATGGCTTGGCACTCCCCAGGATGGTACAGTGGGCAGCCCACCCACTGTAGAGACATTGAGAGACTGTGGCTTGGCACTCCCCAGGATGGTACAGTGGGCAGCCCACCCACTGTAGAGACATTGAGAGACTGTGGCTTTGCACACCCCAGGATGGTACAGTGGGCATGGTGGCTCCTCGTGGATCTGGCGTCGTGGACTCATGTGGCTGTGGTGCCCCCCCCTTCCCTTCCCCCTGAGGTGCCTGTAGTTTTTACATCTGATGCCCCTGCAGTGTTCTCTCCAAAGGACTCAGGTCTCCTGTGTGGGCTTTGCCCTTGTTTCTCAAAACTTTGGCCCACGGACATGATGAATTTGTAGGATGTGCAGGACTTGTTAGTTCAGTTATACACTGATGTGTATATCATTTGTTTTCTTGTAAATATCTTTCATGGTTGTACGATAATTTTCAGGAGCTTTTTGGTACATAAATATTTATTCCAAATTTGATTATGTCATAGCATTTTTCTGGGGTGTTTGGGTGGTGTCACTGTGACTTGTTGCTCTGCATTGGTGTGTACATAGTTGGGGGGGGGGGGGGTCGCATATGTGTGTGGCCGTAACCTTTCATCCTCCCCCTCCCGTGTGTCGTAGGTGCAGTACTCACCGTTGTCGTCTGCGCCGGACTTCGTACTCGTGGTAGATGAGAAGGTAGACGAGAGCAGGTAGGATGTTTAATTCGGGCTCCATGCTGTCCTCCTTCCTCCTGGAGTGCGTAGTGGTGTGCGTTTTCCCGTTCGTAGTCTGTTTCCGCCGTGTTTTTATCGGCGGTGCTCCCGCCCCGGAAAAGGTGGCGGATTGGTGAGTTGTGATAGTGTGGGCGGTACATTGTCTGCCGCCTGGCTGTTGGCGGTGACCGCCTCGATGTTTGTTTGTACCGCCGTGGCGGTCGGAGTGTTAAAGTGGCTGTCTGTGTTGGCGGTTCCCGCCAGGGTCAGAATTCCATTTTTTTGACCGCCAGCCTATTGGCGGGTTGGCCGCCGCTTTAACACCGACCGCCAGGGTTAGAATCACCCCCTATATGTGGTAGACCAATGTGGACTAAATCCACACTGGTTCCCCGTCTATCAGAAAATCTAACACTGGGAGCAGTCTGTTGGCGAGAACCTTGCTTAAAACCTGGTAGTCTATGTTGAGCATGGAAAGAGGGAAATATGAGCTCACTAAGAGTGGGTCTTTGACCGGTTTTGGAAATACTGATATAAGGGCCTCTCATAGGGAGGCGGGTAAAATGGCTTGTGTATGTGCCTCCTGATACATCACCAGAAGTTTAGGGGAAAACGTGATGTGATACGTGGCATAGAATTCCACGGGGAATCCATCCATTCCTGGACTTTTACCCCACGCCATTTGCTTAATGGCTAACTGCATTTTGTCTATTTGTATGAGCAGCTCTAAATGTAGTAGGTGTATTGGTGTCAACTGAGAGAAAGCAGTCTGGCACAAAAAGATCTCAGGAGTTGGTAGGTAGGGCTTGGTAGGGGGTGTATACATTTTCATAATAATTGGCAAACACTTCATTGATGTCTGCTTGTGTGTTCACTATGTTGCCCTTATCCTCCCATGTGGCACCTGCAATTGCCTGTGGGATTTCAGACTGTAAGAGCCATGCTAACATTTGCCCTGGTTTATCACCTTCTGTGTGCTGGCGCACCACAGCAAAGTTATAATCAATGTTGCTTAATCGCTGAGTTTGTTCTCTGTGTTGGTGGTGAGGAGTAGCTAGTCACAGGTGTGCGTCAGCCACAGACACAGCCTTGAGTTCAGCTGCACATATCTGTGTTTCAAGGTCTATCATCAAGTGCACAAGTACCGATCTCGCACCCGAGGAGGTACTAATGCAGTGTCCCCTCATGGTGTCCCATTCGTGCCCCCTCGTGGTAGCCATACCATCATTGTCTGCAAAGTATTGTGTGAGGTGTGTGCCAATGTCTTCCCTATACAGTGTGACTACAGCACTTCCAACCAGTCTCCAAGAAGGGATCACCGATTCAGACATCTTCCAATGGAAGGTCACCTTAAGTGGATTATGGTTGGAAAGAGGCCGGCCTAAGTATTCATAATTTTGCATTAAGGGTCAACATTCTGTAGTACAAAAGATGTAATCCATCCTTGTGTGGATTTGATGGCCAGAAGCATAGTATGAGTATTCCGAGTTGGCTGGGTGTCATAATTGCCGCACATCATGTACATGAAGCATTGCAGCCCAGTGTTGGAAGTGTTTTGTTGCTTGTGTCCCATGGTGTCAGGGATTGAGGGCATGTACCTGTCCAAAAGAGAGTCTTGGACACAATTAAAGTCACCACACCAAAACCCAGGGGTCTGTGGGTCACATGTTAAGGCTGAGGACATCATGTGGAAGAAATCATCCTGCTGTTTGTTAAGTGCATACATTGAAAACAAGAAAAGAAGGCGACCATCCAGTAATCCTTCCACCACTGCATATCTACCTTCAGTGTCAACCAGTGTCCTATGTTGAACAAAAGGCACCCCTGGTGCCACCCAGATCAGTGCTCCATGAGCGTATGCTGAATATACAGTACCAAAAGTCTGACCTCACCAGCATCTAGCAACCTTCTCAAGTTCCGTCTTGGTATGGTGAATTTCTTGGAGGCATGCAATATGTACATTTTGACGTCGAAGATACTGATAAATCTTGTGTCGTCTAGCAGGTGTGGCCATCCCCCTAATATTCCAGGTTAGCACAGTAAGGGCCAGATGTAGGAAGAAATGAGATTGTGACTCGCAAATCGCGAGTCGGAGCGACTCGCAATTTGCGAGTCGCAATCCCATATGCAGGATGTTGTCCCTGACACCATCTGCGAATCGCAAGGGGGTCCCAAAGACCCACTTCATTAATATTAATGAGGTGGGTCGCAATTTAAGACCCCCTTGCGATTCCCTGCACTCACAGGGATGGTGGCCTGCTGGAGACAGCAGACCACCATGTCTGTGACTGCTTTGTTAATAAAGCAGTTTTTTTTTTTTGGTATTGCAGCCCATTTTCCTTAAAGGAAAACGAGTTGCAATACACTCAAGAAAATGAAACCATTTGGTTTCATTTTTTCAGAGTAGGCAGTGGAAAAAATATTTTTTGGGCCATTCACAAAGGGGAAGGGGTCAATGGGCAATGTGGTGGGTGTTCCCACGCAACACCCATGGATTTTGCTGCTGCCTTAGATTTACAAAATCACGTAAACTGGAGTAGTGCCAAAACCATACACCTCCCTAGAGCAGGTGTAATGAGAAACATTTTTTTCATTTCTCCTTGTTTTTTCCTCTTTCCATGTGTGTTGCTATCTGCCGCACATATAGAAAGAGGAAAATGCCTCTCAGGATTGATTTTGTGCCAGAAGGTACCCCTTCCTGCACAAAACAATCCTGCCTTCGTTGGTGCTAGGCAGCAATTTGTGCACCGGGGGAAAGGACAGGGATGCACTGTATTTCATAAATACGGTCCATTCCTGCCCTTTTATATTGCCACAGGGCAGTGTAGCAAGAAGACTTGCGTCACTGCCTCATGCCAATTCCTCTTATATTCGGACCTTAGTTTTTAGCCACACCTTTGACTACGCCGCCCACACTACTGATCTTTGGTTGTTAAACACTGTTTAATATTATTTCCTCACCGTAAAAATGATTTGCTATGGGAACTGGAGACGTTTATGATTGTCAAAGATGAGGGGTACCAGGTTCTAGAAATCTTAGTCAGAGGGGGTCCTTACACCTAAAACATTTTGAGAGGGGGTCCCAGCAACAAAAAGTTTGAAGACCGCTGTCGTAGTGGAGCGCCTCTGATCAAAGTGTGTTACCGGGACGCAAGCCCACTGCCAAGTCGCGATCCAGGCCCAACACTTACCCCCGGATAGGCCGGCAGCTCACCTGCCTGACATTGTGCGGTTTCCTCCCCTCAGGTCCTGCCTCCGATGTCGGGCAATGATGCGATCAGTCTCACCGGGGGACTACACCAGCTCCGGGCGTCCCCAGCAGGCCGGCCCTGCAGGTTGTATCGGCGATGCACCTCTCCCGGGGATTCCGCGTTGTGGTCCTTCTCCCCCTTGCTCTGCCTCAGCGAGGGATGGGACAAGATTGCCTCAGATGGAGTGAGGCAGCAGCTTAAGAAGGATAATAGTTGTCAGGCCCACGTCTCATAGGAGCCTCAACACAAGGCATCCAATCTCTGACCCATCTTGGCCACGCCTCTCCTGATGCTTTAATGCTACGATTTGATGAGAGATCTACCTCTGTGTCTGCTGGAACTATTTTATAACACGTATCAAGGGGATTATCCTCAAAGTTCTTTAAATGCATGGGAATCATTTTGCTGGGAGTATGTGGTTTGTAGGATAATTTATTACATACTGACCAATCTGTAGTGCTTTTTTTCTGAACAGAAAAGATAGACCTTGGCCTCATCCCCCTTCCTTTAAGGTAAATCATAGCATGAATACGGAAAATAAAATGCAGAAAGGTGTTTGGGTCAGTTATAGGTGCATGATTACTCCATGTGCACTCTTTTCAATGGCCAACCATATTCGGTGGGTGATAAATCTTTCCAGCTGTTTATCTCAAAGTGATAGGCTATACCATTATTATCTGACTATTGTAGCAAAGTCTTCTGTTGTGCACTCATTAAATGACTTTGCATGAACCTTTTGTACACTGTGCCTTTATGCAAGACAAAAGGTTTGAATATGAGCATATATATAAAACATATCAGAGTGTTGTCAAATTATGGTATACATGTCACTTGCTCTTTCAAAATGACATAAAAATGGTACAAATAAATGCTCACTTACAATATTATAGCAAGCTTTTTGCTGAATGCACAGGACTGGTATTTTTAGGGCTGACTACACAAATGCCTTGATGCAGTGGTGACATTCGGCACCACTGATCCCTGTTCAGAGTGTTTTGAATGTGCCACTGAAGCTGCTGACTGTGTTGGTAATTTGTCACTGCCTTTTACCCGTGCTGTATAATTTGTTCTAGTGTACAAGGCAGTGAAATGTTTTACAGTGCTAGCACACTGTCTATGAAATCATTTTCAAATAGTCGCTTACTTAAATGGCAGGAAAAATACTTGACTAGGGTGACTGCATGAACTGGCTAAGAGCAATTCCAAATTCTTGCTTTTTCAAAGTTACGATTTAATTATGTATTCAGTCTTTGTATAGAGTAGTTGTGACCCATAGGAAGGGTTACATTGAGCTTTAAATAGTCAAGGACAGGATTAATTGAGCAATATCGTGTACATAACCATATATGACAAACATTTTTAAGGTAAGTCATGTTTTCATGAACATTGAATATATAGGTTACAAGACAGGGGTTATGTTACAGAACCATCTCTCGTATAGTTACATTTGCGAAGTAGTCCAAGCTTTTATACTGGGATATGTCCTTTAAGCCATCAGACATCTAACATATCCTTTAGACAAGTCTTAAATAATGTGAAGGAGGCTTCCATGCATATGTTTGTTGGAAGGGAGTTTCTCGTTTTTTGGTGCATTGCCTGAAAGGGTGTACTTCCTGGTAGAGCTTTTCTTGTTCTTGGGTCGGTGGGTGCATAGTGAGTTGCTCTTCCTCAAGTATTGGCTTCCAACAGGTATGGTCAGTTTCTTCACCAGGTATGTTGGGGTGTCCATATGTAATGACTTGTAGGTAGTCTTGTAGGTGTTGTGCTATCTTTGTAGAAGATCTTGGTTGTTTTCAACAGTCTAGTGAACAAACGGCACCTGAACGTTTTATTGTGGCTTAACAAAAGCAGTTTAGCAAAAATGTAAAATCGTACTTGACAGATAATATCTAAACCAGTAACTAGAATGTTGTGCTTCGTCATATGGTATGAATTGTTTTTACTGACGTATTAAGAGTCTATGAAGGATTTCAATGCAATTTAAAATATTTCCTGTTATTAACCAGATATTGTATTGCAATGCACTGTACTTCTGTGATGTTATGAAAGGTCATGGACAATTAAAACGGACCAAAGTTTAAATGTGGGCTTCTATGCCAGTCACAGTGGACTTTAGCACTATTCACCACCAGGCCCAGCAGCAATTCCAGATCTTGGCCTTCGTCTGCCACAGTGCCTACAGATATTTTATTCCCTAATTATGGTAGTTCCTTCCCGAGGTTACAGCATATTGCTAAGTAATTGGGGTGTCAACTTAGGCCCTCATAAAGAACATGGCGATCTGGACCACCACGCTGGCGGTGGCGGTCATTGCCACCAACGGCATGGTGGTCCAGACCACCATATTCTGAATGTGGTTGAACCGCCACGGTGGAAATGCCACCACCGACAGGCTCCCGCCACCAGCCTGATGGTGGAGGCATTTCAGATCCACCAGGGCAGCGCTGCAGCAGCGCTGCCCTCTGGATAATGAGTTGCATTCCGCCGGCCTTTCCCTGGTGATTTATACCACCAGGGAAAGGCTGGCGGAATGAGTGACTTGGGCTCCCCCTGGGGTCACCTGCACTGCCCATGCACTTGTCATGGGCAGTGCAGGGGCGCCTATGCACAGCCCTGTCACGCATTTCACTGCCCGAATTACGGGCAGTGAAATGCACGATGGGTGTTGCTGCACCTGCCGCACTGTCACATTGGCGCCAGCTCCATTTGGAGCCAGCGTCAATGTTCAGGCCCTGTTTCCAGCTGGGCTGGCGTTCATTATGTGGCAAGCGGGGGGTTCTTCGCGCTGGCGGTCTTCTGTCGACCGTCAGCGCAGATCTCGGCAGGGTAACCCGCCGAGATCATAATGAGGGCCTTAATCTTTGTCCATGAGATTTTTCTTCCACCAGCCCCATTCACTTCAAACCCTGCTATCTGTTTTGAAAATCCCTGTGTCCAATGTAAGCACATCTTCTTCTCTCTTGAGAACTACATTCATTCAGCAACACTGTTACAAACATATGTGACCAGTAGCCTCTCTCTCACTTTTGCCTCACTACGCAAAGGGTCTGTGAGATCAGGACCAACGTGCCCCATTTGACCTGGTCTTGTAATCATGGACGCCTTCCGAATGCTCCAACAGGTCACCAGGTCCATCAATGATGTCACCCATGTCCCATCCGTGTGCTGATAATTTGCTTTGACTAGTTGGGCATCACTTTTGAAATATTGGATCCTCTCCATTCCTTTATCCCTTTTGTTGCCTCCTTCTATCAAGTAGTCCCTGGAGTGGAGTAACCCACTGCCAAATTGTATCCCAAATCACTTTCATTGTTACCAACGATTTTAGTGTCATGTATGTCTCAGCATGTCTAAATTACTGCACTAATTGTCTAGTTACATCAATGAGCATAATACTAGCACAAACAGCACCAAATCGTGCAATGGTTCACTTCGCAACGAGGCAAAGTTCTAACTGGGTGCCATAGAACAATCCTGGGCACACACATAATCAACTAAAGACACAGGCACCTATCTCTACCTCAGAGTCCACAGCTCAATACCGATCAGGAATACCAAACCAGTTGACTAAATCATCAGAATATGTGAAAAAAGTCTAATATCTGCAAACATCTGTTTAAGTCCTCGTCAAAGTCTCTGGCCTAGATTCTAACATACTTCCCTTCACCCAGCTTGTCAAAAGCATCTTTAACTTTTTCATCGAAATTCACAAACCATCTACAAAGTTATCACTCTCACCTTATCCAGTTCCTCACACTTAGGGCCTCATAATGAGTTTGACAGTCCCATCACGCAACAGTCAAACTCAGGGTGAGGACACCACCACCATAGCAGTGACGTTGTCCCAGAGCGTCTTACACTGTTCTCGCTGGGCTGACAGGTGGGAACATTGTAATATGCGTTCCTGCCGGACTGACCGGTGAGACCATTAAGGGAGCAGAGGCCAATATCCTAACACTCCAGCACCCTCGGAAAGCAGACAGTGCACATTCTTAGGGTGCTGGGTGGGGGGGGCCTGCATGGTTGTGGGCAGTGCAGGGGCCTCCCTGTGGCCCCCAGAACTTCCTTTCCGCCAGACTTTTCATTGTGGGCCCCCAGCCATGAAAAGGCTGTCAGATACAGGGGTTGTAATCAGCCAGGTGGCACTGAGTTCAGCACTGAAATGACTGGTTGCAAGCCTGACAGCCGTCATGCCGTCGGGAACCATGTTCTCAGTGGGGACGGTGGTCCTTTGGTGGTCTGACTGCCAAAGTCGTAATTTGGCAGTCGGACCGCCATTACGAGTTTGGCCGTCTCATGACCGCCAAACGCATGATGAAGCCAAAAGTATGAGCTCTTTGAGGCCATTTCTTGTGGTCCCAGGCTAGTCATGAGTTAATGGGCTTCAATTGTGACAGTTCACGTTGTTTATCACTGGTGAATGGGGCACAATACTTTGGCATTATAACTGGATGACCAGGTGCTCCCCTTTAGCAATTTACTTTCAGAGGGTAGTAAGGTTGAGCAGCCAATGCATACTCAAGGACAAGATGTAAGAATACTCATCCAGAACACAGTATGAATACAGTATGGCAGGTATGTTTAATTAATAAGGTCAATGTCAAGTCAGCTCTTTACTCTAAAAAGAGAAAAAACAGTAATGCATGTCATCTTCTGGGTCAGAGATCGAAACCCAAATAGCTATGAATACTCTATGCACCAAGCACTAGAAATCTGATTACCATTGCACCCTATGGGCCACTTTAGACCTATTTTTTTTTGTTGAATGGGGGGGGGGCGAATCTGCTGATTGACTGACACATTTTTAGGCAATGAAATACATTACTTTTGCAGAAACCAAAGATACATGGCAATAGCTAAGTAGCAAGTTTTGGGGATCAAGTAGCTGTGATTTTGGGCCTGATATATATGTTAGTGGGAAGGATACTCTGTCACAATGGCAACTGAGTACTTCTTCCGCCAACATAATAGCTCCCCACCAAATTTAAAAGCATGCGGATCTTTGGTGTAACGATGGTGCACTACTCTCTCTCCACTGTGATATGACCCCTCCGATGGCCAGACAGAGTAAGGGCTGTCGGAGCTTGACCTCTCTGTCTGCTCACCTAATTTAGATGGGCAGACATACAGGTCAATTTTCACTACCTGTCACTGCCATGAAAACGCTGGTGGTAAGGGGCAGCAAACTCTGCAAAATGCCCCCATCAACATGGGAGATAACTCCCATGGTGAGGGGGGTCATCTTTTTATTTTCAAAAATGAAATCTCGCTTTGGGGGGGGGTTGTTTTTTTTTTATTAAAAAAATGTAATTTTGCTGTAGGACTCAGTCATGTTTAACAGAGCCTTACTGCAAAGCTACAGTGCATTGATAGGAATCTCCTTGACTGCAGTTCCTGTCAATGCATTAAATGCGTGTCAGACCAAAGGACATTTATATATTTGGCAGTCGGGCCCTCCGTCACAGCACTGGAGTAAATACTCCATCAACCTGGCAAGGAAGGGCCCGACGGGCAACAAATAAATCAGGCCCTTAGTTTCAATGAGACTATGGGCCTCATTACGAGTCTGGAGGTCTGAAAACCGGACCCCTGCAGAGGGACCGCCGTGGAGGTGGCGGTGTCTCCCTGGCCCTATTACGAGGTATCCACTGGGCTGACCAGTGGAAATTTTAGAAATCTGGGGTTTCCACCAGTCAGCCCAGTGGGAACTATACGGTGGCATTGACTTAGGCATGTCATGGAACTGAGGCTAATGCAATCGCAAAGAGGGGGCCTCCAGCACCCTCGGAATGCACACTGTCTGCCGTAGTAGACAGTGCACATTCTGAGGGTGATGGGCAGGGAGGTCCCTGCACTGCCCACAACATGGTCCTCCCTGTGGCCCCCAGCACTGGGTTTCAGCCAGCCTTTTCATGGTGGGATCTCTGCCATGAAAAGGCTAGCAGATACCAAACTCGTCATCAGCATGGCGGCATTGAATGACTGAGCACAACTCCGACCGTCGCCATGCCACCAGAGGCCATCTTCCTGTCGGTGGCGGCGATCCCCTGCCCGTCTGTTCACCGGGGTCATAATGTGGAAGTCGGACCATCTGGAGTGCCGCAGTCTGAGTGCCACTGCGAGGCTGGCAGTCTCAAGACCGCCAGCCTCGTAAGGAGGCCCTTTGAGTGTGTAAAATTCAGTAAGGATGGTGAGACGCTGAAGTTTGTGCAGGTAGCATATATTTTAAGCCAGGCTGCAGGTCTAGAAAAAATATCCGTAAATGATGCCTCACCAGGAGTCAGGTATATTACTGCTAAGTCTCCTTATCTATTTCTAATGCTGTGCCCCAATAAATCTAGGATAAAATACTCAGCATTCTACTTGTGTTTTACCATACAGTCAGGGTAAGCAATAACTCCTACTACATAATTTGTGGGGCACAGGTAAGAATATCACAGTATGCACTCTGAATGTAGTATTTGGAGCATATGGGAATGGTGTGCAGCATAAGCCAAGGATATTGCAGTATGCACTCTTGAAGTTGACCTTTTATGAGGTAAATGTACCTGCTACAAAATCCTAAGAATTGGTAGATGAAACCCATAACCCAAAGAATAAAGTGGTCATCCTATACAAGCAAAACCAAGATCTCTAGAGCTTCCTAGTGGTGTTTGGTGAGGGTAATCTCCTGTCCAGTCAGTGGTGCCCATGCAAGGGCCAGAACCAAATTACCAACAGTCTAGTGGTTACTAGGCTCAGGGCTGGGGGCAGTGTTTGGTCAATGTGTCAGTTCACCTTGAATGCCCGTTAGGGAGTCAGTTGGTTAGGGCAGCCTGTATTATTGAACCCATCAGTTGTGACAGATATTTTGCACTGAAAGGGGATAACCAAGAATTCATAGGTTCACACAACAGGCAGAAGGGGACCCAGTTAAAGATTAAACTGAACTTTGATTGATGACTAGGACTTCAAAGTTTTCTGGTGCTGAACAATGATTCCAATTGTTCCAGAACCAGGACAGCCTCCTCCAGCTGATGACATAAGACCCCAGGCCATGGGTCAAAGTCAGGATTTCATTGAACATCACAGAACTGGACAGGTTTAGAGGTAGGTGTAGGCACTTTACGGGAACATGTGAATCAGAACAAGGGATTTTGCCCTTCTCTCTGTACGGTAACAATGAGGCCTCTCCTCACACCAGTTGTGATTTGGTCAGATGATCTTTGATGGTGCAGCTGTCAGGGCCAACCTCACAGTTCTTAGACATTCTTGGTCTTTCGAGCTGTTGTCTATATTGTCTCTGAATCAGCAGGACTGGGCTTTTCACTGTGGATCAGTCACTTCTCCAGATATTTGAAGTTCAGCTTCTCACAGAAGACTCCTTTTCTTCATATGTAGTCAGCATAGGAGTTCCATAGTTTCCCCAGACTTCTGCCCAGTCCTGAGAGAGAGAAGCGAGGGCCTACGTTGTGTGCACAAAATCCTAGAATGTTTAGAGAAAATGTTGAACAATGCACTGATCATTGGGCTCAGTACTTATCTTCTCCTGATATTTAGGCTTGGCCAATCAGGTGATCTGTACCTTATACAATTTTAAATGGCACCACCAGTTCTGGGGCATGGCCTGGGATGATCATATCATATGCAAGTCATGCAACTGTGTTGCCTAACACAAGTCTGTTTTATGCTGTCTGGGACCCCAGCATCTTCAAAGACACCACATTGTTTTTCCCTCTAAACTCCCCTGAGCTGTTCCATGACCTTTTGCCCTTTGACATCTGTCCAGTTGTCCTGGGGTATTTAAAATACTGGCCCTTGTGCTCTCTGACTAGTCACTTCCTCTCCACAGCCCCTTACACTCTTTCTTTCAAGAAATAGATGCTCACTCCACTCCTGAGAAAGCATTTTTCTACATTCAAAATTTGTTTTTGTGTACACTGATTTCCCTTTAATCTTCTGGAGTGCATCACTTTTTGAAACCATCACCCTTCAAAATAACAAACTGTCCTTTTCCTACTACTGAGGAATACAGAATCACTAACAAATGTGTTCTGTGATGGCTTGCACTGACTCCAAGATGCCAGGGAATTTGAAGCATTCATCCTTCTGATCTCTGTAATTTTTCACCATCAAACACGGAACACTTTTTTGAAATATATAGAGTCCTTGACTGTGATTTGTCCTGCATCCTTTCCATTCCTGCCTCCCTACCGTTATACATTTAATCTATTCTCCTATGTGGTGACCCAGATCTCAGCATTCTCTCTACTTCTCGCTAATGCACACATTCACCAATAGCCACCCTCATCACATAGTTTTCCATCAAAATATTAAATAAAAAAATATAATCTAGCCATAATGTAGTGTTAAAAAATATTGTGCACCAAAATATCAAAGGTATAAACATTTTCATATAATATCAAACTGTAAAATGTCCTTTGCTTTAATCTCATTTTTTCTTATGGTGTTTTATTGTATTATTTTTTATTTAAATGTTATTGGTATTTTTTAAACAGTATTGTAATGTATATTTTTTGCATTGTTGGGTTTATTGGGAATTAGGTGGGTAATGTTTTTTTTCATCTATATTAATGTTAATCATTTTTGTTTTTGCATTTTAATTGTTACAATTTTTTAAATGTTTAATGGATTTTTAAATTTTATTTTGAATTTTAAGTGAAGGTTTGTTAGGTTTATTGGGAATTAGGCGGGCAGTGTTACTTTGTTACATTTGTATTAATGTTAATGGCAATTTATTCACTTATGAACTATATCATAAATTAATTTGTAATTGTTTTAAATAGTATAATAACATTGTAAGTTATGTCTTGGACTTCATTTTTGGTTGTGGAGTTTACTGTTGGTATTAGGTGGGCAGTGTTTCTTTTAAATGCATATTAATTCGTGTTAATTTGTGTGCAATTTATATATTTTTGTAATTGTTATTTTTATGTTTGTGTCAAATATTTTCATTTGTATTTTTAAGAGTTCATTGAGGGATTGGTGAGCAGTTTTTTTAATTAATTCAAACATTTAATATATATTGTTATGTACATTAACTGATTACTATACCATTTATGCTAATTTTAAAATGCCCATATTTTTGTTATTTGTATTTAATTAAAAAATATTTCTTAGTAGCATTCCTAAAACCTATTTCCTTGAAGGGAATGGGATTATTGTAGTTATCTGTGCTTCTTTTATTTAAACATGGTTTGTTTTATAAATAAGTAAATATTTTATGTTAGATTAAAAATGTTCTGCAAATAATTATTATATGCTATGGATCATTTTGTAATTGTGTGTTTGTTTTATGGTGAGTTTGAGGTATACTGTTCCATTGAAGATGGGTTTTAAATAATGCTTTGGTTAAATTTTAACATATTTAAAAATGTTTTACATTGTTTTAGACTGGTATTTTTATGATGTTTATAATATTATCATTTTTAATTGGTAATTATTTGTAGTGACTATGACCACATTAACTACAAACATATACACTTTCCTCAATATTTGTTAAACTTGAGTTAGAGTAGGGAATCTCCCACTCCCTTGTAGGCTCTTTCCCCAGTGTTTATTCGACTAGAGTTAGAATAGTAAATCTGACCCCCAATGTATGCATTTTCTCCAGTGTTTTGGATAACAGCTAGAATACTAATGCCCCCCCATCCATGCACTTTCTTCATTGTTGTTAGATTGGAGTTTGAATAGTAAGCCTGCACCTACTCCCCGCCCTCCCCCATTTACATACTTCTGCTAACTTTTAATGTTTTAAATTTACAATACAAATTTTAACACCCCAAATATTTACACTTTTTCCAGGTTTTTTTCAAAACTGGAGTTAGAATAGTAAGTGCTCACTACCCTAGTTTCAGTTCTTTGACCAATATTTGTTGGAATGATATTAGAATAGTAAATCTGACCCCAGACAGATGTATGCACTTTCTCCAATGTTTGTTAGACTGCAGATAGAATAGTAAATAAGAATCCCCCACCCCAGTATGTACACTTCCCTTAACTTTTGTTGGATTGGTGTTAGAATAGTAAATCTTCCGCTGCCCATATTAACACTTTCTCCAGTGTTTGTTAGACTGGAGTTAGAATAGTGAATCTTGCCCCTCTCCAGAGTATACTTTTTGCTACCCCTTTGGTTTGTTTGAAGATAGAATAGTACCTCTGCCCCCCTCAGTGTTTACACTTTCCTCAATATTTCTTAAAATGTAATTAGAATAGTAAGTATAAATTTTCCCCTGAACGCCCATTGCATTTATGCATTTTCTCTAATGCTTGTTAGACCAGTGTTAGATTTGTAAATCTAAACTCCTCTAACGTTTTCCTAATGACTGTGGGACTGAAGTTACAATATTATGTTTTGCATTTCCCTAAGGTTTGTTAGAGTAAATCTTATCTCGCTGCCCCGCACACTACGAGTCCATTATATACTATGGAACTCGTAATACGGCTGGTGGTATATCCGTCACTTTACCGTCACTTTTGGGACGGATTAACACCTCCTCCAAAGTTGTAATCAGGCCCTATGTATTCTTCCTAATGTTTGTTCGATTGTAGTAACAGTGATGTGCTTGAAGTGTTCCTTATTTTTTTATGTTTTTAGATTAGAGTTAGTGATTACCTTTATTTAATTCTTTTTTACTAAAATATGTTGACAATACTTCATTTAAAGCTATACTTTTTGAAATTATTTATATTTTGTTATATATTTTAGTATTTGATCACTATCAGTTTTTGTATTTTTTTTCTTTAATGTATATATGTAATAATATGTTTATATAATTAAGAAAAAAATATAATTCTATCCATTACATTGTTCTTTTTTATTTGTTTCAGAAACATTTAAGAAATATTTCTATTAGTATAATAAATGTGTTTTAATTTGTAATGTGATATTTGAATTTTCATATCTGTCAAGGTCATTTTATTTTGCTGTATTTTTATGAATTCTTTTTTTTAAAGTCACTTGATTAATGTTTATTTTTTTATCTTATATATTTCTGTAAACAAGTCACATATTTTTAAAGATTAGTTTATCTTCTTTTTTTAAAGGTACAATAGTAGTACTCATATTTAAAATATATACTTAACTATTTAATATCAATATTTTGGTCCACAATATTTTTTTAGTCAATGTTCTGGTCATTTACAGTGTATGTATGAAGAGCTGTTATTTTGGACCACAATAGTTTTTCAGTGATATTTGTGTCTCTCAGAATTTTAATGGTTGACATTCTGTCATTCAAACCACCAAAGATGACAATTTATGTTCAACTGCCATGAGAGAGGTACTCCAATACTAGAATGCCTACTAAGACTCATAGAATACCAGTAATATACTCCAAAAGGGCATGTCCCAATTTCATGATTTAGTTTGTTCAAGCTAGCTTTTGTTGAATGAACAGAAATAATGTATAGACACTGGTTGTTTGGTTCTAGCAATCTACTGGATGCACTTCACCTTGCCCAAGCCTCTTACTGCACACATTGGAGCTGGAGCTAGGAGACAGGAAATGCTATTGTAACCACAAATAACCTTGAACGTGTTTTAATAATAAAATCACAGTTGCCCTTGATAATACTGCTCCTTTTCCACTTGCATCTCTTATCATACTTGGCCATCAGCTCCAAGGTGCAATACAATTAAGGAAGCCAAACTCCATTGTTGAGACCTGGAAGGAAGATGGTAAAAGAATTATTCCCCTTCTAAGAAAACCAAATTGAATTATGGACACCTTTGTGTTCTTACAAAAGACGTATATATAAGGCTAGGGCTGAGTGCTCCTCAGACAAAATGGTCTATTTTCATGAATAGACTAAAGAGAATTTCAAGGTGGCTTGTTTGCTTTCTTCTCCCGATTGTCTGATCACCACCCTTATCACTTGTCAAGCCCTGTGCAACAATTTTTCAGATTTTTTATTTACCAAATTTCTCATATTTACAATTCATTAGCACTGTCAACACCAGAGCAGTATGCGCTCTATTAGCGACTAGAATGCAAAAACCCAGCACTCTCAAAATAACGTAATTTATGCATTGTGCTGATATGTTGTGGTTCAACCTTTTGCATTGCAGAGTTCAATCCTGATGACTTATTTTTAATATGCTTACAAATACTATTTATTTGCAATGTATTGCTGCAGGTTTTCAGAATGTGTTAGGGTGTGGCCTCTTTCCAGGGCCTTCCAGACACTTTCCCTGCAGCATGCCTGGGTGTGGTTGTGGGCTGGACCACGGCTCTATAAAAGAGAGCCAGACCAAATCTCAGTGCTCACTATTCAGAGGTCTCGGTGCAGAGCAGCAGCTACTTCCTGAGCTCCTGTCCCGGTGGCCTATTTGATCTTCCAGGCCTCTGCTTTTCATTCTGCATTGGTGATCCTTGTTCTGGGCGGTAAGACAGTAGTTGGGCTGAACCCCCCGATGCCGTTATTTGAGAACTCTCATATTCTTGAATCTAATTCTTTATTTGATTAACAGATTACTGTGCGCTTGTGAAAAGTGCGCTTGAGTATTTGTAATATTTATATGGGGGCTTACGAATCGGCAAGACGCGCGATTCGTTTCATGAAGATTTTAAAAACTTGTTATTTATTACGCGCTACCATTTCCTGACAGTTGCATACACGCTTACGAATCGGCAAGACGCACGATTTGTTTCATGATGATTTAAAGCTTGTTATTCATTGAGCGCTACCATTTCTTGACATTTACTTTGGGGCTTACGAATCTGCAAGACGCACAATTCGTTTCATGATGATTTAAAACTTGTTATTCATTGCGCGCTACCATTTCTTGACATTTGCTTGGTGGCTTTCGAATCGGCAAGACGCGCAATTCGTTTCCTGGTGATTTAAATCTTGTTATTCATTGCGCGCTATCATTTCTTGACATTTTACATGGTGGCATTCGAATCGGCAAGACGCATGATTCTTTCCTCGATCCTATTTCATGTTGTTTGTTATATGCCACCATTCTAAGACATTTGTTTGGTAGTATTCGAGTTCGCAAGTTGTGTGATTTATTTCTTGAATTCATATTGTGTTATTCATTGTTGCACAATCCTTCCATGGTGTTTACTACATATATATATATATATATATATGTAAAGTGTGCAATCCTTGTTGAAACATTTCAAGAAAACACAATAGGCCAGAGTTTTTTTAATGTAATATTGTATTATTCTATTATGTATTCTCAAAAAAGGATTCATACGACTGATTTAGAATTCATGCAGAATGTTTTTTCCTGATTCTCATGTAAAAGAAAATACTCTAATTTGAAAATTTCATTTAATACATCTTGATTCCCTTACAGGTACCTGGCCATCTTGAAATTTAGTCATTTAAGCCTAATTCCTAGGTTGTTCATGTTTTCAGACTGACAAGGCTTAAAGTCATAGTCTAGTATTGATATCATGTGATGTAATTTCTGATATTGTGTGTTTAACCTTTTTTCTTTCTACAGGTCTCCTTCCCAGCTGTTCCCTTCCTAATCCCCTCTTCCCCTCTTGAACTCTCTTAGCCTCTGTGATTTAACTATCAGAGTCTTGGAGCTGCTCAGTGGTGGACGTGTTGGGAACGTGCGCTGACCGCGAGGATCGGGTGACTCTGACAAGCACCATCTACTCCATCGTTTGAGATGGCTCCCTCCTAGACAATCCTATAGTGTGGGAGAATGCCATCCCTGACTGCTTTTCAACCTCTAGTCATTGACTCTTATGACTATGGTCTGGCCACTATTTCATCTGGATCCTTGTGACTCTAGGATTCTAACACTGGACATATTACATGTCACCAGCGTGCCTCTGGCCATCTGCAACACATCCTTAGCCACTTTTTGGTTCCTGAAGCTTCGATGAAGGTTGCAGTACTGCTGCTACATAAGAAACCTTGTACTGACCCAACGGTTTTAAGCACTCTTCTCCCAATGTCACTGTTATTTTTCTATATGAGGTTCTGGAATTTAATTTGATCTTGAACACTGCTCAATCTTGTTTCAGGCCTACACATAGCACTAACACCACACTAGTTTTGGTACTTGATGATTTGTGAATGCTGCCAGACCTGGGCAATTCTTCTGCTCTGGTTTTATTAGATTTGTCTGCTGACTTTGATACGGCAGCCCAAGATAGTCTTATTAATTGTCTTTTGCATGTTGGCATTAACAATACTGCACTTATTCTAGGTCTGAGCTGAAGGACATTTACTACTATTTTGCACACTGTACTGGCTATAGTAATTTTATATGTGCAGTTTGTGAATAGGAATGGGCTTCTACTTTTATGGGTGGGCGTATGTCCCTCCCTAAACCCCTCTCTCTAGGTAACTTATCTCATTCAGTAATATTTTCCATTTTTTGGACTCTCCTGCATTTACTATTAAAACGTAGGGTTACATGTGTGAAGCTGTCTCTGCACAGAAAGGATAAGAGAGGCGGAGGTGGAGACCTCTGCTTGTGGGTTAGTGAACAGCATTTTGTAATACATGAGTAGTACTATTGTAGCACTACTATGCATACCACAAAATTTGTTTTTTGAATAGACATAAATGTTCATCTTCTTATTAAATTGATCAGTTTTTGCTAGTCTTAGATTCACGATCTATGCTGATGACACACAAATTCTTGTCTCTTTTGAAGAGCTAGTGCAGAATGACAATACTGCCTTCCATGACTGTATTCTTGCTGTGGTTGACTTGATGAAGACAAAGGAGCCAATTACGAGTTGGGCAGACGGGAACACCCGTCTACCAAAGTCCCAACTGTGTGGCCGCTGTCCAGCTGGTGACTACTCCGCTGGCACCATTATGACTTTCCCACTGGGCTGACTAGTGGAAACCAAGGTTTCCCCCTGTCAGCCCAGTGGAAAAGTGGCAGCAACATTGTTGCCGGCTCATAATTGCACATCAGACAGTGCGCATTTCAAGGGTGATGGGCAGAGGCACCCCTGCACTGCCCGTGCCATGGCCATGGGCATGGGCAGTGCAGGCCCCCCCCCCTCGTGGCACCCTGCACCTGTTTACTGCCAGCCTTTTTTATGGTGGTGTTACCGCCATGAAAAGGCTGGCAGAGAACAAGGTTGTAATTAGCAGGTTGGCGCTGACATCAGCACCGCCCTGGCTGATTACAACTTGCACCCGCCTTCAGCCTGTAGGGATCAAAGATCCTTGCTGGGATGATGATAGGCTGGCGGTTCTTCCTGCCAACCTCGTAATTTGGCAGTCAGACTGCCATCACTACATTGGTGAGCCTCAGACCGCCAATGTCGTAATAAGGCCCAAAGTGTCTGAAACTAATAACAGGCAAAACTGAGATTATCATCTTATTTGGCAAAAACAGACGTCAAAGTCCTTCAAACTATCTTTGGCCTGCCCAGCTTAGCCCTTCCCGAATGCCTACTTTGGTTGTCATTAAACTGGGAAATTTCTCTGAGCACAATCTTTCCTTAGCTCTGCAGATTCGTAAACTATTGTCTTCATGATTCGTTTAGCCAAAAGGTTTGTGCCAAATTCTTTATTTTTCACCCTCTGAGTCACATCGCTTAGTGATCCAGGCATCAATATTAATTTGGCTGGATTACTGTAATGTGTTGTTTCTTAGTTCACTCCTTTATTCACTTTAAAGATTTTAGTTAGTCAGAATTGTCCTGCCAAGATGGAGCTTGGTGCCTCACATACTGTCTCTGCCTTGCCTTTGAAAATGCTACACCGGTTGCCCATCTCCAAGTGGATCCTTTTTAAGGCCATGTGCATTACATTTAAAGTTGACCACTCCCTGGGCCCCTTCTAATTAAGGCACAATTGTATTCATTATTCTACTCCTCCTCTGCAGCTGAGATCCATTAATCCTAGCCTATTAGCTGTCCCTAAGTTTCTGTGTTCAGCTAGGACAGTGAGCTTTCTCGGTTTTAGCCATTCGATATTGGAATCAGCTCACCCCTGATCTACGAGTGTCTGATCAGTTAATGACGTCCAGGAAACTCCTGAAGACATTGCTCTTGGCAAGCAAGTGGCCTCCATTACCACTACTTGTAGTGTTCAGCTGTGTAAGTGCCAGGACACCTCTTAGGTATTTGTGTGCTTTATAAAAATTTTAATCCATCAATTAAATCAAAGACATTCACTTATACGTTGAACTCACATGCCATGATTTATGAGTGCAAATTCACAACTGAATTTCACAGAAAGTGAATTTTCCCACTTAACGCCATTTGTACTCAAGTGTGGTGTAACATTGGATATGATTGAATATTCTCTCAGGCAGAGGGAATAGGTGTTCCTGACAGGGATACCATCAGACGAGGGTTAAATGAGAAGATCATCCCTAGATTTAATGGGGGTGTAACTAAAAGGGTATCTCCATGGCAAAAAGCATTTGGTATGGACAAAGGAGTGAAAACAATATACATAAATATGCAGTTGCACTAATTCAAATGCAACTTTGCATTGTACACTTCATACACATAGAGAACTTTATTATCATGCACCTACATGCTCATTTATAAACCTTTTCCATTAATACTCATGTAATCCTGCACTTATTCCAAGTTTCGAGGAGTACTTTTAAAACCTTTGTGAAAGAATGTGGCCCTCTATTCTGTAGTGTGAAAGCAACAAAGATTTTAGTATTTTTATTTAAAACAGAACAGCAAAACTAAACTTCCCTGTACTCTTGACGTAACAGACAAGTCAAATGTATTGTTGGCATATAATGTCATTTATCATCCATCATGAATATTGGCAGTTTTGTAAAGTATTATGCAGTATGTGTTGGGACATTTACATGCATCATGAATCCAGTGGTAAAGCCGTTTTCATGAATGGGAAAAGCTGCATCCATGCATATATAAAGTGTCCCCGTTGCCACCTGCAAACACTTGTGGGAAGCATGGAGGTAAAACAGTGTAAAAACATGCAGCATCCATTTGCCATTTGTCATTTTTACGAAATCACCTTACGTTATTTTATTTTATGACATTTGGGCCCTCCATAAGACCCTGGCGGTCAGTGATAAAGTGGTGGTAATACCGCCAACAGGCCAGCAGTAACTACCGCCAAATTATGACCATGGCGGAACGATCTCTGATAGACAGCCAATTTACCACGCCGAACGCCAGGGCGGAAATAACAGCCACCACGGCGGTAGCCGCCTACAGCCAGGCGAAAGTCAATGTTCCGCCCACCATAATATGACATGCCAAACCACCACCTTTTCCGGGGTGGTACCTATGACAGCAAAAGCCTGGCGGAAACAGAGCTCAGAAGTCAAATGACTCACCATTGGAGACACAGGGAAGAACCACACCGCCATGGAACCTGAACTGCATGTCTTCCCGATGATCTTCTGGGTTCTGCTCCACCACGAACACCAACGCCGACGAAGACAACAACGGTGATTACAGCTGCCTAGCACACAGGGGAGGGGGAGAGGAAAAAGAGAGTGACACACACACACACACACACGCACAATACACACCCCACACACACACACCATACACACAACCAGATGCATTAAAAAACAATTTTACCCCATCACTCGGCTGAATAATGCAAGGACAAAACGATTTCGCAAAAGTGAATGTAATGAGATCAACACAGTATGAAAAATAAGTTAGGCAAGATAATAGATATATACATATGTACAGAAAAAGGGACAAAGCCCAGTCCACAATGTACGTAGGCTGCATGGCCACAGGCCAAAGTCAACGGCCACACATGTCACCTGCTTCAACACAGAGAGAACACTGTAGAGGCATCAGTTGGTAAATAGGCAGGCACCTCAGGGGGACGGAGGAAGAGGTGGGGGAACTTAAGCTAGGAGATGTAAAAAGACCACAAGTTTTGGAGGGGACAACATGCCCTGTTCTTGATCCCTGAGGGTGATGGGCCACAGTGTCACAGGTGGGTGCCATACCCACTGGTTCTGGAGGGGGCAACATGCCTTGTACTTGGTCCTGGGGAGTGCAAGGTCACAGTCTCTCAGGTGGGTGTCATACCCACTGGTTCTGGAGGTGGCAACATGCCCTGTGCTTGGTCCTGGGGAGTGATAGGTCACAGTCTCTCGGCTGGCTATCATACCTACTGGTTCTGGAAGGGGCAACATGCCCTGTGCTTGGTCCTGGAGAGTGGTAGGCCACAGTCTCTCAGCTTGGTGTCATACCCACTGGTTCTGGAGGGGGCAACATTCCCTGTGCTTGGTCCTGAGGAGTGCAAGGCCACAGTCTCTTAGATGGGTGTTATACCTACTGGTTCTGGAGGGGGCAACATGCCCTGTGCTTGGTCCTGGGGAGTGATGGGCCACAGTCTCCCAGCTGGATGTCATACCTACTGGTTCTGGAGGGGGCAACATGCCCTGTGCTTGATCCTGGGGAGTGATGGGCCACATTCTCTCAGGTGGGTGTCATACCCACTGTTTCTGGAGGGGGTAAAATGCCCTGTGATTGATCCTGGGGAGTGCAAGGCCACAGTCTCTCAGGTGGGTGTCATACCCGCTGGTTCTGGAGGGGGCAACATGCCCTGTGCTTGATCCTGGGAAGTGCAAGGCCACAGTCTCTGGTGGGTGTCATACCCACTGGTTCTGGAAGGGGCAACATGCCCTGTGCTTGGTCCTGGGGAGTGCAAGGCTACAGTCTCTCAGGTGGGTGTCATACCCACGGGCTTTGGAGGGGGCAGACCGCACAGCAGCCCATGGAGGCAAGATTACATACCATCCGCCAGATGTGACGGATGCACAGTGGTGGTGGTGCTGGTTTGGGGAGGCTCCTGCCCAGCCCCTGCAACCTCGGACGGCTGCACAGTGGTGGTGCTGCTGGTGGGGAGAGGCACCTGCCCATCCCCTGCAACCTCGGACGCCTGCACAGTGGTGGTGCTGCTGGTGGGGAGAGGCACCTGCCCATCCCCTGCAACCTCGGACGCCTGCACAGTGGTGGTGGTGCTGCTGCTGGTGGGCAGAGGCTCTGGCCCATCCCCTGCAACCTCGGATGGGTGCACAGTGGTGGTGCTGCTGGTGGGGGGAGGCTCCTGCCCATCCCATGCAACCTCAGACGGCTGCACAGTGGTGATGCTGCTGGTGGGGGGCGGCACCTGCCCATCCCCTGCAACCTCGGATGGCTGCACATTGGTGGTGCTGCTAGGGAGGGAGACTCCTGCCCATCCCCTGCAACCTCGGATGGCTGCACAACCATGGTTGGTGGTGGGAGCTCCGTCACAGTTCCGGGCCCAGGCTCCTTGGACTTCCTGGCTGCTGGGGCAGGCTCCTTTCCCTTCTTGCCTGCTGGGGTAGGCTCCTTGGTCTTCCTACCTGCTGGGGCAGGTTCCTTTCCCTTCTTGCCTGCTGGGGCAGGCTCCTTGGTCTTTCTGCCTGATGGGACAGGCTCCTTTCCCTTTAGGCTGCCTGGTGCAGGCTCCTTGGTCTTCCTGCCTGCTGGGGCAGGCTCCTTTCCCTTTTTGCTTGCTGGGGCAGGCTCCTTGGACTTCCTGCCTGATGGGGCAGGCTCCTTTCCCTTTAGGCTGCCTGGTGCAGGCTCCTTCACCTTCAGGACATGTGGCCTGGATCCCTTTCCACCACGAGTGGGTGTTGTGACAACTGGGCCTGTGGACCGTGTGGCTGAGGTGCTTGGCTGGTTTCTTCCTACCCTGCCCATATGTGCAGGATGGGGGAGGGGGAGGGAAGAGGTCAATGGTGGATAGGAACAGTTTTTTAGGGACCTTGGCGGCGGGAAGAGGGAGAAGTAATGGGAGTGGAGGATGATGGAGTGGTTGTTGGAGGTGTCTGTCTGCTGGATTTGGGTGCAGGTGCATTGGCTGTATGCTGTTGTGAGGTGGATGGCTGTTGGGTGTCTGAGTGCTTGTGTTTGTGAACTTTAGGAGGGGGAACAGACACAGTGGGAGAGGACACAGGGGATGTGTGCATGGCTGTTGTGGAGGTGTCTGCCAGTGAGGTGTGTGTTCTACTTGGTGTGGTGATGCTGGTAGTGGATGATGATGTAGTGCATGCAGGTGTGAGTGTGGACGGAACTGGGTGAGGAGTGGTGGAGGAGGAGGGGGAGACAGTGGAAATAGAGGATGTTGTTGTGTCTGAAACTGGATGGTGTTTGTGTGAGCGCCTGTGGGATGAAGTGTGGTGCTTGTGTTTGCCTGTGCCACTCTTGGGTGTTGTCTTGTGTGCATGCTTGTGTGCCTGTGTGCTTGGGGTGGGTTGGGGTTGAGGAGAATGGGCCTGGGAAGTGGAAGTTGAAGGGGGGATGGTGAAAAAAGGGACAATGGCTGCCATCAGAGAGGAGGCCAGAGCCTGAATCGATCTCTGTTGGGCCGCCAATCCAGTTTGAATGCCCTCCAGGAATGCATTAGATTGTTGCGTCTTGGCTGTCAGCCCCTGGCTGGCATTCACAATGGTTGACTGCCCTACAGAGAAGGATCTCAGGAGGTCAATAGCCTCCTCACTCAGGGCAGCAGGGCTAAACCCCGAAACTGGTCCCAGGATGCTTGTTTCTGGTCCAGGGAGAACCTGGCCTGGCAGTTCGGGCTGGACTGTTCCCATGAGGAACAGGGTCAAGACTGATTTGCATATGGCTGGGTTCAAACTGGGGTGGCATGGTGAGCAAAATAATGGATGGATTAAACCCAGATCTGTGACTGGGGGTGAATGTTTGATTGGTTCTGCATTCCGTCCATCCAATTACGCTATCCCACAGCGTTTGTGTTTTGCCTAACTGGGGCAGGGCCTGAGGTGCCTGGGGCGAAGGAGATGCCCACCGTCCTGGGTGAGCCGGAACGAGCAACTCGATGAGGGGCTGCTGGGAGGGCGGTGCTGGAACGAGGTGGCGGATGTACCTACAGCTGGGGTTGTCACAGAAGTGTCCGCCACCACCAGGGAGCTTCCAGCGGAGGAGGTATCTGTGTCAGAACTGCCCCCTCCAGTCTCCGCAATGGTGCTCCCCTCGCCCTCCGTCCCACTGGTGCCCTCACCGTCGGTGGACTCTGCCTCCTGGGTCCTGTGGGATGCAGCTCCCTCCATCGATGGTGCCTCTGCTCCTTCGCCAGATGATGCTAATGCACATAAGGACAGGATGACAAAACATAAACGGGGGAAGAGACAAAGGATACACTTGGTAAGTGGCTGTACCAACACCACTGTTGGCGAACACAGCACCCTCACACACAGGGACACAGAACAGACCTACGCAATATGCCATTGCACTACCAGAGAAATAGTTAGCGGCCAAGGCATGGGGATGGGCACACACTGCCAAATGCAGCACACCTGGGACCCACGCAGCCCTGACCAGTAGTGGATGCCAACGAGCTAGGTTGCAAGATTTTCCCTTCTGAACCCAAGCCACCAGGGGACCTACGCTTCAATGTCAGGCCTGGCGGCCTAGGGGCACCCACTGACATACATCCCCCACCCAGATACCACCCTACCATGCGTAAGTTGTAATGATGGGCACTGTACTCACCCCCTTGTGGCTGCTGTGATGCCCTCAAGTGCCCATCCAGCTCAGGATAGGCCACTGCCAGTATGCAGGCCATCAGGGGGGTAAGGGTTCGACGGGCACCTCTTCCTCGTTGGGAGGCCATCCCCAGCTGGGCCTCCACCGTCTTCCATGCCCAGCGTCTCAGGTCCTCCCACCATTTGCGACAGTGGGTGCTCTGCCTGCCATAGACCCCCAGGGTCCGCACCTCCTTGGCGATGGCACGTCATATACCCTTCTTTTGATGGGCGCTAACTTGCAGAGGCAATACACACAGGAAAATAGATTTAGACAAACAGTCCTGCCTGGTAAACATATGGCCCACCATTCCCAATTCCATCACCATTTACACAGACATGGCCCAGCGCACAACCTGTATGCCGCCCAGAGGACATCCAAGTGCCCCCCTTACCCGAGGCCTTCTCACACCACTCCATGCATTCATGCCACATCCATCGTACCCACAGTGTACTCACCTGTTGGTCTGGAGTCCCATACAGCAGTCCGTACTGGGGTAGGACCACATCCACCAGTCTCTCCAACTCCTCCAAAGTGAAGACTGGGGCTCTTTCCCCGGTCACACGGGCCATGGTAGGTTCCAGACACAGGTCACAGCAGCACATGCAGTGTAGGTCCTCTCCTGTGGAAGGTCAGGTAGCAAGTGAGGAATCAGATAGAAAATGGCGGTCAGGTCCACAGTGGTGCATACCGTCACTGCCGGCGTAGATCACCATTGGCCACTGTACCCCATAGGGTGAAATTATAACCAATAAGGAACTGCATGGCGGTTCCCGACCGCCTCGTACAACGGCGCACAACATCAGCGGAATGACCTCACTTCCACCTGTCCCTCCACACAGGACAGGCGGACGCCATTTCAGGGAGGTTGGAGGGGCAGGCCCTGGAATAATGCTGCATCACTGGAGATATTAAGACATACTGGACAAATCACAATGACCCATTACAAGTTTACAGGATGCAAAGTTCTGTTGTAGCTCCATTGTTCAGTTGATGAATAGAGGATGGAGACATACCCCCATGTACAGGCCTGTGGTGGACTTGGCAACACTGGAAGACAGGCACATTATCCTCACCTATAGACTGGACAGGGCCACAGTCACAGAGCTGTGTGCCCAATTGGAGCCTGACCTGATATCTGATATCCGTCACCCCACTGGGATCCCCCCTCTTGGTTATATCAGTGCTCCATTTCCTGGCAACTGGTTCTTTCCAAGTGACAGTGGGCTTGGCAGCAGGTATGTCACAGCCAATGTTCTCAATAGTTCTGACAAGAGTGTTGTCTGTCCTGATTAAACACATGTGCAGGTACATTGTTTTCCCCCAGGTTGAAGATTTGGCCACAGTGAAGGCAGAGTTCTATGCAATGGGACATATCCCCAACATAATTGGGGTGATTGATTGAACACATATTTGCATTTGTCCCCCCGCCAGAATGAACAGGTGTTCAGGAATCAGAAGAGTTTCCACTCTAAGAATGTACAGATGGTGTGCCTTGCGGACCAGTACATCTCCCACGTCAATGCTAATTATCCTGGGCTGGTGCAAAATACCTTTGTCCTGAGGAATACTAGCATCCCAAATGTGATGTCCCAACTACAGAGCACAGGGTGTGGCTAATAGGTGAGCCCTGGTTCCCACTCAGTATATGTTGGTGTATGGGTATGGTGAGGGACATATGGGTGACTCTGGTTACCCCAACCTATCAAGACTGCTGACCCCTGTGAGGAATGCCAGGACAAGAGCAGAAGAACGTTATAATGAGGCACATGAGTGAACCAGAAGGATAATTGAAAGGACCTTTGGCCTCCATCTGACAAGTGGATCCCTGTGCTACTCACCCAAGAAGGTATGCCAGATAGTGGTGACATGTTGCATGTTGCATAACCTCACCCTCAGACGCCATATCCCATTCCTACAGGAGAAGGAGGCTGGAGATGCCCCTGTGGCAGCAGTGGACTCTGTGGACAGTGAGGATGAGGAGGCAGAGGATGAGGATGAGGACAACAGAACATCTGTGATCAGACAATACTTCCAATGACACACAGGTAGGACAGTGTTACTTCCCATTTCAATGACATTTGTTTGAATTTTTGTGGCACTGGCATGCTGATATTTCCCACTTCTATGCCCACTTACTGCTCCCTCCGGCAATTCATTTTGCAGATGTTGGTGACCTCACATATATTCCTGGTGTGATCACTGCAGCCAGCTACAGGTCATTAATCTATGCTCATTTTCTGTACAGTTGATTTGCAATGGTTGTACCTGTTTCAATGAATACATATTTGAGATGCATGAAATACTCCAAACTTCTTTTTTTTCCAAGGGTGTTTATGGAAGTGCTAAAATATTGAGGGGCAAGTGCAATGGGATGGGGTGATGATGGAGGAAAGTCCAGGGTATTGTTCCAGCCTGTATGTAGCACAGGTGCATTGTCCAAGGGGGCATAGGAAGGGGAGCAATGGCAGTTCAAGGTGGACAGGGTGACTGTGTGGGACACAAGGGTGACAATCAGGAGAGTCTCATTTCCTGGCGGAAGACTTGGCAAGTGCCTCTGACTTCTGTCTGGATCACAGGGAACGTTTGCGGGTTGTTTCTCCTTCTGCGGAGGAAGGGGTGCTTGTGAGTCCTGTGGCGGGGCCTCCTGTCCACTAGCGGTAGCGGAAGTGGAAGGCTGTTCAGATGTCTGGCTAGTGGCAGGGGCCCGCTGTTGTGAGACTGCCTCCCTCATTATATTGGCCATGTCTGCCAGCACCCCTGCTATGGCGATCAGGGTGTTGTTGATGGCCTGCAAGTCCTCCTTGATCCCCTGGTACTGTCCCTCCTGCAGCCACCTGTTCTCCTGCACATTGTCCAGGATCTGGCCCATCGTGTCCTGGGAATGTTGATAGGCTCCCAGGATCTCTGCAAGTGCCTCCTGGAGAGTCGGTTCCCTGGTCCTGTCCTCCCCCGGCACACAGAAGTCCTCCCAGTTTCCCTGTGCCTCTGGCCCCTGAACCGTGTGCCCACTGCCACTGACCCCAGGTCCCTGATTGTCTTGGGTATGAGGTGTGGCCTGGGATCCCTGGAGAGGTGGACACACTGCTGATTGACGTGTCCTGGGGACAGAGGTGTGGGTGCACTGGGTGGGTGCTGTGGTGGTGTTTCCTGATGGGGGAGGCTCTGTGGTGGCGTGTGACTGGGCCTAGGTAACCAGCTGTCCAGAGGTCCCTGATGGGCCAGGTATGTCATCCAGATCCTGAAGACCAGAGTTGCTGTCATCAATGTGGGCCTCTTCTGTTGGGGGACTGGATATTGCTGGCACTTCCTCTCCGCTGACATTGGCTGGGGTACCTGTGGGGATGTAAATGATGTGTTATGGTTTCTGTGTCTGACATATTGTGCATCCGTGGCTTGCCCTCTTTGGTTGTATTTGCCCTGGCAACGTTCACTTATGTACATTGCTGTATGGTGGGATAGTTAGTTCTCTATAGTGTGCATGCTTTAGTGATGAGTGCCCATGCAGGGCTGTGACTGGTGTACATGCATTGGTACAGCATTCAGGGCTTGCCATTGGGATGAGTGAGATGTGATGGTAGGGATGAGTGAGATGTGATGGTGGGGTGTGTGGGATGGAGTGGAGTGATGGGAGTGAGGGTGGGGGTATGTGATGGCATGCAGGTAGGGGGTGGTAGTAGTAGTAGAGAGTTGACTTGCCAGAGTCCATTCCTCCTCCTTCTCAGGCCAGGCCTCAGGATGCAGGATTGCCAAGACTTGCTCTTCCCATGCTGTTAGTTGTGGGGAAGGAGGTGGGGTCCACCGCCCATGCCCTATGTAGAGTGAGCTGGTGTCTTGCTGCAATGGAATGTACCTTCCCACATAGGTCGTTCCACCTCTTCCTGATATCCCTAGTTCTTGGGTGCTGTCCCAAGAGCTGACCCAGTCCAAGATTCTCCGCCATAGCTCCATCTTCCTAGCTATCGATATCTGCTGCACCTGTGCTCCAAATAACTGTGGCTCTACCCTGAAAATTTCCTCCACCATGACCCTTAGCTCCTCCTCTGTGAAACGGGGGTGTCTTTGTGGTGCCATGAGTGTTGTGTGAGGTGGGTAGGTGAGGGTGTGTTGGGTAATGTGTTAGGGTGTGTGATGTGGGGTGTGTGAGTGGTGTATAGGTGTGAATAGTGTGTGGCTCTAGTTGTGTCAGTGGTCTTGATGTCTCTCTGCTGGCAATGGTTTGAAATGTTAAAGGATTGTGGGTAATGTGGGTGTGTGTTTTAAAGGGGTGTCAGGTGTGTGTTGTTTGAATTGTCCAACGTGGTGTTGTTTTGTTTGTGTGTGTCCATTTTGAGCGTGGCAGTATGACCCGCCAATGGTTTACCGCCGTTGAATGTCTGCCGTGGTGATTCGTGGGTCATAATGTGATGGGCGTTGTTCTGTTGGCGTAACGTGTAGGTTTTGATTCCAGCAGTTTATCACTGACATTTGGTCTGGTGGATTTGTGTATTTGGCTGAATACTGATGGATTGGTGTGTGTGTGTGTCATAATATGGTGAAATTGGATTTACCGCCAATGTCATAATGAGGGCCTTGGTATTTGTCTTTTCCCTATTTATGCGATATTGTATGGCCACATACCAAGGCCGTCATTACGACTGTGGCCCCACCGCCACATTACGTCCGCAGCTGTCGGACCGTCAGCACGCCAAGTTTTCCTCGACAGGAGGGTCTGTCAGTGCTGGCGGTCCTAATCCGCGATGGCAGCGCTGCAAGCAGTGCCGCCCTGGGGATTACACCCCCCACTCTGCCAGCGGTTAAATGGTGGTAACCTTGCCATGTAAAGGCTGGCAGAGATGGAGTGGAGGGAGCCCTGAGGGGGGCCCTGCACTGCCCATGCACTTGACATGGGCCCCCCTGCTCAGCTCTGCCTCAAGGTTCACTGTCTCTCAGACAGTGAACTTTGTGACAGGTGCTGGTGCACCGTAAGCACTACAGCATTGCCGCTGGCTCTATGATGAGCCGGTGACAATGCTGTAGTGCGTTTCCTGCTGGGCCAGCGGGAAACTTGTAATGGGGTCGGCAGGAAGGCAACTGCACTGGTGGCAACCAGTGGGCTTTTCTGACTGCCAAAGTCATAATGACCCCCCCAAGTGTTTTAACACACTCAACTACTTTACAGTTTTTGACCCCCAATTTCTGGTTAAATGTAAGCCCCTTATCTTTAAATCCTACGTTTAAAATGACCAGAAATAGTTGCTGTAAGCAAGATGTCAGAAGTATAATGCTTGTCAGACTCAGCACACTATGTGCTACTAAGAATAAAATACAATAGTGTCTCTTCTCCAACATTTGGTTATTCAAGTTGGCTGAGAGACCAATCACTGATGGAGGCTTGGAGAGGACCTTAGAGGTGAAAGCCTCATAGCAGAGTTCCCATTATCGGTGAAACTGCATGGTTTGCAAGTTCGTCTTTAAAACAAAGCATCCTATGTTGTGAAAGAAATGAATGCCTCACTCTTCCTTAGACAAGCTCGAGTTGCTGTCCAATGGTCGTTTATGATGGTTTTGTTGTACAAAGAGGTCATTTTGATAAAACGTGCCAGCTATAAATTACATTATAATACCACACAACTTTGATATACATTTGTGAGCAGTTAAAAATGTACAGCTAGGCCCTCCGCAAGGTTGAGTGTCCATTTAGTGCACTCGCTCCTATTTACATATCTATGCTTTTAGTGAAGCACTATAGTGGCCAGCACTGCCTCTAAAGAAAATTTCAGCACCTCTGACTGCACACATTTAGTGCCAGTCAAAAACCAACTGGGGTCTCTCTGTACCTCATATACCAATTGCAGTGGCACATGGTAGCCCATGTCAAAAGTAATATTGTATTTTAGGTTTATTTTTTACAGGGAGAACAAATGGCATGCCTGTGCCCTGCCCAGAGAAAATAAGCAAGATATATGTACACATCACAAAATGTCTTTCCACTATTCATTTTCACTCTTCATATGTAGGAGAATGAGGTGGAGGGTTGGGCATGTGAGAAAGTCAACATTTTTGTCCTGATCATCCTCATTTTTTGACTGATACTGGTGGTTAGTTACTCTTCCCTGGAGTACGCTAACCAGGCCCAGGGCTAGTGCTCTCTTTAAAAGGTACATGGTAATTAGGTGTAATTACAACTGGTTTTTGCAACCTACCTGTAAGTCCCTGGAATATGGTAGGAAATGTAGGTTTAGAGATCCCAGTGGACTTAATGTACTTAAGAGTGCACTACTGCGGTGCCTGCTGTCATTTTAAAGTCAGTCCTGCTCTGTAGGCTGCTTTTAAAACAAAACTGTGTCCAAATTCGACTTTGAAATTAAAAGTACTTTTAAAGTCTTAAACTACCCTTTTATCGCATATAAGTCACCCCTAGGGTCCGTTTTAGGAGCCCCAAGGGAGGGTGCATTGTAATTACAAGCAGGGGCATGACAAAATATGTTTTATATTCCCTGGTGAGGGAAAAACGGAAAATGAAATTTTTCCCCATTTTAGAGTCCTAGCTCCACAGGCCATAATAAAGTCAAACTTTTGACAGGAACGAGCTAGCAACTTCATTCAAAGTCTCATAATAACAGTTAAAATTAATCCAACAATGTGCCATGGTTTGGTTCATTATAACTGTTGCAGGAAAGTAGTTTCAAAACTTGCTTTCCTTCAGTTACCTAAAGCAACCTGTAGAAGCCTCTCCTGGTTGGCCAGCCTTTGACAGGCTGAGCCAAGCTGCTCTGATGTGGCCTGGGCTGAAACAAAGAGACCATCTGTTGGGAGAAGATATATATGCCTCAGGTACCAGGACAGGACAGGAGCTGGGTAGCCAAGCTGATCTTCAAAGGGAGAAAAACAGATAGCACAGGGAACAGGCCTACAGCCACATCCTGCAGCCCCAGCCAGAAGGGAACCTCTCTAATTAGATTAAGAGAGGAGCTGGAAGGGGAGTGCAGGGAAAAGTTAGCCACACCTGTGAGCTGGGTTAACAAAACCTGAAATCCCAGGATACATTTTCTCCATTTTGATGTTTGTGGAGATGTGCATTCTGAGACAAAAATATGCCACACTTCATAGGAAGTGGTCATCGGAGAGGGTGGCAACTTAAATCTCAATGGTTAGGGGGGCCCCCTCTTGCCAGCCCAGAAAACTGCAATAAATATGAGAGAGCTGCACAGCACCTCAGATCCCTGCTTGGAAATATCAAGAGAAGGATTGCCTTTCTGGACTCTTGGACTGAACAAGAGAGGACTGCATTTATAAGGACAGCCGCTGCTGCACTCTTGAGGCTTTACAAAGAGAGGACTTTGCCTGCCTTTAGAGATCAAGAAGTGGACTCCATGATCAGCAACAGGAAGACAAGCACTAGAAAAAGTCACCTTTAATCACCTCCAACAAAGACAAGCCCAGCTGACCAGCTTTACCTGGAGTTTAGTGGATTTGACCAGGTGAATTGTGGGAATTGTAGTCCCAAAACCTGAAGACACAAATTAGAGCTTCTGGACCCTTGACTAGTGTTGTGGACCTTCAACAAGCCATAGGAGACCTTCTGGAAGAAGATACAGAAGTTTGGAAAAGCTTTGGACATCTTTTGTCAAAAACATCCATAAGTTGACTGACCCCTACAAAAAGAGTCAAGTTGGTGACGTCGAACTGTGACTCACCCTAAAATTCAGGTTTGCCCCACTGAAACTCCGGAGTTCTTTGCCATTGATGACGAGAACCAAGACCTCCAGGATTCACTGAGGCCTTGCGCTGAAGTAGGCTGCCATTGTTGAACTGCAGCCTTGACTGCTGAGGAGACTCGCTCGATGTGGAGGGAAAAGCACCAAAATAGTGACTAAGTGCAAAGGTGAAAACTTGACCATCCCCAAATAGTCATTGTATCTGACCAGTGCTCCATCACGGTCAGACAAACACTTTGACTTTGACTACACACATCTAAGGAAAGCCTGACTGCTCATCAGCCAAGCTACCAAGAGTTGAGCAAAGATTAATTTATTTAGACTTAATTGGACCTTATTTGTGACTGCGGTGTTATTACTATTTATAGGTACCTTCCCGCACCTACTAATAAACCACCTTCCAACAGTTGGGTTGTCAGCTTTTAAGACAGAGCAACTGTTTTTGGGATCAGAAGCGTTTGGTACCAGAATAGTGCCTGGCATAAATATGGGGGTTATTACAACTTTGGAGGAGGTGTTAATCCGTCCCAAAAGTGACGGTAAAGTGACGGATATACCACCAGCCGTATTACGAGTTCCATAGGATATAATGGACTCGTAATACGGCTGGTGGTATATCCGTAACTGTACTGTCACTTTTGGGACGGATTAACACCTCCTCCAAAGTTGTAATAACCCCCATAGTGTCCTAAATATTTGTATTTAGGGCACAATATCTATATATAATGACATTTCTGTGAACGATATTCTCAAATACATTGATACAGACTTGTTTGAATTGAAAGAAACAAGGGAGCATGTGATAATTTGGACAGATGCAGGCTTGGTTAATCTTCTGTCCCAGGACAGCCTCCTGCCACTGGTTTTCCGTCTCTAGTTTTGATCTGCAGTGCTGGAACAGCTTGGGAGCTTCTCGTATGCTGCCCTCTTTGGGATTGTTCAAGAGGATGGGAGCATAGAGATTGAATCCCTGCTCAAAACTGCCCTCTCCCTCCAAAAGTTAAGGACAGAATACACTTTTGTACTAATATACACTCCTGTAATTTGTAAGCCCCATTACACTTAAATGCATATTCACCCTATTCATCTATGACAACAAGGTATTTGCATACATTTTACTACTCGTGCATGTTGTGCATGGGCAGTTGAGTCTAGGTAAAAACCTGTTCGTAAAAGCCCTCACATGTTCAGAAGAGAGTATTATTTTTTTGTTTCCCTGTGGACATGAATGTTAAATTGGCCTGCAATTTAATTTGCACTCATTTTTAGGTCTGACCTCAACACTACTTTAGTTGCTTACTTAGCCTCATGTAATTAAAAAAGGAAATACATTATACATGCATAGCCATCCTCATACATTGGTCTGTTCAAGTGTCATTCTCAGTTTGTTTCTGTTCATCACAGCATATACTGCAATGGACAGTGGGTCAACCCACTTCAGCCACTGTCTCTCTTGAGCTGTAAGTGAGGGAATTTTCCTGATCACATGTATACACTCCCTTAAAAAGAAATGCACTTCAGTGTTAGGACTGGTGGGCCAGTACTTTGCTTTGCCAGTGTTTTTTCTTTGTATTCTTTTTTAAATGCTGTAATTATCCTGGTGTGTTTAAACTGTGTCTTCGGTTTACAGTAACTCAAAGCCAAAGTCACCTGTTGTATGCTAATAGCAGTAAGACTCATATTTTCCTTTGATGTGCATTAAAGCTAAAAAATGATTATTTACCTGTTTTAAGTACATCTACCTGCTAGAAACACTCATCCTGTTTGTTCTACTAAAGATGTATGTTCTGGTTACATTTTTTGTCATTTTAATTGTTGTTTCAAGCACATGTCTGCCTTGTTTCTTGTTTAGGTAGTGACATGTTTTCCTTTTTTCTTCCTTTTTGTTTGTTACATATGCTTGCAAAAAAAACAAAATAATGCAGCTTTTAGAGGCCAGACCCATTAGCTTTGCCAATGCTTACTAGCCTTTGCTCTTCTGTCTTAGTGCTGAGTATATTCAAAAGTGTTGGGCAGCAAAGTAGCAGATTGCTAAAAGCTTAGAACTGAAATAAGGAATGGGCCATTTTTAAATTAACAGACCTGCATACTTGGGATTCGATGCCTCAAAGTGCCCTGAAGCAGCAGAAAAGCAGAAAGGCTCTATAGAACGCAAAAATAAATATACAAATAACTAGGAATCAACCGGTCCAGTCTTCATGAAGGATCCTGACTGTTGAACTACAGTACTCGGGACTTGTTTCTTCCAAACGCTCCTACTGAGTGATGTCTCCTGTTCTGCTTTTCTCACTTAGACTACCATTTCCCTCCCTTCCATCTAGCAGTGCAAAGGTCAACACGGCATCTGTTGACTTGGTGGTGGGCAAAAGAAAAAACCCAGGTAAGATTAGATAGTCAAACCAAACAAAGAATGGCCAGAAAGATGTTTGGAAATATGATTCATTTCTCAGCAGGAAGCTTATCGAGCGGAAGGCTAAGTCGGACGTTAGCTTGGGATGTTTTAAGATATGAACAATCGATGAATGTGAGCAGGTTGAAAGAAGTCAGCCAAAAAGGTCTTTCCTGTGCAGGAAAAGATGCCTGTTTAAGGTCGAACTTAAATGATCACTGTTGAGTTCTAAAAATTGCCCTTTGTCCCTTGGATTCACGAGTGTGGAGCGTAAAAAAACAAAATATCCAAGCCCTTTGGATTATGTAAGGACCAGATGTATTTCCACTGACTGTACCTCTGTGGTTTCTCGACCTCAGAGACAAATGATCACATACCTGACGGTATTTCTTCTCTCTTAGGGCAAACCTTCCTGATGCAAGACACACTGGCGTTTAACCGATCATTTGGAGGGGGGCAGGGCCAACCCTCCTGAAACACAGCATAACCTCACTACACATACCCTATGGGCAATTTCTGGCACTAGCCTGGATCACGTGTTTGCCATACTTTCTTGAGTTGTCTAAAACGGTGTCACTTCTGTATAAACCAGCATACATTTTTGAGATCTAATTATATTCTTTATTATTTGATAAAGAATGCTCTGTCAGTTATACATATGTCTCTGAAGTAGAGTTATGAATAGTAATACAAATGCTGCATTGCATTTTTAGTATACCTTTGCAGATTCATTTGCTCATGTGTCTTCTGATTTATCTGCACATTTTTATATGCATTTGTTTTATTTTGCCTATTATGGTTTTTTTTTTGCATGTATGTATGTTTTGAATCAATTTTCCACTTTGTATCCGCATAATCATTGCCTACCAATTGACACCTTTCTGTGCCCCACTCGAAGTCTACCTTGCCTGTTTTACCTTTCCTCTCTTCCTTTGTACGTCAGTCACATTTGTCCCCTATCAGCTGAAGGAGATTTTACGTCCCCTCTAAGTGTAGCCTTTGAGGGCATGGAACTATCTTTCTTGGTGCTTGAAATAATGAAAAGTTAAAACTGTGCTACTTACTTTTCCCACCCTCAAATACAATCCGGTGTATTAACTTATTTCAGGCAAGGCAATTTGTTTTTGGAAACAATATCTGGAAATAAAAGCAATCTAAAATATGTCCACAAACATCACAATAGTTGTCAGATTGATGACGTAAATGATCTATTACGAACATAACGTACGTTAAGCTTACATGTTTGTTCGGTGCAATTGTCAAACTAGCTTTGATTTTCAGAACATTTCAGCCTCTGTTATAGGTTTTCCACTAGTTGTGAAAGGACTGCTGATGTACAGGTCTATGATTTCTTTCTGCCAGCACACAAGCAAAGCCGAGAAATGTGCCAACTTTACAGTGAACTGAAGTGAAATTATAGGGCATTTACATTATTTGCAAATCACTATAAGCACAGAGTTTCCCAAACATCAATTCTGAAGAAGGTGAACCATTCCACTGAATTAGTGTCTAGTGGTGCCATGTGTATTATTTGCGATCCATGGGGTTTACATAATTCTATCACTTAAAGGTTCCTTCTGCACAGTCTTGAACAAGCATTGTGATCAAATAAGATGGTGCACTCACCTGGCCTCTTTCCAGCACAAAGCACTGCTTAAATCACATAACATGTTGTGGTCTTTGAGGACTCTTGTGGTCATAAATTGTACTAACAAACAGAGGCAGTCTAAATCTTCCAAAATATGTGAATATATTTTCATTTTTCTGCAGGAAAAAAAGAAGGTAAAATATGATGAAGTTTTAGTTTTAAAAAAATCATACGAACTTTGCTTTGATCGATGTCAAAAATCCCAAGCATTTGTAATGTAATCGGTCTCACGTTTGTTCCAGTAAGAGCTATTAGCGTTGTACATTTCTAACTAGAATGTTCTTGCGACACAAACTGAAAATAAAAAGTAAAACAGTTGACATAAGCAAGCCGATTCAAAGTTCTGCCCTGAGCGTGAAGAGAGAGACAAAAAGGAAAAAGAAGTTTGCTCGCAATCAAAGTTATCGGCAATAGTTCAATTATCCATGTAACAGTGTCGATGGCCAAGGCTGTAACAAAATGCCCACTTGAGAATAAATCAGAGGCATCTTTCTATAGATTTTGTGAATTTAAAAAATTGGGAAACGTACACAGATTGTACGCAAAAATCTGTGATGTGTAGATTTTCACATACTTTGGTAAATTAGGACCATTGATTTCCATGTTTGACACCTTGTGTCATGGACTATATTAAAATAAACCTATTATCGCATGTAGGTCTATGGAGAGAAGAGATACATGCACAGATGACCAAAGACCTGGGTCCACCATCAGAAAACAAACTTCTAAGCGAGGCACCTTTTCATCTTTGTACAAGTAATGCTGTTTTTTTTCCTGGCAAGTTTGCTATGCACTTCTGAAACTGTGAATAAAGAAGTCACATCACTACCTGTGGCCTTACAACTGACATTCTGTCACAGATTCGTTATAATACATTTAAAATACATTTTGGCCAAATCCAAAAATTTAACTTTTTATGGAAAATATTTAGGGCCTGATTTAGAGTTTGGTGGAAGGGTTACGATCCTGTCTGCCTTATTACGATTTCCACAGAATAAAATGCAATCACAATACGCCTATATGGAAAAGAGCACCCTTGGCCAATCAGAGCGCTATATTACTTGAAGTTACATGCCTGCAGCAGTCCCGCAAACTGACCTGTCTGGATATACATGTATTTTTAAATTTGATTTCTCAAAAACTACTGAATGTATTTACACTAAATCACAAAAAGCACACTTTCTGAGTAAAGATCTACCTTTCTGTTAAATTTGGTGTAATTCTGTTCATCTGTTCAGGATGTGGTGCTGTTCAAAAATCCTATGGAATTTGCCTCCCACCCCCCTCCCTTTTTCGTGGTCCTCCCTTTTTTCTTGGCCCCTGCATGACAGATCACCCCATAACTTTCACAGAAGGAGCTGAGATGGATACACTTTATTTTTAGTGAAAGTTTTGTGACGATTTGTCAAACGGCATCAAATCTATTAACAAACCAAAAAACTATCTTCCTATGTTAACTAGGTTCTAACTATGAATAAACAGTGACAAACTGTGTAATATATTATTATACATATAAGTATACATCTATTCACTGAAAACAACAAAGGTTAAAGGGATGTTATAGTAAAGAATTAGCATTTTAAAAAATGTTAAACAATTACAAAGAAAGGGCGAGTTGGCTTCGGGGGCTATTTGTCTGGGTGTGAAAGTGGGTGTGAGAAGGGTCTATGCCGGTGTGAGAGTGGGTGTGAGAGTGTCTGACTGCACTCCAATAGATGAAAGATGCATTCACCCCCACAAAGAATTTCAGATCATTATTCAATATGGAATCGCAGAGTAAATACACTTGCTTTGCCTTCGCCAAGCCCAGGAGTTAGGACCATTAGTCCTTTCCAGAAGTGGGGCTTCAGTTGGGGCGCCTGCTATGTTTATATTTGTAAGTGCTTCCTGTTGAGGTTTAATTTCTGTGAAATGAGCCTCATGGCCAGAACAGAAGCTCACCTGCTCGTTTATCAAACAAGTGTCCACAGTGTTGCACAAAATGTCTATCCAACTGGAGCACTTTCTATTGGTTAGTTAGTAAGTGCTACCTTGTTGGGTTAATGACCAGTGTGGAGGAGGAGGGAAGCACAACCCCCTTTCCCCATCCCATTTTGACACCTGGGACTCCATCCCACGGGGCCCACTACAATTCAATGGGGAGGCCATGCAGCCCACCTCCCCGGGCCAATCTCAGCCCCAGGGATTGCATCGCCCAAGGCCGGGCCTTCATTACATGAAGGATGTAGCTGTGCGATTCATGGCCAATTTCAGCCCTGGGGACCCTATCTCCCGGGACCCGGCCATCTAAAAAAGTTTCTTTTTTGAGGAGGGGGTCATGCGCGCCCCTCCCTGGACCAATCTCTGCCCTGGAGACCCCATCCCCTGGGGCCTGACCATGTACAATGGGACTGCAGGGGGAGCCTGTAGGCCCCCACAGTCCCAGCAGGCTCCCAGCCTCCTGTGTAGCCGGCATTGCTGTCACAGACTGGGGGCTGTTAAACATGCAGCTCTCTGTATGTGACAGCAATAGTCCCCCTTTGTTTCTCTGCCCTCATGTCTGTGGACAGGGAAACAGAGGAAACCGGGAGCAGAGTGTTTGCTCTGATTTGGCAGGAGCTGTCAAAGCACCAGCTAAGTCAGAGCAAACAGCTATGTCCCGGGGTTTGCAACCTGGGACATAGCAGAAGCCAGACTTAGGGGGTGGCAGTCCCCAAGGCCATAATTGCTTCCAGGAGGGGAGCCCCCTCCATCATTTAATTTAGCCCTGGGGAGGTGGTAGACCCTGGGGCTGGGTAGGGTCACACGGCCCCCCTCATAGAATACAATGGTAGCCCAGGGGCGGTGGCGGTTCCCGGGGCTCAGCGGGGCCTGCAGGACCCCCCTACTTAATTAGAAGAAAGAGCCCAGAGGAGGCGGTGGTCCCCTGGGTGCTGGGAGGTCAGTGAATTTCTATGATTTTTGTAATTCACACGTTAATATTTCTGTCAGGTTGTGGCCAGCCAATCATGGCTTTACTTTTCCCCTAGATTTGAGGAGGATCAGCAGCGGATTTGAGGATCCACAGATTGGCCAAAACAAGGGCACTTTTTTACTCATGAGTGGTCTCTAAAGAACCCCTCCATGTGTCCTATGGGATCAGGATACCTGTACCCTGACTTCTTATATGTTTTCGCACTTTTTTTTACCCCCCTGCCCCAGGCACGCGAGAAACAAAATGGTGGCCACAACTTTTCTGTCAGGTTGCGGCCAGCCAATCAGGGCCTTGCTTTTCTGCTGAATCCGTGAAGTATTCGAGGAGGATCCAGGGAGGATCTGAGGAGGATCTGCATCCCTAAATATGCAAATTTGGTTTTCATTTATTAAGTAGAAAACTACTGAATGGATTTACACAAAAAGGGCAGTTTCTGGACCAAGAGCTAGCTTTCTGCCAAATTTGGTGCAAATCCGTCCAACGGTTCGGGCTGAACTCAGGTTCAAAATCCCTATAGAAATTAACATGTGAAAAACGTGCTGTGAGACCCCTCCTTTTTCTCAACCCCACTTGACTGATCATCCCCCAAAACGTTCCAGACAGCAGCTGAAGTGAGTGTTGAACTTATTTGAAAACATTTTGTGAAGATTCATCAACCAGCACCAAAGATATCAACAAGTCAAAAAAAGTGTTCTCAATCCTAACTATAACTAACTACTAAATTACCTAGTGGCGGTCGCCACTAGGTAGTTCTAGTTAGGATCTAATTTTCATGTAAAAAGCATTTTTTTTACTTGTCTATATCTTTGGCACAGTTTGACGAATCTTCACAAAAATTTCCAAAAATGTTTGATGCTCATTTTAGCTGCTATCTGGAATGTTTTGGGGTCATCTGTCAACCGGGGACAGAGAAAAGGGGGGTCCCAAAATGCTTTTTCTCTATTCATTTTTCCATAGAGATTTTGAACAGCAAGAGCGCCCGAACCGCTGGACGGAAATACACCAAACTTGGCAGAAAGGTAGCTCTTGGTCCAGAAAAAGACCTTTTTGTTATTTGGAGTAAATCCATTCAGTAGTTTTAAAGACATTAAAGAAAATCCACATTTGTATATGTAGAGACACAAAGGATTCCGACCCTCTCGATCTCGTGCTGAGATCTTATTGGCTGCCAACACTTCAACAAGGAAGTGTTGGCAGCCATCTTGGGACTCTGCTTCAGCCAAGTCCCAGAAAAAAGGATGTAAAAAAACAAAAGAGGCCAGGGTAGGGATACCCTGTCCCCTTAGCTCTAATGTTGGGGTCCCAGAGGGACCTCCCCAGAGCTAAAAAGCATTTCTTTTTTATTTTCTCTGCGATTCACGGCAGGTTGGTGGATCCGGAGAAAATGTGAAAAAAGAAACAAGTGCAAACTCCTGCGCTTGTTTTATAAACAGCTCCCGGGTGGCACAGGTCCCGGGGGCATTACAATTTGAATGCAGCTAGGCTGCCCGCCCCCCCTGCTGCCCCAGGGCCACCACCTCCCTGAGGCTACAAAAATTATGTGTACGGCGGGGCACCCAGCCCCCCGCAACCCTGGGGGCTGCCACCTCCCCATGGCTCGTGTTTTCAAGAATGCGGGTATTGCCATCTCCTTTGAGTGGTAATCAAATTAAAGGCAGGGGCCGGAGGCCAGGGACCCCCACCTCGCCGGGGCACATATTCAAATCAAATGCGGGGGAACTACCCAGAGTTATCTCTTGTTATATATATATATATATATATATATATATATATATATATATATATATACCTATATATATAGTGTTAAGTTTAGGCTGAAAAACCTAAATGAAATGTAAGTAATTATTAAGAAATGATAATTACATATACATTGATAAATGTTAAATAATTCAGAAATAACATGAATATGTTTGTGAGTATGTATGTATATGTATATATATATATATATATATATATGTTGTTTTGCTTCTTTAATTATTTTAATTATTTATGGAGATAAAGATTTTTCAGGGTTCAAATGTGGCTAGTACTTATGGGTAGTAAGCCATTTTTAAGGCTGAGGGATGGGTAGTGCATAGGATTAGTAAGGAGTTTTTATGGTAAGGGATGGGTAATGACTAGTAGTACTGAGGAAGAAGTTTGTAGAGGTTTTTAGGGCCATTAGTGGGTAGTATGTAGGAAAATGAAGGGGTTTTAGTGATAAGGGATGGGTAGTTTATAGGTGTAGTAAGGAATGTTCCAGGCTCATGATGAATAGTGCATATAGCATCAAGGACTTTTTGGGCTCAGGGATGAATAGCATATAGAATTCTTAGGGAGTCTTTAGGCCTCAGAGATTGGTAGAGCATAGTGGTAGTAAGGAGCTTTTGCAGATTTGTAGGGACCAGGGATTGGTAGTACATGTATGAAGTAAGGGCCTGATTACAACTTTGCCAGTCCCACCACGGGACCGCCAAAGCCGCAGGAAGGATACCACTGTCATGGCGGTAACCTCTCCCTGAGCATATTACAATGTTCCCACCGGGCTGACCGGCAGGAACATTGCAATACGCGTTCCTGCCGGGGGCCATTATCCTAGCACTCCAGGACCCTCGGAATACGCACTGTCTGTAAAGCAGACAGTGTGCATTCTGATGGTGCTGGGCAGATGGGCCCCTGCACTGGCCCTAACTTAGGCATGGGCAGTGAAGGGACTCCCTGTGGCCCCTAGCACTGGCTTTCTGCCATCCTTTTCATGGCAGGGTCCAAGGTGGAAAGTGAGGCTGTAATCAGCTAGGCGGCACTGAGTTCAGGGCCGCCATGGATGGTTACAAGCCCGACTGCTGTCACCCGCTCGGGATCTATGATCTTGGCGGGGGCTGCGGTCATTAGGTGGGTCCACCTGCCTAAGTTGTGATTGGGTCCTTGGACCACCTGGAGTGCAGTAATCCGACCATCAACATGAGTGTAGTGGTCCTTAGACCGCCACACTCATAATGAGGCCCTAAGTGTTTATAGAACTCAGCGATGAGTAGTGCATAGGGATTGTAAGGATTATTAGGCCTCAATTATGAGTAGTTTAAAATATTTTATTTTTTCTACAAAAATTGTAATTAAATTAATTCTAAATAATTAAATTCCATTTCTTAAATTTAACATTAAATATGTTAATTAACATACTGATATAAAGAACTGCAAGTTACAGGTACTCCAGGTGTAATAGGCACAATGTAATGACTAACGATGTAATGATATGCGCTGTAACAACTGACATTTGT
This sequence comes from Pleurodeles waltl, assembly GCF_031143425.1. NCBI lineage: Eukaryota > Metazoa > Chordata > Amphibia > Caudata > Salamandridae > Pleurodeles > Pleurodeles waltl. Next base: position 971,826,792 of record NC_090437.1, read on the forward strand.
CCATATATATTCAGGTAATGTGAGGTGGAGGCCGGAGAGCAGTGAAGAATAGAAATGTTCAGATGATTAACTCAGGCTTTCAAGGTCCTTTGTAGAAGGTGGTGTCTTTCTCTTTATATTGGGATGCTGCAAAATCATATTTTTAAATTCAACTATACTTAGTTATTTCAATATTTCAAAATGAAGATTTTCTTTGCTATTTTAGGATCCTGGTTTGATATTCCTCAATTTTTTGCTCTTCACCTATTCGTGGGCCAATCCTCTTTTTTTTCAGAAATGCCTTGTCCTTCCGTGGGCCTCATTGAAGTGAACTTCCCCTGGCGTGGTTGGGTACCTCACTGGTGTCAACAACCAGGGATGGTTTGGGTAGTCAGAATCTCCTGTAAGGAATCGTTACATGTCTGCAAACATAAATCTTTCACATCTCTACATTTGGCAGCAGACATAAAATACTGACACCCATCAGATATATCACTTACCAACCAGCCAGTCCCTCTCTGTGTACTGTTGTGTCATCAGCAGTGGGATAGTGCTGTTCCGCATGATATGGGATCATGAACTTAACTTGGGTACTTTACACATACTTGAGAAATGTAGAGGTCCGCCAAACAGACTGCTTGCACATTTTGTGGAGTGGAAGTTCTTCCTGTTCAAATACACCTGTTCATTGCCATTTGAAGGAACACGTGCTACATGGGTACCATCGATTGATCCCACCTCATGTTGGATGTGTGCCAAAGCATAAAAATCTGCCTTCACATGAGTCAAATCCTCATGTGGGAATTTGATGTAGCTGTCCAGGTGTTTTAACAATGCAGACAGTACATCCTTCAAGATCAGACTGAACATAAGCTGGGACATGCCTGCAGTTAGGGCCACAGTATTCTGAAAGGACCCTGTGGCTAGGAAATGCAGCACTGACATGACTTGTACAAGGGGTGGTATGCTATTTGGATAACAAATGGCAGGCATCAGATCTGGCTCCAACTGCCGGCACAGATCCATGATTGTGTGCCTATCCAGGCAGTAGATATGGATGATATGTCAATCCTCCATGGTCTGCAGGTCTGCTAGTGGATGGCACACTCGAGGTTGTCTGACCCTTCTCATTTCAGTGTAACTAAATGAAGGAATACAAGAAGGTATGTCGATCAGTCATTGTGGTCATTGTAAGTGTGAATCCACATATGTCACACATGATGCATGGACATGCCATATGAAATAGTGGAACATGGTACACAGGACATACCTAGGGAAATAATGGATTACTGCTGCCATGTCATACTCTTTCCTAGATTATCGGTGGAAATGGATAGGCATGTCACTGAATGTCTCAGTGAAAATGACATTCTTATCATGTTTCACATATGATAGACATTAATACCATCTATCCAATTGCCATGAGGGTGCAGACCATGCCACTAATGATACATCACTCACATATCATGTATCTTACAACATGTAAATTAAATCAGAATTAAAATACATGGTTGCTCAAAGCCAGCACTGAAAACTGTGGCGTAGATATGTTTCTGACCTCATGATGCATCTTTATTTGAACTTTTCTGACCATCTAATGACCTTAAAATGACGGCTGCCTGACCTACCATACAGGGCATTAGGAAATGACCTACGTCCACCGGCGAAAGTCCTCATGGCAATAGATGGATACTACCGCAGTGAATATTGCCATTGGAACACATTGCTGCCTTTGGCGGTCTTGGGCCAATGGCGATGTCTGCCGGCGGTTACGGTGTCTTACATAGGGGACGTTACCAACATTTCATACTTCATCTCTCACTTAACTCCTGATACGGCTGACATACTTTTTTACCCATGTCATCCATGCAGATCAACACCCATCAGAAGAAGGGGATTTGGCTTGCCATTGCCAAGAAAGTCAAGACTCTGGGGTCACAGCTGGCAGAGTGCCCCCAGTTGAAAGAGGTGGGAGGACCTGAGATGCTGGGCCCGGAAGTCTGCAGAGGGCCAGCTGATGATGTCCTTCCAACGAGGACGGGGTGCCCGTCAGACCATGACCCCCTAATGGCCTGCATTTTGGCGGTGGCCTACCCTGAGTTGGATGACCATTTGAAGGCAGCACAGCAGCCACAAGGGGGTAAGTACAGACCTAACTCATGTTTGTCCCTTTACCAGGTGATTGAGTGAGGGAACAGAATGTTGGCTCTAACAATGTAGTAAGTGCAAATTGTGACAGATTTCCTGTGCACACATTGACGTACCGTAGCCATCAGTGGCACAGAGGTGCGCACATACAAATGTATTTAGAGGTATGTCACTCAACTATGATCTTCCCTCAGTAGAATAACATATAATGGCACGCAGATGACTGTGTCATATGTGTACCACTATACTGCATTTTCTACTTTGGTGATTGTAGATACCTGCCATCAGGTAAATCCTCCCAAAGTAATGGTGGTATGGTGCGTAGATCCTTGATCTCTGTCCTCTGTAATGTCTCAAGATTCCTCTTTATGTGAAACATAGAGTCTGACATATTCTATTAATCACCAGTTTTCTAATGCTTTCTGATGAATAACAGCAGCATGTGAGGCTGTGATGTCCACCTGACATGTCACATGACCTACAAGGTCAACATCTTCACACCTGTTACAAGGTAATCCTCCTTGGCAAGTGAGGGATGTACATAGACATTTGTGACGCCTCATCAGAGTTGAGAACACGGATGTTAGATACCATTGAGGTGTTCCAACATTTCTATGGGCATATATATATTGATATCTTAAGCTAGGAATGTTACAAGCTTTCTAATGTTCTGTTAGTGGATAGTGGTCACAAAGCAGTTCCTAGGGCATACTGTTGTAGGCATAACACATAGGCAATGGTAGTCTATTCACAGTTACATTCTTGACAGATATGTATCAATTTTATGTATCATTTGGAAGGTCCAGGGAAGATTCAACATTGCAAATAGTTATGTATACTTGCTGTTGCTATGAAGGATGTGGCAAATGAGTCCTGGCTGTTTGGGAGCCTAATGTTGGCATTGATACTTATGTGGTGCAGGTGTGGTAGTTTACATACATGTGAGTAGTAATGTAAGTGTATCTTGGCTTGTGGCATGCATCATGGTAGGTGTACCTGTCATGTTAGCAAAACAGATGTGCTTTGGCACAGAGAATATTCCACAGACAGATGTGAGGCTTGGCATGGCTGATGTGTGTGTTGTGATGTACCCACTCAGTACGTGGCCCAATGATAGACTAATAGCATGATTAGGTAGGTCTTATTGTCATCTTGCTGCGCAGTTTAGTTGCCCACATTTCTGGTACACTCTTTTTGACATCTTGTGGTTATGTATGGGACATAGGTCAGAGCTAACTTGGCCCTAACTTGACTGTTGTTGTTTGTTGTCTGAAGCCAACAACCTAGATGATGTGGTCCACATTGTATTTTAAATACTTGATACATCATTATTGGTGCATGTGTGTCTGACAGGTGTTCTGACTCCTTCACCTTAACTTGCTATGTATGGCAATTTGAGCTCTTACAGGTTTGCATATGTCCATTGCGTATGGTTGTAAATATGTGAAATGAAGAAGGTTTGGCTTGTCTACACTATGGGGGTCATTGTGACCTCGGCGGTCGGCGGTCGGTGGTAATGTGGCAGTAGTACCGCCACGAGGCTGGCGGTACATACCGCCACATTATGACATTGGCGGGTTGGCTGAAGCCAATCCACCAATGTACCACTCCGACCACCATGGCAGTAGCCGCCGCCGGGCTGTAGATAAGAATCTCCAGCCCGGTGGCCGCTATTGTACCACCTCAGGCATTTTGACCCTGCCTACTGACATGGTTTTCATGGCGTTCGTAACGCCACGAAAACCATGGGGGTAGGCCCTGTCAGTGACATCCCTGTGTTAGGTGATCAAATCATGTTACACACTCTATTGTGAGTGGGGTTTTATCAAAGAAGGTCCTCCCAATTAAAACCCAGCATTTTGATGGTTTTACCCACTAGGAAGACTTAACATGACAATATAGGTTGTCTGAATTTAAAAAGTACACAAAACTATGGAATCACGACATCTTAAAAAGTGTGGGGGTAGTACCTTTTTAACAGACCCTCATCAGAGCTTGATTTTGAATTGATATTGCACAAAAATATTTGTGACTGTGAGTTGAGAGTCTACTTTCATGTCTAACTTCAGGTGGTACTTGGTGTTCACTTCAGTACCCTTAATGTTGTGGTTTTAAAAAAATCAAGCATTTAAGCTTAATGCATAATTGTGTTTTAACAGCCTACTCTGCTTAGTACTTGGGCCATGAAAATCATGCCTCAGATATATTGTCATAGCTTTAAATGGAAACATACAACACATTCATTAAAAAGGCAAGGGCAGGGCTTATTTGATCAATTCCTTTTTGAGCACACAACGATAAGTATCGACAATTAGGGCCCGTTGTTGGACTTTCTCTTTTGAGAGCACTATATGTCACAATCTGAACTTCTCTTTCCAACTTTGGTGCGCTGAGACGGTTCCTAACTTCAGTTCTTGAAGGTTCTGGTCTGTCGGAGGTAGGGGTGACTCTTTTTGGTAGCCACGGTGCTGCTGACAATGCAACACCAAAGCAGACTGTGTCTTCCAGATGGAGTCCCAAATAGGAAAAAACCTCGAAGGAAAAAACCTCTCAAGCAAGTGTGAACTGGGGAAGCAAAAGGAGAAGGCCAGGAAATAGGCCAGAAAACAAAAATACTTCAGATAAGAGCAGAAAACACCAAGGACTCAAAATAGGAACAGGAAGTGCCAAAAAGAAGGAAGGTTCAGCCAGCAGGATCAGGATACGCCAACAGGAGCGAGGACACACCAGCAGGAGCACGGAGTGTTGCAACACAAGGAAAATAAATGTGTAGCCCCTTATATACCCATAGACAGGAAGTGATGCAACAGGAAGTAAAGAGCCTCCATCTTGGATAGGGAAAGATAAATGAAAGAGATAGGAAAGGTCGCCATGTTAGGCTTGTGAAACAAAACCCTACCCTAGGCATTCTGGGAATAAGACTGTGAAAATGGGAAGAAGAACTGCAAGAATATGGCCCCCCAGGCACGAGAATGACTACTAGCCAGTTTGTAATATTGGCATCCCAAGCGTAAGGTAGGTTTGCAAGGGTCCAAGCAGAGTGTTATGTTGGAGTCGTGGTTCCAAAACTGGAACCGAGGCATTCCTAAACTGCTAAAGACATAGTAACAGGACACAGCGTAAACCTGTGGTGTGCCCAATATGAATAAGAAGCAGGAGTTGTGGAATGCACCCACGATGCCAAAACAACAACAACCGGCCGCCACATAGAACCGCAGCATCTCTCCAGAAGAAGAGGGAGGTGCTGCAGGCTGAGCCACGGCCCTTGGTGGTGAAGGGGGTTGTGTTGCGGGCTAGACTACAGCCCGCGGTGCAGCACTATAAAGAAAAATGCATGTGTAAGTAGACATGGTTTGTCTTGTTTTTTTCTCACCTAAATGTTACTCAACGGTACGAGTTGCCCTACATAACTAGAGTATAAAATTGATAGCACAAATTGCCTTTAAGTTTTTCACACCCACAAAGCTGAAGATATGGGTGCAGAGGTATATACAAACAGGTCACACATTAGTGAGTGCAAACTGTGCACAGAATGCTTGCGGCATCTGTAATTTTGTAATGTGTCCCATGTACTAATACGCTGCCTCACAAATTGCCCATTTGCAGGAGGTTGCAGAATGGTCTGCCTAATGAATGTTAACTAGGCAGGTCAGTATTTACAGTCCTCTGGGATGGGCCACCAATACAGGAATGGTGGTCCTCAAAGGATGGTAGACCTCCATCCCTTCATTTGCATTCTGAAACTAGGAAGATATTTTGTATCACCCATATTCCTTAAAGGATTGCTTATACCAGTCCCTATTTCTTACAGGAAGCAGATGTTGCTTTAAAAAATAAATGTTGCTTGTTTGGGAGACATTGAGTCAGCAGGGAGTGTTCTCCTGGGCCAATACATAATCCCTCCAAACCCGCCGAGTACAATTTCCAAAGTGGAAGTGTAGGAAAGTACCATCTTGCCTGGCATGTTACCCCCATATTTCACTGTATATATGTTGTTTTAGTGTATGTGTCACTGGGACCCTGCCAGCCAGGGCCCGAGTGCTCATAAGTGTGCCCTGTATGTGTTCCCTGTGTGATGACTAACTGTCTCACTGAGGCTCTGCTAACCAGAACCTCAGTGGTTATGCTCTCTCTACTTTCCAAATTGTCACTAACAGGCTAGTGACCAATTTCACCAATTCACATTGGCACACTGGAACACCCTTATAATTCCTTAGTATATGGTACTGAGGTACCCAGGGTATTGTGGTTCCAGGAGACCCCTATGGGCTGCAGCATTTCTTTTGCCACCCATAGGGAGCTCTGACAATTCTTACACAGGCCTGCCACTGCAGCCTGAGTGAAATAACGTCCACGTCATTTCACAGCCATTTACCACTGCACTTACGTGACTTATAAGTCACCTATATGTCTAACCTTCACCTCGTGAAGGTTGGTGCAAAGTTACTTAGTGTGTGGGCACCCTGGCACTAGCCAAGGTGCCCCCACATTGTTCAGGGCAAATTCCCCGGACTTTGTGAGTGGGGGGACACCATTTCACACGTGCACTATACATAGGTCACTACCTATGTATAGCCTCACAATGTAACTCCGAACAAGGCCATGTAACATGTCTAAGATCATGGAATTGTCACCCCAATGGTGGGGAGACAATTCCATGATCCCCCGGGTCTCTAGCACAGAACCCGGGTACTGCAAAACTGCCTTTCCCGGGGTTTCACTGCAGCTGCTGCTGACAACCCCTCAGACAGGTTTCTGCCCTCCCGGGGTCCAGCCAGGCCTGGCCCAGGAAGGCAGAAGAAAGGACTTCCTCAGAGAGAGGGTGTTACACCCTCTCCCTTTGGAAAAAGGTGTCAGGGCTGGGGAGGAGTAGCCTCCCCCGCCTCTGGAAATGCTTTGATGGGAACAGATGGTGCCCATCTCTGCATAAGCCAGTCTACACCGGTTCAGGGATCCCCCAGCCCTGCTCTGGCGCGAAACTGGGCAAAGGAAAGGGGAGTGACCACTCCCCTGAACTGAACCTCCCAGGGGAGGTGCCCAGAACTCCTCCAGCGTGCCCCAGACCTCTTCCATCTTGGATTCAGAGGTGTGCTGGCACACTGGACTGCTCTGAGTGGCCAGGGCCAGCAGGTGACGTCAGAGACTCCTTCTGATAGGCTCTTACCTTTCTTACTAGCCTATCCTCCTTCCTAGGTAGCCAAACCTCCTTTTCTGGCTATTTAGGGTCTCTGCTTTGGGGAATTCTTGAGATACCGAATGCAAGAGCTCACCAGAGTTCCTCTGCATCTCCCTCTTCACCTTCTGCCAAAGGATCGACTGCTGACTGCTCAGGACGCCTGCAAAACTGCAACAAAGTAGCAAAGACGACTACTGCAACCTTGTATCGCTTCATCCTGCCGGCTTTCTCGACTGTTTCCTGGTGGTGCATGCTCTGGGGGTAGCCTGCCTCCTTTCTGCACCAGGAGTTCTGAAGAAATCTCCCGTGGGTCGACGGAATCTTCCCCCTGCAACCGCAGGCAACAAAAGACTGCATCACCGGTCCTCTGGGTCCCCTCTCAGCATGACGAGCGTGGTCTCTGGAACTCAGCAACTCTGTCCAAGTGACTCCCACAGTCCAGTGACTCTTCAGTCCAAGTTTGGTGGAGGTAAGTCCTTGCCTCCCCACGCTAGACTGCATTGCTGGGTACCGCGTGATTTGCAGCTGCTCCGGCTCCTGTGCACTCTTCCAGGATTTCCTTCGTGCACAGCCAAGCCTGGGTCCCCGACACTCTAACCTGCAGTGCACAACCTTCTGAGTTGTCCTCCGGCGCCGTGGGACTCCCTTTTCTGACTTTGGGTGGACTCCGGTTCACTCCTCTTCTAAGTGCCTGATCTGGTACTTCTGCGGGTGCCGCCTGCTTCTGTTAGGGCTCCCTGACTTGCTGGGTGCCCCCCTGTCTCCTCATCCAAGTGGCGACATCCTGGTCCCTCCTGGACCACAGCAGCATCCAAATACCCTAACCGCGACCCTTGCAGCTAGCAAGGCTTGTTTGCGGTCTTTCTGCGTGGGAACACCTCTGCAAGCTTCTTCACGACGTGCGACATTCATCATCCAAAGGGGAAGTTCCTAGTCCTCTTCGTTCTTGCAAAACACCAAGCTTCTTCCATCCAGTGGCAGCTCCTTTGCACCCTCAGATGGCATTTCCTGGGCATCTGCCCACTCTCGACACTGTCGCGACCCTTGGACTTTGTCCCCTTGTTTCAGAGGTACTCAGGTCCGGAAATCCACTGTTGTTGCTTTGCTGGTGTTGGTTTTCCTTGCAGAATCCCCCTATCACGACTTCTGTGCTCTCAGGGGGTTGTAGGTGCACTTTACACCTACCTTACAGGGTCTTGGGGTGGGCTATTTTTCTAACCCTCACTGTTTTCTTACAGTCCCAGAGACCCTCTATAAGCTCACATAGGTTTGGGGTCCATTCGTGGTTCGCATTCCACTTTTGGAGTATATGGTTTGTGTTGCCCCTATACCTATGTGCTCCTATTGCAATCCATTGTAACTTTACACTGCTTGCATTACTTCCTTTTGCTATTACTGCATATTTTTGGTATTGTGTACATATATCTTGTGTATATTTGGCATCCTCATACTGAGGGTACTCACTGAGATACTTTTGGCATATTGTCATAAAAATAAATTAACTTTATTTTTAGTATATCTGTGTATTGTGTTTTCTTATGATATTGTGCATATGACACCAGTGGTATAGTAGGAGCTTTGCATGTCTCCTATGTGATGTGAAGTGACCTGAATATCTGGGAGAACAACTCGACAAATGTATATGCAAATGCACATTAGAGGACATGGAAATCTAGGCTTCACATAGTATAGCAGACACAGTATAGCAATCATCACAATTTTAAGGGCACAGCATGAACCTTATGACCCCGTTTTATCCCCACCTTCTACTGTCCAAGTCACTAACCCCTCTCTTCAGTGGCCCAAGTCCGGATTGACTTTGTTTTCGAGAGAGAACTCAAATAAAGTGCTATAAGAACAGTTGTGGTGCAACACATTCTCTCCTGCCACAGTTGATACACTTATGACTGTTTCACCACAACTAAAATGCCGCTTGCAGCTTATCTGTCAACCTTAACCTTAATGAAAACAACATAACCATTGCCCCAACCAAGTAATCTGTTTTAACCTTCCATGATGAAGTAGGCCAAAGCAACTACCAGTTCAGCGACTTTAAATGAAAGCTAAAAGGGATGGATGTAAATAACTGAATCAATTCTATTCCGGGGGCGGGGGAGCGTAGCTGGGGAGAGAGGGGTCGGTATTCAATTGAGTGGTCTGCCATATTGGCATGTGTTGAATCTGCCCGATAATTGATCCAACTGTGATGAAACATGCTTGGGGCTGCTTGTGTACCATTGAGAAGGACATGGTCTAGCAGTACGAGCAGGATTTCTCACTTAGGTGCTGGGTAAATACTAATTTGCATTAGTTTAAATACGGTTTTATTACCATAATACACAGAGGAGCTAATAACGAAGAAATGAAATGGTTTCCAGAGGACTTCCTAGTGCTTAAGACTGATTGAAGCATTTTCATCCAACTCTTTTGCAGCTCATGGATGTAAACTAGAACCTATGAGAAGGGGAAAAAGACTTGGGTATACATGAAGAAAAACATATCAAAATAACTGGAACATAAAGCGTTGCAAACGAAAGAAAATAGGGAAATGTATATTTTACTCCCACAACCTCATCTTTATACGACTTCTTACAAGAGAGAGTTCTAAAATGTATATAATGTTGCTTTGTTTGTTTAGATAAGAAAATGACTATGAACAAGTTTGCTGCAATAAACTTTAGGAGACAGTTCAATGTAGAATTTATTTCAGAGTGTTATCTTTTCAGGGGTTCAAGTATGTTGTCGCAATTTAAAATGCTAATATTTCTGTCCAACAATCACTTATGTTTAGGATTGCCTACTTCTGGTGGTGGTAGATCTCAAGTACAATTGGGCATTACTGAGGATGCTGGTAATTCAGGAGGAAATAACGGGATTTACAATCATGGTAAATAACAGGCAGCCAATGTAAGTTTTCCCTGGGTCTTTTACAGGAAGGGTTTGACTGCTGCTTTCCGCAGTTGGAATCTCTATGTGTAAAAGAAAACAATTGCCATTCCAGTGGCCCCAGTAACAGGAGATAAGGTCACCTTGTAACAATGGGCAAAAGGTTCTTAGGTCTGCTACTGCAGTGATGCTGCGGCTTGTAGCCATCTCTACACCTCTTGGATGGTACCAAAACAAGTGCTCGAGGATTAAAAAAAGAAACACCCAATAGAACAGAATACCTTTCAACTCTCTTCTCAAGCTGTCCTCTTGTGATTGTGCAAATGCAATTTTTTGATTATTCATCATTGATATGTTTATCTGACTTCAAATGTAAATGCCTCCTTTCATGACATGTCTTCCTTAAATATCCAGCTGCCCTCGCCCCGTCCCCACCTTCCGTGGCAGGTTGTAATATTGGCGCACTTTGATCCTACCACCACGCATCTCCTCCCAGCAATGTAGGCAGTTGTTGTGCTCGTGTTTGCCTCTTTGTTGCTGGGAGACAGAGCATTGCAGTCTTCCCCAAGGTACCTAAAAGCATTTCCTTTTGTTTGCTCACTCAGTAACCGACAAACACAAGCCTTTTCTCTGTAAATTGACTTTGGCCCCAGGCCTTAGTCACCCTTGCCTATCACTCTCTTGCACACGTGCTGTCATTTGCGGTATCGTTTTTTTCTCTTTCGAGAGCTTATTCTTCTTTTCTTGCGCTCACCACTACACAGTGTTGTGTAGGCACGCCGGAGGAGAAATGACAACAGAAAGAGAGGGAGTACCTTTGCCCCACGTGTACTTCTGGGATGTCGGTTAGGGGCCCGCTCCTTTAAGTCCCTTTGTAGTTTCTGTCCAAGTCAGTTCACCACACAGCATCATATGCATGTGGTTTTATCACTGGATACGTAGCTTTTCATGTCTGGCAGCATTTAGACATTTAAAAAACAAGGAAATAAAGATTGCTGAGCAGCCCTTTCACCCATTGTTTGACTCATTCTACTGAACAGTGGTTTGTGGAATTACATTAATGTCCATAGTACTCATTATGCACCCGTACAATACAGTGAACATGCTGGGCTCTATTCACAATGGTAAATTTGGTCATAAACATAAGTATATGACTGAATGTAAATTTTTTCTTACGTATGTTAGAAATGCTAATAGGGCTCCCAGGCAACTGTTAGACCATTTCCGCATGCAAAGATTTCTGCCATGATTGCAGAGTTTTCCACCCCTGCAAATCCCTCACAAAGAGCGGGATAGAGGGTGTTCTGAGGTGGGATTACCCTTGGAAGTTTGTAAATGCTCACAATCATTGAGGTTTATTGCCTTTCAAAAACTCCTCTCATTCACATTTCCACCCTAGAAAGGGTTGGATTTTTACTCTAGTCAATTTGTCATAAACCCCTTTCCAAATTGAATGGATCACCCCTAGATCTGGTGGGGGTGAAGGGATAAATGTATGTACATGGAGAAAAATATGTTCCCAATGGAAAGACAAATATATATTTGTGCAGGAGATCCTAATTTCCCTGTGTGAAGTTCTCCGCTATGGAGATACAGTGGCACAAATTTTCAGTCATAGTCCTGGAAACTTTTGAGAATTCCAAAAAGCAGGGAATATATGTGCAGGCAGACGTGGTGATCTCTGCTCCTACTTTTCCAACTTTATTTGTGAATCGGGTCCACTATCCAGCTACTTCAAGAAAAAGACATTTAGGGCCTAATTACGAGTGTGGCAGTCATAAGACTGCCACACTTGCTGTGGCTGTCAGACTGCCGCGGTTGTGGTGTCCAAATGCCACATTACGAGGTTGGCGGGCAGCCCTGCCAACCTACCGCCATCTCCTCGTGGATGGGAGATCCCGACAGGCTGATGGCAGAGCAGGTTGGAATCAGCCAGGGTGGCGCTAAAGTCAGTGCTGCGCTGCCGATTACAACCTGGTTCTCCAACAGCCTTTTCATGGCAGTTTCATGCCATGAAAAGGCTGGCAGAGAACAGGTGCAGGGAGCCACAGAGGGGCCCCTGCCCAGCATCCTCATAATGTATACTGTCTGCTGTCGATTACGAGCCTGTGACAATGCTGCCACCACTTTCCCGCTGGGCTGGGCTGACCTGCGGAAACCTTGGTTTCCACCAGTCATCCCTACAAGAAAGTCTTAATGGGGCCAGCGGGGAGGTAGCCAGCCCGGTGGCAACCACCCAGTCAGGAGTTTGGCAGACGGGTGTTCCCGTCTTCCATACTCATAATCAGGCCCTTAATCCTGCAGGCCACAAAAAAGTCATTTAGGAGGAAAACATGTTGAAATACCAAAGTACTTGATTTACACGACATAACAACAGCTCTCTTTTGTCTCTTTCTTGACTGTCTGCAAATCAAAGGTTTAACCATTGTCATGCAGTGTTCCCAGATGATATTTCAAGACTGGTGATCTGTTTTTTAAGCCAGTTAATTAACAAGAGCAACTTTCCCACCAAGCCCTGCAATATTTGGTACATCATCTGTCTCCCCCACACCCTTGCCATACCTCTTTCCCTCTTGTCCAGCCCATCAACATCTTACAGTCCCTGCTGTTGGCCTGTAGCTCAAGAGAATTTGTGATAAAAAAACAACCCCTGTCAGGTTGCCTTCTTATCTATCAAAGAGAAGATAAACCTGACCACAGCCTCCTTTTCCCATCTCCTCTCTTTTTCGCATATGCCCCATTTCTTTGCCCCAGTGGCTAAAGACTCACCCCATGCCTGCACGTAACTTGCCCTAGTAGTCATAGTTAAAGACTCTTCTGACAAGAACAACTTTACCATTATTTCTCCTATTGTTCCTGCAAATGCGACAAAATATCCACAATGCCCTTATCCACTCATTGGACATGTCATACTCGAAAGAGAGTGCTATTTATCTAACAAGCAAGCATGAAGACCCTTCACTCTTCGATTGTTCATTACTGCAACCACATGATTATCTACATGGAATGTCACTTTTTTGTTTGCCAGGTCCCACTCGAACCCCTCTTCTCATAAAATCATGGCTGCCACCAATGGCAAGAAGACTGGGAAAGCAGTGCTCCTTCCATAATAAACTCAGACTTCGGACCACTGCTACGTGCATCACTTTCCTGCCCAAAACAAAGGAAACCCTTTAGCCCTTGCTCCACATCCAACGTACACATCATAACTTCATCAAACGTATTCAAGAAGGATGCCCAAACCTATAAATCTACCCTCCACCCTGCTTAAACCTTGCTCAAATATGTGGCACTATTGCACCCACCAGGGAAATTCCAACCTCATACAGAAAGAATGGATAGCTCTTACCACAGTGCACAAAAAGTGAAAGCATCATAGGAAAACTTGTACCTTTCTCACCTTCAATTTCTTTGCCACTTTTGCCTCCTCAATTGGTCAATCATCATTTTCACTTTTTCAGCAGTACAAACATCAGTGTCAAACCAAACAAGCATCATCACACAATTACATACGTAGGGCCTGATTTAGATTTCCGCGAAGGAGAGACTTTGTCACAAATGTGACGGATATTCTGTCCGCTGTATTACGATTCCATTATATCCAATGGAGATTGTAATATGGCACACGGGATATCCGTCACATTGGTGATGGAGTATTCCCTCCGCCAACATCTAAATCAGGCCCTATGTATGTAATTGTGTGATGACACTTGTTTGGTTTAACATTGATCTATGTAGTGCTAACTTCAGATATTTGTGAGACAGGGCTATGACCAACTGTAAACAAGTGTATTTTCATTTTTCAGTTGTAAATCTGTTGAACAGTGTTGCTGATGCCATGGACTAAGTGCACACCCTGGTCCCTTAGTCATTAATGAGATTATGTGCAGTTTCCTTTGTAGACATTGCTCTGTGTTAGTAGCTAAGTGTTTTTTTTTTTTTTTTTTTTTTTTACAAAATAGACTATGAACAATGCTCAATGTGAATACAATAATATTTGTATCACATATATCATATATCATAACATGTATCACTAGGACATTTTTGGTAATTACTAAATTAGATGTATAAACATTTAGTGCATTTTGCAAAAAATATTAGAAGTTTGTAGTTTTGCAAGACTCTTGACCTTTTTTATTTTTTTATGTTTTGGTAAACCACAATAAAAAAAAAATAGAACTGAATTGAGTAATATGAAAAATGTGAAGTAACTTCACTTTGCAGATAGTATTTTTTGTCTATCAATTCTTTAAAACTTTGTAAATAAAGTAAGGATAGTTCTATTTCCGAAAAACAAAGGGGAGTGCATCCTGGCTTTATAAAAAAAATAAAAAAATAAAAAGTTGAATACTATGTCTATAACATTAAAATTATATTGGAATGTTTCTCAGCTAAATAAGTTACAAGTTGTTTGTATTCTCAGTGCTAAAAGTCAACATTTCCATGAAAATATTTAGTTTCTTTTGTTATGAAATTACAAACAAGGTAAGTATTGTTTTGGCAAATTAACAAGTATTGTCATTGGTTTTGATTCTCAATGTTTGTAAACACATACTTGAGTGTGTAAACATCCAAATTTAGGTTGGAAATTTCCTCATTGACAGAATCAGTGCCAGCGTCTGTTTCCCTCTGAGATCGGGTTGCATATGTGGGCAATTGACGTTATGTAAGCAGTAGCCAATTACTGCAGACTGTCATAATTACCTGAATAGTAGTTGATCTGCTGAGGATTCTCATGTGGTTGCAAGACAAAATATTGTGGCCATCCTCAAACTTGCAGGTGTTAAATTATTTCTCTGTATCTTGGGATTCTGTGGATGTGGAACAGATTTTCACCTTGCGCAGGTTGCCACGATGCTTAAAATGTTTGGTCCAGTTACAAAGCTCAATTTTTTTTCACAGATTTCAGCAAATCTTTGATCACTAATGTTTGATATGCTTTATATTTTTTTCAATCTTTATTGATCCAAAGTGCACTAATGTGTTTTTATCCACTGAAAATATGTACAACTAAACTAAGCAGTGTGTATTTTGTATTGCTGAGTTATTTTGTCATGATTAACTATATATCCACTAAATTTACAGGTATGTAAGGAGAAACACACATAAGTGAACAATCTACATAAAAAACGTAAATATCCTTGGACCAGACAAACAAACTTCATTTAAATATGTGCTCCATTCAGTAATTGTAGGCAGTGTTTTCCTTTTAGTTTCATAACACAGTCCTCACAGTGTTTATAAAAGGCACAGTTGGACAATATCCTAAGAATGTGCATCATTTTAAACAATTATCTTCTGTTTCTTCCAATAATCTTGTCAAGATGGACAAAAATGTTTTAAAGTTCCTTCTCCTCAAATTCAAATTTTAAATAAATAAACGTTAACTAGAGAGAGCAATCTTTGTATGTTTTAAGGTGTTAGTCCTCTGGTTGTCCGTGATTTATTTGGTGCTGAAGTCAGCCTTGCCTCTCGTTGAACTTCATCTTTCTTCCACTTCATCCTCCTGTTCTGGAACCATATCTTTACATGCCTCTCAGTGAGGTTGAGTATAGCAGCCAGCTCCACCCGTCGTGGGCGGGCAATGTACCGATTGAAGTGGAACTCCTTCTCAAGCTCCAGAAGCTGAGCCCTACTGTAAGCAGTGCGGGTCCGCTTTCCGTACTCAGGGTGGGCAGCATAAAAGTCACCTGTGCGGACATAAAACAAAATATGAATATTTTATTACACAAAATATGAATATACTTACAGTGGTATCCTAATAACGATCTTCTGTTTGAGGGGGAGCTAATATACATTACTCGTGTACTTTTGAAAAGCTTTTCAGTACAATGTAGGGTTTTTCAAAGCACTTAGAAATTAAAACAATTCACCCAATTTTAGCCTCTTTCAGGAAAAAAGGGTGTTATTAGTTACTAATAAATCAAGATGCTATGTTGTCAGCCGTAAATATTTGTTACTGTAAGAATTTGAACATTTTAAAAGAGTAACACCCTCTTGTGTTTATACAGAGACAAGCACAAAAAGTAAAAAGTCATAATTGAATGCATGTCACTGACCAAAGGAACCCTCAGTACTTATTGGGAGATCTTATATGAAAGTGTCATTAGAGAATGAATTTAGCTGAACCCAAAGAGAAAGATTATGAACTATAGACAATGGGTGAAACTCGATGGTCGCACAACTTGATTAGACACACTTTGCAATAGGAATAACAATATATGGCAAGTATTACAAAATATTGTTAAAATAATGAAAACATAATTATACTGATTTATGAGTCTGCCTTTCTGTGGGATAAAAAACTCTTCATTTGTATGTACCCTCTGAAGAATAAATAATACAAATTCTAACTCAGACTATTAATTGGTCTCTGAGGTTGATATAATAGCGAAATAAAATGTTTTTACTTGTGTAAGTCATTATCTTTCCATGACTGTTGTTATTTATCATTCTAACAAAAGGAAACAAATGACAAGTAACCGATCAGATAGAAGGTGGTGAAGGAATCTATTGTGCATCTCTTTGGGTTAAGGGTGGATATCTTTCTATTGTCTTCCAAACTTGATCTATATCAGTTGTTTCGATTTGTTTTTACTCTTACCCGTTAGTACACTCTGCTAGGTGTATGGGTTTGTTTGGTTCTTTTTAAAATGATCTAATGGTCCCACATTTGATAAATCTTGTATAAAACTGTTTTTTTATGTAAGCCTTAAACAGTACATAAAGAAATGTAACCAATGGCAGAGTGATTGGAGGCTGTCATCATGAGAGTGGGAAAAAGATTCTGATGTCGACAAGACTTGGTGATCCAGCATTCGTGGTTCCCTTTCAAGGACACCTGGTAGTTTGCATTACACGGATGGTGATGTTGGTGGGATCATAACCAGTGAAGTGAGAATTAAGTGAGTTTCTATACAGGCACGTGGGATAGACTTGTTTTATGTGTCTCTGACTGCTAGTGAGTTTATTTTGGTAGTTTTATGTTGGATGACATTTGTGATGCGGACGTAGCCAGACTTTAGGGATGCGTGGGAGGGATTTTTCCAAGGCAAACTAGTTCATATTCAGCATAATCTGATCCGATTAACAGATAATTTAATGTGCTTTGATGGGTGTTGCTAAGTGAATGGATGCCTCCCAAAGGGACTGTTAGCTGGGGAAGAAAGTCAGAATAAAAGTTTAATATGATTTATTTCTGAGATTCATTTGTGATGGTTTTGTGCCATTTAATCTCAAATGAATTGGGGGTTTCTGGTAACTTGGCTTAAAGGGCAGGGCAACAGGGATCTGCGCAACAGGGGTTCACACAATTGTATTGATCAAGTAAACATTTCTGGTTTCGTAAACGTGTTTTTTGAAGTTTTGGCTAATATTAAACAGAGGCAGAATTCAATGTCAACTTCAATGTCAACTCTTTATGGCATATGAGAAGCTATGATGAGTGTGAGAGTAGCAAAATTGGTTTCTCATGAATTTTGAGCGAGAGGGTTTGCTGATTAGCAGGATGTATCAAGTACATAATGGGCCACTTACACTTAATTGTGTATATAAGAAGCATCACTAAATTAGAAGTCACAACAATGAGGAAGTAAGTTAGGTAAGAATTTTGCATTTTATTGGATAACCAGCTTGGGCAATCTTTACCTTTGGTAATGAAACTGTCCTTACTTTTGGTTGGTGGTTTGCGGTCTTTTGAGAGCTTTTAAAGATATTACTGTTGTAATCATATATCTATGCTAAGAGTCCAATGGTATACTTAAAATGCTCAGCTCAGGGAAACACTGTTAGGGTAGGTATGTGCTCTACAAAACCCTAATAATAATTGTTATTATCATTGAGATTTTTGTTTATTTTATATCTCCTAAATGACTACTTTTTAGCTGAAAGCCATCTCCCCTCAATTTAGGGTGAGTTATGATCACTGTTCTGGTTCATGGCACGAGTATGCAGGGGTTACGCTGAATGTGTGCAGTGTTACACTAAGGAGCATGCTTGTAATGGAGTAAAAAGGTATGTTTGCACCATAATAGATAATCTTAAGTATGGCAATAACCAATGTTCATTATTTCTTTTCGCCTCTGTTTATAAATAGGAAACAGCTATGGCTTTTCGTACTTAATTGTGCTTGTCCTATAATGCCCCCTACACTGAGTCCCACATTCTAAGTTATGGTTTGTAAGCATAGTTATGGATCCCAAAGAAATGAGCAGGGCCACTGACTCCGAGAGGCTTGTTTGGCTGAAACGTGACAATTAAAGGATGGTGCAATAAATAATATTCTGTAATATCCTAATTTATGTTTTAATCTTACCAGAGACACTCTGAATAAATTATTGCTGGCATGATGCTCTAGATAATTTGAACGCTGTTTCACCTAGCTCCCTCCTGATGATAATAAGAGCTCCAAATGATGGTGACTATCTAAGACAACATGCACAGAATCAGGAGATATGTTACACTGCTTAGGTAATCTTTCGGTTTGGTTTGTTTTACTGGTCGTGTTATGTTGTTTTACGTTTTGCTTCATACTGTAGTTTGCTCTCAGACATTTACTCTCCACCTAGTTTGCTTCTTTTTTGTCACGTAGCACTGCTTGCGAGAAATTAAAGAAGCGCCCTTGGACTTGAGTATTATATGTGAGGATTTAGGCACTGGGGGAACAAAAGGGAGAACCGGTAAACAGTGGAGACATACAAATATGGTGTCTCGTACCACTAAGAATAGACAGATAGACTTGCTTAGAGACTGTGGAGGACGTGCAGCTGGAGGATGGGGTTGAGAAGGAGTGACTTCTGGGATAAAACCAGGGAGAGAGACAATCACATTGATGCCCTCCAGAATCAAGGTGTCTTTCCATCCTGGGCAAGATAAGTATTAGCAGCAAGATTGAACTGATCCCTTGCAACATCTTCAGTTGTATGACTTTTGCTGCTTTAGTGTTGCACTCCGTCTGCTTCCTTTCATCTTTGTTTTGCATTTTTGCTTAGTCCAGCTTTCTGCCTCCTTTTCACTGCTTTCTCCCTCCTGTCCCCCTGTTTTTCTGAGTGCTTTCTGCCTCATTTTCATTGTTTTCTCCATTCCATCCTTTCCTTCCATTTTTCACAGTGCTTTCTCCTGCTTTCTGCCTCGTTTTCACTGATTTCTCCCTCCATTCCCCCGTTTTTCTGCCTTTTTTTGTCTTTCTTTCTCTGTTCATTCCTTTTTTCCCCATTCCCACCTGCCACCCATTTTTCTGCCTCCTGCCTAGCCCCACCCAACACCTCCTATCACCCATCCCTCCTCCTAGGACCTACTTAATGGACGCTGCAGTGGGAGCACACAGCAGACGCGCACAGGAGGCACACCACTGGTGTGCCAAAGGTGCCCCAAAGACAAGCCCATCACCACCCATCCACGCCTGCACCGGGCCCAGCACCAGGACCCCTGGCTCATCCGCTCCACGAAGATACACCATCGTTAGCCTCTGAGCCCTGAAAGCAGGATTCACCAACAACCACTGCTTCCACTGATCAGGTGCATACCGCCAGAGGACTGTTCTTCTGCTGACACTGCCACCTCACCTTCAGCACCCAACGCACCTGACACATTGACTGAGACTACCACGACACAACTCCAGTGCATCCAGCTCAATGCACGTTCACTAGTTAAACATGCCACTGAGGTCTGGGACTCGACCCCATCCCACACCCTGGATGTTATTTTCCTCACAGAGCCCGGCTCATCCCCTCTTTTTCACCAGACCTCGCCACTGCCACCACCATCCCCAAAGGTTGCAAGATAACACATCGGGATCAAACCAACAAAGACGGAGGCGGAATCGCCATCATCTACAGCGACACCATCAACTGTATGACATCCCCTGATGACACCTCAACTTTCAACTTCACACAGTCGGAAAAAGCACCATCAGAGGCAACCTTGCCTACAGACCAACAGGACCACAACCCAGCTTCTGCAATACCATCCCAGAACTCATTGCCACGCCAGCAGTCGCCTCCAAGCACTACATATTCCTCGGGGTCCAAAAATTCCACCTTGATGACCACAGCGATTGCCAACTCCACCGACCTCCTGGAAAGCTTGAGCAACAACAGCCTCAAGCAGTTTGTCACGAACCTACCCACAACGCATGACACATGCTCGACTCCATCTTCACCTCCAGTGACAAAGTCAGGTACATCCACATCACACCACTCACCTGGTCTGACCACCACAGCATACACTTCACCATCTCTGGACCCACCTACCCTGGAACCATGCCCCCCAGATCCATGTGAAGAAACTGGAAAAAGGTACAAGAAGACCAGTGAAAGACACTCTGGCTCTCAGCTTACAGTCTCTACATACTGCCTTGAACAAGCAACAAAGAGCTTCTCCCAGTAGATCACAGTGCCGATGACATCACCCCCACCAACAAAGAGCAAAGCAAAAGAGCATGCTGGTTCACTAAGGAACTGCACTCATCAAAATGCAACTGCCAACAACTTGAAAGGAGGGGGTGCAAAAGCAAAAAAACAGAAGACCACACCGCCTTCAGGACCACCCTCAACCAGTACCACCGCCTCCTGAAAGAAACCAAGAAGAAATGCACTAGCAGACCACATCAAAGCCAGCACAAACCACAGCAAAGAAGTCCTCACCATCGTGAAGGAGTTCACCAATCCCGCAGTCACCGAAAACAACATCACTCACTCCCAGGAACCGTGTGACAACCTTGCGGACACACAAACCCCAAATACCTTCTCACCCACTGGGAACTCCTCAACATGCAAGGCACTATCTCCATCATGAACTTCATACACTTGGGAGCACACATGGACCCTTGCTCCCACCATGTCTCTGGAAGGTCTTGAATACTTCCATCACCTCGGCCTCCTTTACAGAGGTCCAGAAACATGCTGAAGTGAGGCCCCTCCTGAAAAAAACATCCACCAACCCAGCCGAATTGAAGAACTACCAGTCCATCTCTCTGCTCCCCTATCCAGCAAAGGTCCTCGAGAAAGCAATCAACCAGCCACTCACCCAACACCTAGAAGACCAAAACCTCCTGGACCCCTCCCCGTCTGGATTTTGAGCTAACCACAGCATGAGACAGCCCTGATTGCATCCACAGATGACTTCAGAGCCCTCCTGGACCCTAGGGAAACAGCAGCCCTCATCCTCCTGAACCTGTCTACCGTGTTTGACACCTTCTCCCACCAGATCCTTATCAACAAACTCCACCACATCAGGATTCAAGGAAACACCTTCAAAAACTCTTGTACCTCATTGGCAGAACCCAAAGGATCAGTTTCCCACCGTTCACCTCAGAGCCCAAGAAGATCATCAGGAAAATCATCTGTACCCCAAGGATCATTCCTCAACCGACCCTCTTCAATGCCTATATGACCCCCAGGCCATCACCGTCAGATCATACAGACTCAACATTATCTCCTATGATGATGACACACAGGTCATCCTCTCACTGTCCGGGACCCCTCCACCACAAAAGCTAACTTCCACAGATGCATGATGAACATAGCGGTCTGGATGAAGGACAACTGTCTGAAACTCAACACTGAAAAACAGAAGGCCTCATCTTTGGGAACAACATCTCATCATGGACTGACTCATGGGGGCCCGCTGAGCTCAGGGCACACCCTTCCCTAACAGACCACACCTGCAAGCTATCCAAGGAAAAACAAGTTGATGCAGTTTCATTCCCCTGCTTCCATGCCCTTCACATGCTCTGCAAAAATTAGGTAGCTCCCAGCAGACACCAGAAGGACTGTCATGCCGGCCCTCATCACCAGCAGACTAGACTACTGAAACACGCTCTATCTAGGAATCACAGCACACCTCCTGAAGATACTCCAGACGATGCAAAACTCAGCTGTAAGACCCGTACACGACCTCCCCAGAAGGTCCCACATCACTCCCCATCTGAAAAAATCTATACTGGTTCCTGATTCAGAAGAGATGCCAGTTCTATATGCTAACTCACTCCTACAAGGCCCTGCACATTGAAGGATCAGCATATTAACAAACGCCAACCCTTCCATCAACTGGCCAGACATCTCCGTCAGCTTCCCTTTCCCTCGCAGACATCACACGGATCCATCAAGCCAACAGCGCAGGACGCTTCTTCTCATAGCAGCAAAGGCTTAGAACAACCTCCCATGTACCTCAGGATCACACCATCACTCCAGCGCTTCAGAAGAGAACTAAAGACCTGGATGTTCGAATGATCATTCCTCCACACAGCAGTATCCAGCTCCAGCACCTCAAGACCCTCAAGGGTGATTTGTTGCACTCTAATAATGTTTGAGTGATTGATTTGTCTTCTCTAGGGGAGAGGAGGCATGGGAAGAGAGGCTGCTAGCTGAGGCAAAACTTATAAAATACAGTCTAGTGAGACACTTAGCCAGTAGCATCTTTCCATCTAAGGCCATTTGGTCTTCTGGTAGCTGCGATTCTGTGATAATACTGAAAAAACAAAACTGCAATCACCAGTATACAAATAATGAGAAGGACTCTGTAAGCCAGTGCACCCAACACAGAACAGCCTGAGCTCGTTGATCATATCTTTAGCCAACAGTACCTTCTCATTCTGATATCAGTAGTTCTTTGTGTATCATGGAGAAATAGAACTGCAAATACCTGAACGGAGAGAACTGTGGAAAAAAGGGCTAGGGCCGTCTGGATGGAAAACCTTTAATACAAGGCCAGTTTTGATTTCTGACTGATTATCAGTTCCATTAAAAATGTTACAATGTAGTCCACACTGCATACAGAATTGCCTCTTTGTACTTGGATCACATGTATTATTAATAGACCTTTTGGTGCATCAGGAATGATGTAAGTTTACAACATTGTGTAAAGAGGGAGAGGCAAGACCATTCATCTTTATGTACCCTTGATGAATGCACCACTCCCTGACGATTCTTCCATACCTAAATCCTGCCCAAAAATACGCAAAGTAAATGAATTGACTTCAATGGCATCAGTGTCCTAGCAATCTACATCACCCTCATAGATATTGCTCACCTCCACTGTCTTAAACAATATTGCTCTCTCAACAATGGTTCCCTCTAATTGCCTGCATTGGCATTATAGTTCGCCACATCAGCAGAGCACTTTGGGCAAAGGTTCTCCTTCAGGACCTCAACAGGATTGATCAAACTTCTGTATTCCCTTTCAACAGTGGTTCCACTCCACTGTCTTGAATAGTATTTTTCTCATACACACATGCGTCATGCTTCCACTATTGATTAATTTCCTGCTTGCACAACAGAAATTGCCTACTACACCCTCCCAACAATGGTTCACCTTATAGACTTCAATTGAATGAAATTGTATCATCAGACTAGAATAATCCTTCCGGTATTCATTCATCCTTGACCCCTCAATTTAAAACTCCATTTACTTCAACAGCATCATAGATACTCCCAACAGCTGGGTTCATCTCAGTTGACTTCCATGACATCAACTGATCTACTGTTCCAACACTGGTTCATTTCTTTGACTCCAGTATCAATACTTTCTCAAAAATGTTTGTCACAATCCCAACACTTTTTAACTCCTTTTGACTTGTGAGATTCACCTCCAACCAGTCAGCATAGCTCTCTCAGCAAAGGATCACCTTTAACTTCAATTGGATCAACTTCTGCATCATGTGTTTAACAGTATTTCTGTTGCGAACCTCCCCATTTTGGGGGAGGAGGGTGGTACACCCGGTTAGATCTTCTTAGTCCCTTGGAAATGCATGGCACATCTTCTTGGAGAAAATGAGAGCAGACAAAAGCCTCTCACTGTTTCCTATGATATGCTGGGCTCTCCAGATTAAAAGTGTTATGGGTCAGACAACTCTGCAAGAGAACCTGCTATTCTCAGAACTTACTTATGCCTGCATGAACCCTCAACTTAGTCCCCAGAAACAGTAAACACACACAGGTGTTGATTTTTTACAATAATAGGTAATTACTATGGTAATCTTAGCACTCAGTACATAGAAACAGATGACATTAGAAAAACCCAATGCATTTTACATCACACATCCCTACTAGTTATAACAAAATTAGTCTAATCCCTACCTGTAAATATTTGCTATCAGCTTCATTGTTATTATGTTGTCTGGATATTTATGCCAAACGTTGTACTTATTCCCGCACATCTTGGAAAGCTGCAAGGCCTGCATTGGATAATGTTATTCCAGCATCCCCCCTCACACAATCAGGCTCCGTGTCTGCTCCTTCCCATTCTGAGGTCACTTTATATCCTTCGCTCCAAGGATTCTCCATGGAGAGGAGAGAGGAAGTTGAGGTACGTTTTTTATAACTGCAATGCTAAACATTTAACTGCATCGTGTTCAGCAGGAGAATGTTCAGCAGGAGAATCGAATATTTCTCTTTGCTACATTTACGAGTGTTTTTGGAGAAGTGTGGCACAATGGTTAGAGCGGCAGACCCTGATGCAGAGATATGGCCCGGGACCAGGGTTCAATTCCCACCTCAGTGGCTCTTGGGCTCAGTTCCCTTGGACCAGATAATTCTCACCTCGGTGCCTAATCTAATTAATGGGTCCCACTCTGTAACTCTGGGTAATAGCTTGCTTAATCTCCACAACGGCTCTCACAGGGCTTGGATGCCTGGCTTCACCCTGGGGTTGTCCAGGAGTGGGTGCCTCAGAGGGAAAACCCAGGAGGGGTTCCACAGTGGTATGTGTACAGTGCCTTGAGACCCTAACGGGCGAGTAGTGCACTATACAAGTGCGAAGTTTTAAAGTTTGATAGCGTGATTGATGTCAAGCTGCGGCTACAATAGTATGACGATCTTTATTATCACCTATATTAGTTCCCTAGGCCCTAAGCCTCTCACATACACACTTTGAAGCGTTACTGTGTCTCATTTTTGTCTTACAATTAGGCCTGATTTGTATGTAACATGTCAATTCTCAGGAATGTCCTGCAACAAATCGGTTCAGCTCCTTTTTAACAGAACATTATTGCCACTGTGTTTTCTAGATTTCTCCTTAATGGCGTGCATCCCCAATTTAGGTTTGACCTTAATGGTGCACAACATCATTAATGGCAAAATGAAGCATGTATTTTTTCTGAACCATCTTGGGAAGGTCAAATGCTGATTCCCGCAGTTGCCATGGAAAACGTGATACATGTGGAAAAGAATATCATTCTGCTGACATTGCATTTGTGAAATAATATCGCTTCCAGCATTTACTCTCCCTTGTGGTGCTAGAAAGAATCCCACTCCTATGATACTTTCTTACCACTTACCATCTTGGATCATGGCCTAATGGCAGCCGAACCAATTCATTCCTGCAACCACCGCTGAGCATATGACATTGGTACGCGTCCTATCCACGTTGATTGTGCCTACTCTGCGAGCCCTGGTAGCTCAAACTAACCAAACTAAAATTTTTAGCACCAAACTGGAACTCCGAATGTGAGAAGCAATGTTTGGAATGCAACCTGAAATCAACTAGAAATTACATTTTTTAGTTTAATTTTTACACGAATGGACTGTTCTGATAATTTTGTGAGTTTGAGATACATTTCACATAATTGCACATATTTTTGCATACTTCCACTGTAATTTCATGTGGTTACACTACAGCAAATTAGAGGAGTTTCATGCACCTTTAAAAACACCCTTTGTTAAGGTATCTCCAAGCATGCTCTACAGACTAGCATTGCATTCCTAGAATAAAACAAAAAAAATGTAGGCAGGAAGATGACAAATTTCCATTCCAATGAGCGTGGGAGAAAGAGCTACACATTACACTTGACTCGCACAGTGGGGGGATATTTTAGATAGCACTAACAACTTTGCATTTCGCACGGGTGGGGAAACTTTGGTTAAGATTTTAGGTAGGCAGCATTACACCCTGGTGAGGGATTGTCAGGAAGATGGAACTCTAATGCATATTCTCTGGTCCTGCTTCAAGTTAAAGACGTTTTCAGCCTTATTACAAGGCTGGCGGTCCTAGGACAGACTGCCACGGCTGTGGAAGTCTGGCCACCACATTACAACATTGGTGGGCGGATGTGCCTAAAGACTGCCGTCCCTGCCAGGAACATGGTTCCCGACATGGTGATTTTGGTCGGGGTTGTACTCAGCCACGACGGTGCTGATCGCAGCACCGCCTGGCTGATTACAACCCTACTTTCCACCAGCCTTTTCATGATGGGGACCCCACATTGAAAAGGCTGGTGAAAAGCCAGTGCTGGGAGCCACAGAGGGGTCCCTGCACTGCCCATGCCCATGCAGGAGCCCCCCTGCCCAGCACCGTTGGAATGCGCACTGTCTGCACTGCACTGCAGACAGTGCACATTCCAAGGGTGCTGGAGTGCTAGGATATGAGCCTTGGCTCCCTTAAAGGAACTGAGGCCAATATCCTAGCACTGTTTCCGCCAGGCAGCCTGGCAGGAATGCGTATTACTAGGTTCCCGCTGGTCAGCCCATCGGGAACATAGTAATGCGCTCTGGAGTAAGTCACTGCTATGGCGGTGGCGTCCTCCCCGTAAGTTTGGCGGTTACGCGATGGGACCGCCAAACTCATAATGGGGCCCTTAGTCTTAACAACAATAGAACAAATTACGGGATCTGATTGGCCAAGTGGCCAGAGGTAGTAGACCTGGTCATTCGGAAGAGGATTCTTTCACTTCCCTGGTAGATAAGGATTCCTCATTGCTCACTTGTTAGCAGCCAAGCAAACAATATTTTCCCTATGATGTCAGCTGTTAGTCCCCACTGAACACAAATGTGTAGAAAAACTGTGATGGCTCCTGGGGATTGAAAATCTATTAAAAAGGATCAGGGTATAAAAAACGACTTTGAGAAATAATGAGATTGGCATTAAAATTATGTTGGCACTAAATTAAATGTAAACCAATATTTTTCCAATTAATATTTAGTCAAGTCTTGCTAGACTATGGATTAATACTTCACAGGATTAAAAGATTATTTCTGTTACCGAAATCTCAAACAAAGCAGTCGTCCCAGACTCATGATTTGCTGGCACTTACAAAAAGAATACAGAATATAAAATAAAAAGACATTTGGCCTTCATATGATATTATATTAATTCTAATTAACAACAGTGGTCAAAAACAACTTTTGAAAGTTACATTATTTTACTCAGAAATAGTGCAATTTTCTCAATGCGGTGATCCACAGAGCAATATGCAAATGCTATGCAGGTTATGTTAGTACCATGAAGAAAACAGCAGAATTTAAGTTTAAGTAAATGATTGTATTGCTTCTCTGAATTATGTTTAACCGTGTAGGAGTTATAAGTGATAATTCAGCTGTTTATTATGTTAACAATGAGCTTCTAATGAAATAATAAGACAAACAGTTAAAATATTACCTTACTGCTTTAAGGAGCGTTTGCAAGTTAGTGGTTGAGAAGCAGTTTTAGTATTTGAACTTTACATTTTTACATAGCAAGCAATCGTAATTTTTAATTTGTTATAAATAAGCCAGTGAGTTCGTTTTGTTTATGCTAGGAATTCTGTGTAGCAGGTGTTTTCACCCGAATTAACATTTTAACATTGTAGGTGATAATGATTGTATCAAACAATAAAGTACCCTACTACTATATAGCAATAACAGGTGATTTATCCACCACTTTCTTAGTTCTCTTTCCCTCATTCTTTTTCACACATTGCATCCAAAAACTCTGGCTCTGCATTCTGAAAAGCTTTTTTTTTATTATAATAATGTAATTAAGTTGGGTTTTAGAGAGACAGGTGGTAAAAAAAGCATTGAAGTGAAAATAAAAATAAGATGATACTTAGTGATATGAGCTTGGTTTTCAAATTTTGATGCATAGGTGCCCAATCAGGTCAATATATCCTTGGCAATCTGTTTAACAGATTTATATCCAGGCAAACTGGATACTCTTTGATTTGTTCAATAATCCATTAAAGGCTACAGTGGTGAAAATTGCAATGAATGAAGTCCTGCATTTGTGTCATGGGTTAGACTCTGAATTACAATCTTAATGATGAAAGGTCTAGTCAATGAAAGAACAGGGTATCCGTTTCTAATGTGAGGACTAAAATCTTGAAAGAGTTTCATAATTAGCATGAAAAATGTATCTGTTATACTGGTATTGGTTTGTGTAGCATGTTAGCCAACAGTAGCTCAAACAAGGCTAGCATGCAGATGCTAACAAATCGATACATTAATCAGATAAAAATAAGCTATCTGTTGTTTCATGAACAACTATCACTTACTCGGGTTATTTGTGAATGAGGCCTTGTGACGACAATGCACATCTTTTTTTACAAGTCCTAACTCTGTTCCCCTCCAGTTGTAAGGTAAATAGTCTGAATTCACAGAGTAATGTTAAACCAGGCTTTGCTCTCTGAAATTCTTCACTAACAATTACAAGTGCTCAGCCGACCAGACATAAAACTTGTCAAAGCAAAGCTGTACACTATTGTTTCAAAGCCTTCTTCACACGCAACTTGATGAAGTGATAGGTGACCACAAAAACTTGCAAATAAAAAAAAAAGTTAGTCAACTTAAGGTATCCGTTCTGTACTATTTACAAATAATAATACAATGTAGAAAAAATGAAGAAAATATTAAAAGAGAGTTTCAGTTGGCCTTGTGTGCCAAAAAAGTGGTTTGAAATGGTAGGCTTATCTTTCTGATAATATTTTTGACTATTTTGTGCAAGACTTTTTTGAATGAAAAGAACGGAAGCCCCAGTTGAGGGTCAGAGAAATTGTATTTAAGTATACAGGAAAAAGACTTCTCAACAACATAAAAACACAATGTAAGTTTGTAGTAGGAAAATTTTATTATTTAAATCCCTTTAAAGTGCTCATGGCAGTAGCATTTTATGTGATTAAACAGACAGGACATCCTCATAGTTCTGCATTTCTCCTAACTGAATCATACAATAGCATCATTTTCAAATATGACATCTCATACACTGCCTATGTTTGGGTTACCTTATACCCTCCTTCTGACCAAGAGGATGAGGGACTAAGGGTGGGAAGGTCATTGTATCAGAAATAAATAAATTGTTTTCCTATAATGCTTGCACGAACTGCCACACTATAAAAAAAAAGAGGCATACCCCTTCCATTGCTCTGAGTTACACAAAACAGATTATCAATCTGTCTTCTATAAAGACTGGGTATATTTTAGGTGGTTCTCCTCACTAGCAGTTTATCTGTTTTTCTTAAAAGCATATACGCCTGAGCTGTGTCCACTTCCAAAAATATGAGAAACATAAATAGATCAAAATTAAATATGAAAAGTGAATATTACTGAAAAAACTAGAGATGAAGAAATTACACAGTGCAATCTAGATTATCTTGTTGAGAGCGTTCCTCAGATTTTTTGCCTTTGTCTTTTCATTCTCAGCTTTTGTCGATTTTTCAACAAAGATGAAATCCATACTGTGCATACAGCCACAGAGTATAGTAATTCTTTGCAACCTCTGAAGTAGGTTTTGAGATTCCGTGTATAAAATAAAGAATAGCTGTTTATTGTGCAAAGTACTATCGCCATTCCTTAGTCTATCATTTTGTCCAAATCATTCAGGAGGCAAACATTTGCTGTTTTTGGTGCTTCCTAAAACAAACCCATAGGCTAAGAGACCCGCTTCCAGAATTGCTAGGTACTTAATATGCAATCAGGCATTCAATGATTTTAGTGACGGGGGAATGTTGTAGGTGGCCATGTGTGTCATAGGCAATGGAGGGCCTATTTGCCAGACACCTAAAAGCACTTAGCTTTAGATACTTCTCTGTATCTTCTTAATACCAAAACCAAATCATGCACTGAAATTTAAAAAGTTCATTTAAGCAGGTTAGCTATTGCCCCCTTTTATGAACAAACATTGGCAAAGCCAATATGGCTGGTTAGATGAAGTGTTTAATCATATTTGGGAAACTTAGGGCCTGATAACTACTTTGGCGGCTTGGATACTTCGTCACAAACGTAACAGATATCCCGTCCGCCCTAATACAGGCTCCATTACATCATATGGAACTTGTAAAACCGTGGGCGGGATATCTGTCACGTTTGTGACGGAGTATCCCATTTGCAAATGTTGTAATCAGGCCCTTAGTGTGAGTTTCCATCCACTGTCCTAGAAAGCAAATATCATAACGAAGCAAAATCTTGGGCGATGAGAATATAGATGCTGAGAACAGAGCCCATCTCATGAACAGACTGCATTAGTATTGTTAAGCTGTTCCCTCAAACAAGGGTGTATTTGAAATGAAGCTTAGAAATTAAGGGCCTCATTATGAGTCTGGCAGTCCTAAGACCTCCAGACTCACAGTTGCGGTCAGACCGACGCACTCCTGGCGGTCCGACCGCCATATTATGACCCTGGCGATTGGACCGCCAGGGGGCCACTGGCACCACCAGGACCATGGTTCCTGATGGGGTGCCAGCAGTAGGAGTTGTGGCCAGCCACAGCAGTGCTGAGTTCAGTGCAGCTGTGTTGATCACAAGTCCCCTTTCTGTCAGCCTTTTCATGGTGGGTCCCTGCTATGAGAAGGTTGGTGGAAAGGCTGTGCTGGGGCCAATTTTGTGGGCAGTGCAGGGGGCCCCCTGCCCAGGACCCTCGGAATGCGCACTTTCTGCTGCAGCAGACAGTGTGCATTCCGGAGGTGCTGGGGGCACCCTCTGTGCACTGGCATTGGCCTTGGCCCCATGAGGAGCAGAGGCCAATGCTGCCACACGGTTTCTGTTGCTCTACCCAGTGGAAACTTCATAATAGGGCCAGGTGGGAGCCCACCAACCTCACGGTGCTCTCCTCCGAAACAAGTCGGGTGGTCCAGGTTTTGGACCACCAGACTAGTGATGAGGTACAAAGTTTTCATTGTACATAGCGAACTTAGATGGCATGTATGACATAAAACTGTACTCTAGATACTTTTGACAAAAGGACAGTACTGTTTGTATGTTTAAGAAACCCTACCTGGTTGTATGTCTTTATTTGGTGTGCAAAAAACTGCAAATTCAATGACATTTTATCAAGAAAAAGTAAAACACATGAAAGTGCAAGGGAAATTAGTGAATAGCATAGTGTCTTATTAACTATAAAAGAATTCCAAATAAAATGCTTTGTAAACAGAAAAGCCATAACCCAGCATTAAAAGACATCAACTACCTACAAGAACATACACTGGCTCTAGTCTGAACAAATAAAATGACATGAGCCACATCAGCAAAACCTAATGGAAAATCAAATGGGACAACATAACCCTCCTCAAAATTCCATGGCGTTGGTGGACAGCCCAACCAATCAACTGAAAACTTATGGCTGAAGGAGGCTGCCCAAAAACCCATTCTCTCTGTACTTATTGTTGAACATTTTTTTAGAATGGATGACATGAGTTTTCCTGACGATTAAAGTTGTCTGTAGCCATAACAAACAAAGAAGTAGCATGTGGTATTTTCAGAATGGTCACTATTTTCATTTTATTTCCCTATGCTGATTAATATAATTAATGTTTTAGATTAGCAATGCCATTTGTACGTTCTGTAGTTAATAACAGCTGTGCCTTGAATGCATACATTCACACTGAATCATTCACTGGTTCATATATCAAAATATTAACTCAACACGAGTTTGTGTTCATCTAAAACAAACAATGAGGAAGCCGGCTTCTCATTTTTTTGGGGAAAAGAGGGTAAATATGCAAGAGCTGGGAAATATGACATCAGGGCAAGACACAATTCAAGGATAAATGCAGGTAGACTGCGTCTACCCACTATTTTCAAGGGGTAGATGCTGTTTACCCAGCCAATAAGTTGCCCTCACTGAAATATGCTGAACTAGTCCCAGTGAAATTTTCAGACACCTGGACACACTCAGCAACACCTGCTTGTTGTCTGCTTTCCTTCCGAGCAGCAACCTGCAGGCAGCAAGGAGGCTTTGTTGTTCTAAGTTCCAGCTGGGCACAAAACAATGGCCGAAGTTATGGGGCCAAAAAGGCTCCATTTGATGGACTATCCTACTGGGAGCTATCTTGAGCCTCACACCTAAATGCAAATGCAATGGAGGGGAAACAATGGCACACAACTTGTTTTTTATTCACAAGTACTTAAGAGAGGCATGGCTTTGACTTTATTTAT
This sequence comes from Pleurodeles waltl, assembly GCF_031143425.1. NCBI lineage: Eukaryota > Metazoa > Chordata > Amphibia > Caudata > Salamandridae > Pleurodeles > Pleurodeles waltl. Next base: position 971,859,096 of record NC_090437.1, read on the forward strand.
TGCCCCTATATAAGACATATGCATGCACTGTAAGAATATCAGATGTGTTGGTCTGTCCCAGTATTTACAAAAATAACAATTTAAATACCACTATTTTGTTTTATTTCTTTTATTGCACTACTCATCCTGATGCAGGGTGTCAGAGCGCTTTACATCACAATGTACACATCATACATTGACAATAAATCATGCAAATGTGTAAAGCAATGTATAGAATGTGTTACATAAGACAGTGAGCGTTACAAAGTGGAGTAGTCACATTTTCTTCATAGCTCACTATACTATATTAGAAGGATTACAATTTATGAATTGCAAGTAACAAAAGGATCTCTGTGTTAAAAGCAGTAGCCCGCTTACCTGGCTACATAAAAGACAAATCTGTTTAGTGCGTGATACATGATGTGCTTTGAAGGACACATATTTACCTGCTATGCTTTGATTCAAAACTCAAACTAGATAAAACAGTGATCTCTCCAGCAAATGCATCAACCTTGTGAGTTATCTTTCCTTTATTATTATTATGGGAGATTTCTGGGGTACACAAAGATCTCTGCAGCTGGTGCCTTAACCCCATAAGATATTTTAAAATGCAGACTGCTAACAATTGAGCAGAACAGATTTACTGCCACGTTTCTCCTTATTGCCAATTTCTTTGTAGCAGAGTTTAAAAAAATAAATGTATAAATTAAGGCCCAGGTCTTGCATCTGGGTTGAATTACTTTTTAACACAACCCAGATGCAAAATCTCATTTGTTAAATCTTGCAATGTGCTCTAATGGACTCATGACAGACCTGATAAACATATGTGTAGGGTGTTAAGATTTGATGTCACTTCCTGTGATGTCACTTCCTGTTAAGTCTTGGGTTACTTCCTGTAATGCCACGCGCTGGTATGCACCATGATGACACTTACATACTGCCTAACTTGGTTAAACACCCACTTCTTTTTTAGGCCTTGTCTCCTGCATCAGGGGCAGAGGTCTGCCCTATAGTATACCCTGCGCCCTTCACGAGGAAACATATGGAAACAGCTAAATAGTAAAACAAAAAAAAAACTCCTGTGCAGCACATAGTTTTCATGTGTATATGTGAGACTGCCCCTTTGTACATTCTGGGACCCTGGGTAGTTTCCGAGTGAGATTCTAAAGATATGTAGTACTCTCAGGAAGCTGATGTCTAGTTAGTTTTTATTAGGGTAACCCACTCGAAATGGGCGAGAAGCAGCTGGGTCACTCTCTAGGTCCAAGACCTGGAGAAGACATATTTATATTCTCCAGATGGGAGTTAATATTAAGTCCCTTCTTTTGCAGTTAGCGATAGCTTATTAAATGAGTAACGAAGAAGGGACAGTTTTATTGGCCACACTGTGTTGCCGTTTTGTAGGCTGGCGGTGGTTTCATTGGATGCTGCAGATACGTTTGCAGCTTGTCGTCGAGGCCGGATAGTAAACCTCTAGAAGTCCAAAGAGTTGTCAATTCTCCACGCAAATATTCACTGGCAGCGTTCAAGCAGGTCTTCAAATGCACCCTACCTTGTGTGGAGACTTCGACACGTCATTGTCACGTTTAAGGATGGCCCAAAGAAGGGGAGAGGATGTGGCCCAACGGCCAGAGCTGCGGACCTTGGAGCTGAGGAGCCCCGCTCGAGTCCCGGCGTCGGCTCACAATCCTGTGAACCGGGGCAAAAATGAATGTTCCCTTGTGTAAGGTAACTGGTGCTCATGCAAAGAGCCCAAATACCCTCGGGTCGAGTTCGCAGTATATAAAAGCGCAACCAAAAAAAACCTAGCACACAAGCTCCTAACCGCGAAGATGCTTTGTGCTGTAACCACCAAATAACATAAGCACGTGTTGTCCGCGACTCATATCCGCACAGAGCGTTAAGCATAACGGACAATACTTGCAATAGCAATTTATGAGATAAAAAAATATAAAAAATACTATATTTGTTACGCGTATTATTAAATAACCATTGTCGATTTTATTTTTCAATGGGTTGCGTTTTTACTAAAGGTGTTACAATTTTCTTCCCGAATTAAATGTTTACTGCGATACACATACCCGTTTTATCCTTTGTTAAGGTGTATAGAGCGATTCGTTTGTTTCTTTTAAACGAAAGATGAATATGTTTACCCAAAAAACACCCAGTATCATTTCGTTGCACAATGACACTCTTTCCATTATTTTTTGTTCGCGACATGATTAGTAAAAGAGAGGCTCCGATATTAAGCAACAACAGTAGCCCCTGTTATTCACAGCGCTCAGACGGCAAACTAAAGCAAGCGCTATAACAAAAACTACGTATTAGTAGTAAATGTGTTGGAACCCGGCGGCTTCCCGAAAAACAAACAAAAACGTTCTCGTTTGCAGCACGCCTTGCAAAGAAGGAACCAAGCAGTATACAGACTGCCCCTGGTGTCACCTCCGTAAAGGTGGAAATAGCCGTGTAGCAAATATGTTTCCATGACCAGTACAATACTACAATCAGCCTTATTCGTTTTCGTGAGGTGTCGCACTGTTTAATTAGTTCTACTGGGATATTTTTATTTTTAAGTTGTAATTCCGGCTATATTTTACATAGTTTAAAATGTGCAGGTGTATATGAAATAGGAGATTCTAAAATGTAACAATCGCGGACCTGTGCTCTGAGCGGCCCTCGTGTACCACATGAGAAAGCTGCGTGGCAGTGAGGTGAGTGATGGCTTGTGGTGAGTAGCAGCTGCGTGGCTGCGATGTGAGTGGTGACTGCATGGCGGTGAAGCGGGTGAGTGTGTAAGTGAGGTACGGGTGACTGCAATGCAGTGCAGTGAGTGGTGCCTGCGCCTGAGGTGAGTGATTCATGTGTGCAGTGAAGGCTCTGTGGCGGTGCGATGAGTGAAGGCTCTGTGGCGGTGAGGTGAGTGGGGGCTGCATGGCAGGGATGCGAGTGGCGGCTGCGAAGGAGTGAATGCAATTAGATTGGGCTGTGTGACAGTGAGGTGAGCGGTCGCAGTGAGGTGGCTGTGAGGTGATTGATTGCGGCGTTGCAGTGAGGTGAATGGTGGCTGTGTGTCAGTCAGGTGAGTGGTCGCTATGTGGCTGTGAAGTGATCGCCTCAGAGGCGGTGAGTTCAGTGGCGGCCACGTAGCAATGAGGTGGATAAGTAGCCGTGTGTCAGTCAGGTGAGTGGTCGCTATGTGGCTGTCAGGTGATTGTGGCGTTGTAGTGAGGTGAATGGTGGCTGTGTGTCAGTCAGGTGAGTGGTCGCTATGTGATTGAGAGGCGAGAGTGATTGCCTCGGCGGCGGTGAGGTGAGTGGCGGCTGCGTAGCAGTGAGGAGAATGGTAGCCGTGTGTCCGTCAGGTGAGTGGTGGCTGTGTGGCGGTGAGGTGAGTGGTCGCTATGTGGCTGTGAGGTGATTGCGGCGTTGTAGTGATGTGAATGGTGGCTGTGTGTCAGTCAGGTGAGTGGTGGCTATGTGGCTGTGAGTGATTGCCTCGGGGGCGGTGAGGTGAGTGGCGGTCACGTAGTAGTTAGGTGAATGGTAGGTGTGTGTGTCAGGTCAGGTGAGTGGTGGCTGTGTGGCGGTGAGTGGCGGCCGGGCAGTGCTCACCTGTGCACTGACCTCCACATCGGCTTCGCTGGGGCTGCTGGGCCTTGGTATTCCGCATCCAGGGGTACAGCGTGACGTGCGAGCACTGCGTCCCAGGGTCTGAGGCATAGCCCGAGGGCAGGTAGTGGGAGGCCTCGCTCTCTGCTCTAGCTGTCAGCTCACAGTGCCCGTGCACAGTGCCCCCTCTGACGCATGCTGCCTCCAGTGGCGCTCCCCCGCAGCTGGGTTGTGTCTGCGCGTACAGGCAGGCTGGGGGGCTCTGCCGGAAGTACCCCAGCTCGTCTATTCGAGCTTCGTAGCCATTCTCAAAGTAAACCCCCACGCCCTCCATGGTCGGCAGCCTCAGGGGCGAGGTGGCAGCACCTCTGTCATGAGATTCGCGCAGGTGCATGAGCAGTCAAACCTGAGAGGACAAGTGGGTCCCGTCCTCCCAGACCTCCCGAGGCGCCCTGCCCATGCCTGATAGGTAAATAAGCGTCATCGTTGAGGCTCCTTGTTCAGTCAGCTCACTGTGGAGTCAGTCGGGTGCTCTGAGGCAACAGGTACCCCCTCCCGCCCACTGAGTTTACAGGGCATCGCACGCATCTAGCGCTTGCTCAGTTTACTTAAGGCTTGTCACTATTTACCCACCAGTCCAGGTAAGGGCACCGCCTCCTAAACGTTTTGTAAGTGGTTTCAAGGCACTTAATGTGGGAAACGTACTGCTGTCAATTATTCACAAGCTCAAGCATACTATTCAGCACAGTTCCCTGTTGCATTGCAGTGGGATTAAAGGTCTATTTATGCAATGTGTTACTGATGAGACTCCGATCTAAGAAACGGAGATGATCTGATTACTTACTGTGAATCTTCATTGCCCTGGACCAACGCCCTCCTGGTCCCATTCCTTGCTCAGTGAGACCATTCGCCTCTCAAAACAGGCATCCAGTTACCTTTTTTAAAACTTTACTTTTAGAGACAGGTGACAAAACCTCAGTCCCACGCTCCAGTGCTCCTTCAAATCCGACTTTAAGACAGTAATGAAACAAGCATTTGCAATGCAATGGGTCTCGCATTTGCTCCAGTTAGAGCAATTGGCGTTGTAAATTCCTAACTGGACTTTTCTTGCCACATAAATTGAAAATGAAAAGTAAAACCTTAGTTGACATAAGCGAGCCGGTTCAAAGCGCCATGGCCGCCATGAGCATGAACATGAAGGCGAGACGGAAAAACGAAAAAGAAGTTCATTCACAGTCAAACGTATTGGCAATCATGCAATTATCTATGTAACAGGGACTGTCTGCAAAGTGGTATCAAAACCGCCACAAGGAAGCACAAACGTAAAGCATTTACCAATGATAACAAAGGATTTTTGACCGGAAAGCCTATAAACGAGTGAGTGTGATGGGCGTGCGCTAGGCGTGGATAAAAGCCCACAATACTTACAACAGGTCAAAGCGTTTGTGCGCTTGACATAAAAACAAAAGTAGGTACAGCCTGTGAAGCTGTAGTTGTCAAGAACAGATCCACCTAGGGCTTCGCCTAGGAGGCAGCTAACCCATTTTGGGTTCCCCCTGAATAGTGGAAGCAAGAGCACTACCATTACAAACATAGGCTTATGAAATGACCAAACAAACCCACCCCCTAAGTGACTGAACGGAGGGTTCCTGTCCCTTTCCAATTGGATCAAAATTGACAAAAAGCGAGATACAACAGTGAATCTCAGCCATGTCAGTTACGTAAATGGAAAGAGATCTGTGAATATCTGTGAGTGTGCAAGGCCCTTTCTCCTTTTGAAACAGGAATTGAGAAATAACAGGAAGAGAAACCTTTTGTTCTAGATCCTGCATAGAGGAAGCTTTTGGAGCAAATTTAGTGTCTCTTTTCAGAAACACCCTGACTGAATAGATCCAGAAAAATGGAAAATACAGAGAAACTCATCTAGTTCTCACAGACATCTGAAGTCACGACTGTATGGACCAACATTTTGAGAGGCAAAAACGTCATAGAAACTTTTTGCATAGATTAAAGAAAAGGCTTTGGCAAGCTTAAAGAACCATTGGATGATCCTAGGGAAGTATCCGAGACCCAGAAACTCACCTGACTTCCAACAAACACTTGAAAATATAAACTAAATATGATTCTAGTTCTTTTACCCCTCCCGCCAATATTATTTAAAAGACTTATTAGCTGCCTATTGGACTATAAGGAAGTAAAAGTCTAAACTTTTTAAAACCACCAAAAATAAACTTGAGAATACGTCCTCCTTCACAGTTCATAAGCCATCAGAAAGCAATTTCTAGTGAATTCTGAACCCCAGGGACCACACCAGAAAAGCTCAAACACTGCAGTCCTATCCTTTTAAAACCCATGTTGGTAACCTGAGCCTCTAGAGGGAGGAAACGTAAGAGAAAGAGTTGTCAGCAAAGATTGAACCAAAAGCAGGCCCCACTTCTCCCTCAATTACATTCTTCTGTGGAAAAAAAAACAGACAATGTTGGGCGAAAGGGGACAGTGATCAGAACCCCGGCATTCAGTAGGCATACATGAAGGAGAAAATTCTGCATCAAGGGAATCAGATGGAAAGCATATACTGGAGACGTGGCCAGTGATAGGAAAGAACATCAACTGTCAATGGTTTCGGATCCTGAAACTGGGATCAATAATGAGTTGCCAAAGCATTGTCCTGGGAAGCAAAGAGATCCATGACTGGATGAAAGAACCATATGTAAAGCTTTAAGAGAATCTGGAGTCAAAGAAAAGTCCAGTGACGATGAAGTCACTACTTAGGGAATCTGCACGCCAATTATTCTGACCTGTGATATGCACAGCTGAGAGCGACATGACATGAGATTCTGCCTACCGTGATGTCTTGGAAATTAGTATGTTCAGACCCCTGGATTTATACTCAAATAGTTGATGTGATGACGCAGAAATGAAGGTTTTACATTTATTAGCGCATAAACGTAGTACTGCAATAATCAAGTGTGACTTTAACCGAACTAATAAAGATTGTACGGGGACAAATGTGCCCTCAGAGTAGTTTGCCAACATTTATAAGCGTGCTTTATATAACGTGATGTATTAGAGTTGTACGAATTTGACATAATCGTAAACGTGTGCCATGATTTGCTTGTTAGAAATGTCTTAGCTTAGCATAACTTTAGTGGAGGCTTTGGCCTAGTTGCCTTGTCTCACGATTTCGATGCTCGTGTTTTTCCAATGTGCTAGTAAAACGTGTATTCTTGCTTGAAGCTGTACTTTTCCAGTGAGATCAGTTCACATGCTTATCTTTAAGGTTTCGTGCCAGCCTGGCATCTTCTTCTTTGCTCCAAGGTCAATCTGCAGGTGCAGACAATGGATGCTCTGAAACTGAGTTAATTGGTAAAATATGTTGCAACTTACGTTCCCGACTCCAAGGATAATGTATGCCTAGGTAGAAGCTTGTGAACTGTAGTTTTTGATTGGACAATTTGAAGCCAACCTATGAACCCTCCAATGGAAGACCCTACTGGATTTGAACTGTTGTCTATTTAAACCAGGTGCACAAGGAGAAAGGGGCTGCTTTTATTCGCCGCATTCGCCATTACCAGCTTTACCCGCCATTTTGCCCATTGCAGCTATTATGGCCCACCTTGCTGCGACGCCATTTTGAAAGAGACTTTGATGCTTTCTCTAGTCGAGAGAAAGAGACTTTAAGAAATTCTCGCCCTAGAGACTTTAACTTTGATTCGTCCCTTTGCATGAAGTAGTAGTTTTGTCCTTTTATCTTGCCGCTGTGAGGCAATTGCCCCGTCCACCCTGCCCCTTTGCCCCGTCCCATGCTGATCGAAACCGGTACCCATGCTGATCGAAACCGGTACCTGTGAGACGAAGACTTCCTTGAATGCTGATTGAATTTGGTAAATATGAAAGGAAAATGTACAATTGCATTGTGTTTCTTTTTAGGTAACCAACTGCTGATTTTTGATAAGAGCCCTAGTTAGGAGTTTTCCAAATTAATGTTGCTAAATTGTTTTGCATGAAGTCCCACATGCAGATGCTAATTTGAGGATAGATGAGGATTCATTTGTTGCACGATGCAATTTGAGACCTTGTTATGCTGACCAATGTATGCAATTAGCTCATTGCAGATTATAGTTTTAGTGATTTGCATTGCTATTATCGAATGCCTCATTATTCAAATGCTGCATAGATTGCATCTTTTCCGCCGTTATGG